>NC_133133.1:49427785-49740701 GCF_048418815.1 Hemitrygon akajei | reverse complement strand
TCCGTGATGACCAAGACATTCGCTTTGTTGCTGGCATCGGGTTCTATTGACAGGAAATCCATACACACTGGACCCAGGGGCCCCACACTCTGCAGGTGGGACAAGGGAGCTGCCCGCGTAGGCAGTGTCTTCCGCCATAAGCATCGAATGCATGACTTGCAGTATTCTTTGACCTCCGACTTCATTCGGGGCCAGTAAAACCGGTCTCTGAACGATCCATAGGTCTTTTCCACCCCCAAATGTTCAGAATCCTCATGAAATGATTTCAACGCCATCCTCCGTTACTTCTCGGGCAGAACCAGCTGGCAGTGCCAGGGTCGGTCTGGGGGTGACGTGACCCAGTATAAGATCTGGTTCTTCAACTCCAACTGAGGCCACTCTCGTAGTATTGGAGGCACTGACGCATGTTTCATCTCTCCACCTGAGCCACGTCTTCCTTTTTGACTGCCGCCAAAATGGTACCAATGCCCGGATCATCTTGCTGAGCAGCAGCCACTTCCCCAGAACTCAATTCTGGCAGCTGATTTGTCTTCAGAGCAGTCAGGTTACAGTAAACGTGGGGTATCGTGTCAGTCAGACTCCCCCAATTGATCTACTGCTCAATCTGGCTTCTCCTTTTCCTCTGTCTTCACGGTGATGGCAAACTGACACAGGGCCTTTACCCCTGGGGCAGGAACGCTCTCCCACACCTCATCCCTGACCAGTCCCTCATGCGCCCGTCGAGACAAAGCGTCAGCATCAACGTTCCTGCTTCCCGGCCGGTACATCAGGCTGAAATCATCGGCAGACAATGCCGCCAACCTCCAATGTCCTGTGGCATGTGGTGTCGCCAAGGTCATTATATAAGATAGGGGGTTGTTGTCCGTCCTCACGTCAAACTTGGCCCTGTACAGGTAGTCACTCAGCTTATCCACCACCGCCCATTTCAACACCAGAAATTCCAACTTGTGCATGGGAACACACACAAAATGCTGATGGAATGCAGCAGGCCAGACAGCATCTATAGGGAGAAGTACAGTTGACACTTCAGGCCGAGACCCTTCGTCAGGACTAACTGAAAGAAGAGATAGATTTTGTGTGTGTTGCTTGAATTTTCAGCATCCGCAAATTTCCTTGTGTTTGCACTTGCTCCTACCCCACCAAACTAAATTTCGGCATACCTCAACACTGTTTTATCCCCCCTTGTTCAATCCCTTCCCAGCTATGTTCGTGACACTTCTCATGCTTTGAATTTTTTCCAGTGATTTTAAGTTCCCTGGCCCCCACCGCCTTATTTTTACTGTGGGATGTCCAGTCCCTATATACCTCCATCCCCTACCAGGAAGGTCTCAAAGCGCTCCACTTCTTTTTGGATTCCAGACCTAACCAGTTCCCCTCTACCACTACTCTCCTCCATCTAGCGGAGTTAGTCCTTACTCTTAATAATTTCTCCTTTGGCTCCTCCCACTTCCTCCAAACCAAAGGTGTAGCCATGGGCACCCGTATGGGTCCCAGTTATGCCTGCATTTTTGTTGGCTTTGTGGAACAGTCCATCTTCCAAGCCTATACTGGTATCTGTTCTCCACTTTTCCTTTGCTACATTGACGACTGCATTGGTGCTGCTTCCTGCACGCATGCTGAGCTCATTGACTTCTTTAACTTTACCTCCAATTTTCACCCTGCCCTCAAATTTACCTGGTCCATTTCCGACACCTCCCTCCCCTTTCTTGATCTTTCTGTCTCCATCTCTGGAGACGGCTTATCTACTGATATCTGCTATAAGCCTATGGACTCTCACAGCTATCTGGACTGTTCCTCTTCCCACCCTGTCTCTTGCTAAAATGCCACCCTTCTCGCAATTCCTCCGTCTCCGCCGCATCTGCTCTCAGGATGAGGCTTTTCATTTGAGGATGAGGGAAATGTCTTCCCTTTTTAAAGAAAGGGGCTTCCCTTCCTCCACCATCAACTCTGCTCTGAAACACATCTCTCCTATTTTATGCACATCTGCTCTCACCCCATCCTCCCGCCACCCCACTAGGGATAGGATTCCCCTTGTCCTCACCTACCACCCCACCAGCCTCTGGGTACAACATATAATTCTCGGTAACTTTCGCCACCTCCAACGGGATCCCACCACCAAGCACATCTTTCCCTTCCCACCAATCTCCCTCCCAGCACTTATCCTTGTAAGTGGAACAAGTGCTACACC
The DNA here is from genome assembly GCF_048418815.1 of Hemitrygon akajei. Taxonomy (NCBI): domain Eukaryota; kingdom Metazoa; phylum Chordata; class Chondrichthyes; order Myliobatiformes; family Dasyatidae; genus Hemitrygon; species Hemitrygon akajei. The sequence goes on along the minus strand of NC_133133.1, from coordinate 49,738,513 downwards.
TGCCCTTACACTTCCTCCCTCACCACCATTCAGGATCCCAAACAGTCCTTCCAGGTGAGGTGGCACTTCACCTGTGAGTCGGCTGGTGTGATATACTGCGTCTGGTGCTCCCGGTGCAGCCTTCTATATATTGGTGAGACCCAAAGCAGACTGGGAGACCGTTTCTCTGAACACCTAAGCTCTGTCTGCCATAGAAAGCAGAATCTCCCAGTGGCCACACATTTTAATTCCACGTCCCATTCCCATTCTGATATGTCTATCCATGGCCTCCTTTACTATCAAGATGAAGCCATGCTCAGGTTGGAGGAACAACACCTTATATACTGGCTGGGTAGCCTCCAATCTGATGGCATGAACATTGATTTCTCTAACTTCTGTTAATGCCTCTGCTCCCCTTCTTACCCCATCCCTTATTTATAATTTTCCCCTTTTTGTTTTCTTTTCTCTCATTTCTCTCTCTCTGCCCCTCTCACAATCACTCTTTGCCTGCTCTCCATCTCCCTCTGGTGCTCCCCTCCCCCTTCCTTTCTCCCTAGGCCTCCCATCTCATGATCCTTTTCCTTCTCCAGCTGTGTATCCCTTCTGCAAATCAACTTTCCAGTTCTTAGCTTCATCCCTCCCCCTCCTGTCTTCTGTCATTTCGGATCTCCCCTCCCCCTCCCACTTTCAAATCTCTTACTATCTTTTCTTTCAATTAGTCCTGACGAAGGGTCTTGGCCCGAAATGTCGACTGTACTTCTTCCTATAAATGCTGACTGGCCTGCTGCATTCCACCAGCATTTTGTGTGTTTTGGTTGAATTTCCAGCATCTGCAGATTTCCTCGTGTTTGAATTTGTACGTGGGAGGTTTTTCTTGGAGGGCGACAGACTCCGGCTGATAAATGCAGTGGGCCTCAATCTGGAGCCCTGATCCTGATACAGGACGCCCCTTAAACTTCAGCTGGCATCTGTGTGCAATACATACGGCAATCGGGATCCGCAAAAGCCAGCACCGGTGCCTGGGTCAGCAGCTCCTTCAGGGACTGAAAGGCCTCCTCACATTTGGTATCCCACCTCGGTCCAATGGGCTAAGATACTTTCCACCCTCCTGTCCTTTATTCCCCCTCCCTTTCTTCCCCAAGGGAGGGTAACCACACAGAAGCCGATTCAATGGGTGACTCACTTTTGCGTAGCCTTTCACATTCCTCAGATAGTAACCACAGAACCCGAGGAACGAGCGCAGAGCACTCACAGTCTGGGGTCTTGGCCATGTGGTAACCACCTCAATCTTAGCTGGGTCTGTAGCTACCCCAATCTGTGAGATTATGTGCCCAACATAGCTAACAGACGTTTGGCAGAACTGGCACTTGTCCAAGGAAAGTTTTAACCCTTCAGCTTTCAGGCAGCCCAGCACCTTCAGCAGCCTCGCTTCTTGTTCTTCCAAGGTGGATCGAAGTACTGTGAGGTCATCCAGATATACGAATACCTCAGCAAGTTCATATCCCCCACCGTCTTCTCCATGACCTACTGGAAAGTTACAGGAGCTCCCGAGATGCCCTGGGGCATCCTTTCAAACTGGAAAGATCCCAGGGGACATATAAATGCTGTTTTCTCTTTGTTGGCCTCGCTCATGGGGATCTGGTAATATCTGAACCACTTTGCACCACTCAGGCAGGCCAGCATGTCTTCAGTCCTCGGGAAGGTATACTGTTCAGGGGTGGTGTGCCTTTTTAGAATCCTATAGTCCACACACATCTGTACCTTCCCATTCTTCTTTTGAGCCACTACTATTGGGGACGCATAGGGTCTTCGAGATGCGGTGATCATATCAGCTTCCTTCAACATACACAAATGCTGCCCAATGTCCTCCAATTCTACAGGAGCCAGTCGCTGCAACCTTTCTCTGAACAGGGTATCCTCAGTCACCCGGATAGTGTGACGCGTGCTCTTGGAACAAACCACATCAAACTCGTCAGTGGAAAAGACACCTTCCAGCTTCTTCATCTTCTCTACCAACCTCCTCTTTCAACCCGCAGGAACCGGGAAGTCCCCAAAGTTGAATGACTCAGCGGTCAACTTTCCCCCTTTTTCCAATAGTTTCTCCTGGCGTGTCTCACAGGAGCACCAGAGATTACCGTCACAGAGAACAAATGCTCCAGGGGTATCCCCCGCTTGAAGGTGACTTCTCTCTTCTTAGTATTCCTGACAATTACCACCATCCTGCTTGCCTGTACAACGGAGGGCTTCTGCAATTCAGGCCTCACCAGTACTCCAGCAAGAAATCCCAACCCCCCCCCGTGGTCGTCCACTAAGAGGACCTCACCCTCGGGCACTCTGGGGAATTTGGGGGTCCCCGTCACTGTCGCTACTTCCCCGAGCCGTACTACCATTGGCTTCGACTGGGTGAACCACACAGTCCCTCGTTTAAATTCGGTATCTGGCCTGATGAAGCCACACACTTCCTCAAAAGCAGCTTGAAACACCAGCTGCATGGACAATGTTCCCAGAAAGCTCTTGCCAGCCTCCTTGCAGGCCCCCGAGAGCCTCTTTACAAGAGGGATGTTGGGCCCCACTAGAATTGAAATGCCGCCCTTCTCAACCAGGTCTGGACAAACCAGCACCAATGTATCAAGGACCTCAGATACGCCCACGTTGACCTCCAAGAACTCCAAATTTCACTGTCAAATAACTGTTGTATAGATAATCACTGGCACTAAGCCCTCAGATCTCCAGTGCACTGAATGGTGTCAATGTAAATGCTTCAGATACCAGTTGTAAAACGAACAATACAACAATGTGACCTGCGACCCAGTGTCGAGTATGGCTTTAGCATACATACCCTCTATTCGTAGCGACACACTGGAGTATGGACCCATTAAGCCTTCAGGAATTGGGCCTTTCGCTTTCAGGGGTTCATTAGTACATTGCTGGGAACGTGTTCCTCCATAGACACTAGGCCGTTCCCTCACTGGGTCTTCTCTAAGTTTTCCCAACGACCCTCTCTGTTTAGATACCTGGGGGCTTACTCTCCTGGCATTTTACCCACTGGTTCATTGCTCAGGGTAATCACACAGCATCCAATGGAATCAATCTTGAACATAGCCTCCACAATTGTAATTCTCGCTTCGGCTAGCGACTTAATATAGGGGGTGCTAACCCCCAGCCTGGCCAAACTTACAAAATCTTGTTTGGGTGAATGCTGCATGATGTGTCCCCTGTTACAAATCAGTACCCCGAAATAACAAACAGTACACAATATGCGATTAAATGATTGAGCCTTATAATTCGTACTTTGACTATATGGTTAGTAAACAAAAAATAAGTAAAAGGGCCCGTTCTCATGAAACAGTCTATTGCGCAATGTTAGAGCTCACTGATAAGCCAGTTGTCCACCATCAACCTCCTACAATTGTCGGTGACCTTCGGACCCTTGTTTCAAGTCCATTCTGTCCCGCTGTCTACCAACCCTCTCCATTCGCATCTTCTCTCCTCATGTCTCCCTGGCAAAAGACCGCGGAAGTCTCTCTTCCAGACTCACAAGAAATAACAACATTTCTCTCATTGGATAGCGTCAGCATTCCAAACCCCGTTATATCTAGTCATAACCTAGACATTGCTGCTACAGAGAAACCATTACATTGGCAGTGAAACCTTACAGCATGTTGCAGTAAAGAGAGTGCAGACAGGTCTAGCACATACTCTGCCATCCAAATGAAATTGGATGAATAATCACGGGAGAGGGTATTTGGGTGATTTGTCACACCTGTTCTAGGTTTGGGATTAGTTAGCTTTTTCCGAAATTCTTAGTTTCCCGAGCTCCAGAAGAGCTTAGCTTGACTTTTTCCGAGGAGTCATCCCAAAAAAAATTCCTAAGCTCTGTGACTGACTTCAATTCATTTATCTTAAATTTGGAACATTGTTTTAAAAATCAACCTTGTAATTTTGTTCATCTGTGAAGAAATACTAAAGATGCCTGTTACTGGAAAAAATCTATCCCCAGTCAACAATAACTTAAAAACTTGCATAAGGTTAACAGTTAATGAGTGGTTGTGTGTGTCATTGATCTGATTCCTACTAGCTTTTCCCTATTGTGTGTTTTCTATCTACTTATTAAAGCGGCACTGAACGGCTTATTTATCTTTGTATTTTTAATGTAGCAAGCTATCCACTGAAAAAGATGGGTCAAGGAATGGACAGCCAAGAGTAACCAACACCATGCGGAAGCTTTTTGAACCAAGTAATCAGTCGGTAGCCAGAGAAGGTCTGATTAAACATTGCCTAACAAAACGTGAAAAAGAATTTGTCGACTTTCAAGATTTTAGGTCTGTACAAATTACCTTATTACATGGGATTCAGAGACTGTTAAAGCAAGTATTCAGGGTTTACTTATAAAGCAATACGGGATAAATACAGTCTCATTGGCCCAATCAGTCCAGGATGACTGTAGTTCCCAACCAGCTAGTTCCAGCTTCCTGCATTCATCCCAAAACCCTCTAAACTTCACCCCTCCATTTATCTGTCTAAGTCTTTCTTAAATGATACTATTATACTTGCCTCAACTACTTCCTATGGTGGCTCATTCCATATATTCACCATCCTATGTGGTGGAAAAAATTGCCACTCAAGTCACTTTTAAATCTTTCCACTCACTCTAAACCTATACCTGCTAGTTTTGGGCTACCCTACTCTAGCGGATTAGACTGTTGCGATTCACTTTACCTGTATTTGCATAATTTTAAACAGTTCCATCAAGCCACCTCTTTATTCTCTCACATTCCAAGGATGTGCCCAGCCAACCCCATCACATAACTTCAGGTTCTTTAGTCCAGGGAACAACCTCAAAAATCTTTTCTGCACTCTTTCCAGATTAACTATATCTCACAAGATATCCAAAACTGTTCACAGTGTTCCAAGTGTGGCCTCACCAATGACTTGTACAATTGCAACGTAGTGTCCTAATTCTTACACACAGTGCCTTCACTGGTGAAGGTCAGTGTCGTAAACATCTTTTTCATCACACAGTGTATCTGAGATGCCACTTCCAATAAACTGTGCACTTGTATTCCTAAATCGCTCTGTACAATAACATTCCCTAGTGCCCTACTATTTAAGTTCTACACTGGTTTGGACTTTGCAGAGTACTTCACATTTGAAAACAGTTTGCCTCTCCTCGGCCCACTTCCCAAACTGATCATTACACTTAATTTCCCTAATATTCACCACGGTGCGTCAATTTTTATCTCATTCATTTAGGCTTATTTTATTCAAAGAACTCGAGTACACTGATTCGTATCTGGGAAGTAACAAATCATAATCAAACAAATCTAAACTCCAGTTAACTGAATCCATTTGATGGAACATCTTCAGTCAGATTTTGCTAAAACAGACTTAATTGGTCTTACTGTTATTTATTGATTTCTTTCTGTGGTGTTGTGTTCTCACTGACTAAGCATTGGTCTTGGGTTTTAACAAGAATTTGCAAATTTTGTAGTGCTCTTCAATTTCTTCTCATTTCTTTTTTAAAGGATCTATGTTCTATGCCCCAAGCAAAATTTATTTACCAAGCTGTAGGCTCCTGATCTTCAATTCTTTCTAAATTTTTGCATTATATATTCCCATATAGAAACTATTTGAAATCCCTGTTTTGAAATAAATGCATGTATCATTTTTATTCCCTCTCCTTAAAATACCATTCAAGAGCTGTTTTTCCCTTGATATTTTCACTCAAGATGTAGGTAAGTCTGGCACAGCTGTTAAGGGGTTCCAGCATTTGTACCAATTACACCACAGTAGTTGATAGATATTGAGCCTATAAATATATAATATATTGATAATATATTTTACTTGTGTATTTGTGTGTATGTGAATAAGATTAAAAATCCTTTTAATCTGTTTAGCAGCTGATTTTAAATCTTCTGCATTAATATAATTCAGGATTTTGGCATCTCAGCTACATTTAATACCCGTGTATTTAGCTGTGATAACTCTCAGTGTTTGTGAACGTAATTGCTCATTTTGGAGCAAAATGTCAAATTCTGATTATAGGAAGTTAATTGTAAATTTTGATAATGAATTTTATGAATGGTTATCTGGTTTAAGGTTTTTTGTTGGGACCTGGAATGTAAATGGACAGTCTCCAGATTGTAGTCTGGATTCCTGGTTGGCTACTGATACACACCCACCTGATGTGTACTGTCTGGGGTAAGAGATACCTAACTAAATTATTATAATCCTTTTTGAAACTTTCAAAAAATTATTTTTACTTTCAATAGATTTTTGGGGTGTCCACTTGAATTACTTGATTTTCAGTTTTCAGGAGTTGGATCTAAGTACTGAAGCCTTCTTTTACTTTGACTCTTCCAAAGAGCAAGAATGGTTGAATGCTACAGAAAGAAGTTTGCATCCTAAATGTAAATATAGCAAAGTAAGTTAACACCTCCACAAAACTAAATAAAATTTGATGTCTATGTTTTGTAAATTTTAAAAGTAAATGAAGTAAAGTTCTGATAATCCACTATCCAGTTATTTGGAAATCCTGAAGGTTTGTTGTTCAACTCAGAGGTGGTGCTCTTCTTGGGGGTGATGAGCCTATGGCATATGTGCCCAAGATGGCACATGCAAAGATTTTGTTGGCATGCAGCATGCAGTGCTGCCCTTGATTCTTTAAACCCAACCCATAATAAAAATTCACATTTCCCATGTTAAATGAGGTAAAATAACAATATTTAGAAATATTATTTTTGATTTGTCTTTTAAAGAGATTAATATTGATAATTTTTGAACAGGTTTCTAAAATGGACGAAGGGTCTCGGCCCGAAACGTCGACAGTGCTTCTCCTTATAGATGCTGCCTGGCCTGCTGTGTTCTACCAGCATTTTGTGTGTGTTGTTTGAATTTCCAGCATCTGCAGATTTCCTCATGTTTGCTTTCTAAAATGCTTTATTTATTTCAATCTCTCTGTTATATTTCTATTAATAGTAAGACAATTACACATAAATAAGCTAAAGAATTACAGGAGGCTTGCAGCATGGATCGAGGCCATTTGGTTTGTCAAGATCTTAGTTCTGTAGAAGAGCAATCCAATTGGTCCCATTCCCTCACCTTTTCTATTCACCATTCATCTTGCCAAGAAGATCAGTGGGGTTTTCTTTTCACCCCTCTTCCCCCCCCCCCCCCCCCAAATTTGTGACACATACCAGGAGCGTTGTATACAAAGGGCCTGAAGCATTGTTGAGGATTCCTAACACACATCCCGCAATTGCTTTGAACCATTACTGTCAAGAAGGAGGTACAGGAGCATCAGGACGAGCACCACCAGACCGGTAACTGCCTCTTCCAGTGAGACTAATGAATACCCTGCCACTAGGACAGTGAGCTGTTTGCCTATGCTGTGTATTACATTCACTTTGAGTTATATTTTGTTAACTTATCTGTGGTAATAATTTGTTTTATGTGCTGTGTGTGATAAAAGTTCTGTGGGTGCACTATGTTTCAGGGGAATGTTGTTTCATTTGGTTGTATATTATGTACAGTCAGATGACAATTAACTTCAACTTGAACATTATGTCTGTAAATTCTTTAAGATAAATCTCTGATTACATCTGACTGCACAAATACCAATGGCGGTGCCTTCCGGGTCTTAATGATCAGTTGTACAAGATTTTCTTTTCATGCCTCTTTGATATTTCTGCCAACTAACCTCATGTATCGTCACTTGGTTTAGACCTTCTGCCAAAAGGAACAACCTCTTGGGTTCCCAACCTTTTTTATACTGTGGATCAATACCATTAAGCAAGTGGTCCATGGACCCCAGGTTGGGAACCCATGCTCTACATGCGGGTTATCGACAAATCATAATTTTAAATTCTTTTACCAGATACCATTTCAACATCCAGCCTTTAAAGGAGAACAATGCTGTCTCCTCTAGTCTAACCTTATGGTCTAAGAACTTGCAGAATTGTGGTTGCAAATATTTTTTGTATCCTCCTTATAACTTCAGATATTTCATAAAGTATGGTGTCCAGAGCTGAACACAATTGTATCTTGAGCATTGATTTGGGTGTCAAAATTCTCAAGGTAATAAAGGCAGATTAGCAGTTTATCTTTCTCAATGCAAGTATCTGTGCTTATGTTTGTAAAACTCAAGGTCCTATATGTTTTTATTAGCACATCCTCAACTTATCCTGCACTTCTAAGGATCTTCGTACTGGTGTTGCACTGCCCCATCTCACTCTCAGATCTGTTATTGTATCCATGTAGAATTGTTCTCTCTAGCATAAAGTGCCTCTCTCATTTGCAATTTCCTGGGTTGGATTTTATCTGCCTTGTGCCCACCCACCCCACCCATCAGTTGCTGTCTTCTTGAAATGTATCACTGTCTTCCTCAGTGCACTGTACTTCTGTATTTTGTCTTTTGCACATTTGGATACAAAATTGAATAATGTGTTTTCTTGCATTTGCCACTTTTCACCAGGTTCTGGCTGCTCAAGAATCTGGAGCAAATCACTGAGCTGCTCTAGTAGTTGGAGAAAGATCTTGCAATGATAGGGAATGAATGAAAAATAAAAGAATAACTTATGTATTTGTTTCCACAACCAAAGGTGATATTGAAAAGTCTGCTGCAACTTCATTTGTTTTGGTGATGTGATTCAGAGGTTCTCATAAATGAAAGCTTATTTTGATGTTGTTACTTCTGTTTTAGTTGAAGCTGGTTCGATTAGTGGGAATGATGTTGATTGTTTTCGTGAAAAAGGAGCTCGTAAAGCACATAAAAGATGTGGAAGCAGAGTCTGTAGGAACAGGAATTATGGGAAAAATGGTAAGTAATAGTTGACACTGTATTGAGGAGACACACCTAGAGTGTTACAATCTCTCTTTTCAGAATCAGATTTACTATCGCCGGCATATATTGTGCAATGTGTTAACTTTTTTACAGCTAGAATAGTTGGTTTCTCAGCATTTCAATAAAAGCAAGTTCCTGTTTTACAAAGAATACCTATCCACACACAAAAAAAATCAATAATTTGGAGAACAATATCACACTAAGGGACTAACTAATTCAATGCATACTGCTATTTTAAAATATTTTCATTACATTATTCTATGCATTTACATTTTTCACAAAATGTACATTCTGTATGTGGCATTAATTGATATGGGTGTCTAAACTCTTAGGGAAACAAAGGCGGAGTTGCAGTTCGTTTTGTCTTTCACAACACAAGTTTCTGCATTGTGAATTCTCACCTTGCTGCTCACGTGGAAGACTTTGAGAGACGGAATCAGGATTATAAAGACATATGTGTTCGAATGATTTTCCAAGTGTCTGAACATAACCAACCTTCTGTAAACATTAGTAAACATGAGTAAGTATGAAAATACTGGGGGATATCTTGAGAACATTATATTTGTGCTGATCAGTCCTATACCTGTCTGTTGGCATAAAGACAATCTGTGTGAATGTGTATGAATTTTGTACTCAAGACTCAGGTAAACCTACAGACATTCCCATTGTTGCATTGTCTATCAAGTTCTGGTTACCAGCTTATGCAGAAGAAAGTGGAATAACATTTCCAAAAGCTGATCCTATTTTTAAGACCTACAAAAATAGGATATTTTTGTTTTTCTGTCGCATTCATGTATTTGCTTATATTGAACTAAGAAACAAACTGGAGCAAATGTTTCTTATATTGGTCCTTTTAGGCAGTAGAGATCATAGTTTGGGAAATACCAAAGAAGCCTTGAGCAACACATGCAAAATACTGGAGGAACTCAGCAGGTTAGGCAGCATCTATGGAGAGAAATGAACAATCAGCTTTTCAAGCCAGGACCCTTCATCAGGATTGTGTGTTGCTCAAGATAACCAGCATTTGAAGAAGAAGCCTTGGCAAGTTGCTGCAACACACCTTCTAAGTGGTCTAGAGTGGGACTGAAGATTTAAGGTGGTGAATGGTGTGGCAATCATTTGTCATGCATGGCACAGGGCTTTAAGGATTGTTGGACCTGCATCTGACCAGACTGGTAATGGAATGCCTCATTCTCCAGACAAGAAGAAGGCATTCTATTATGTTCCCAATGTGTATTGCACAAGTGTATAATTTTTTTGAACTTTTCAGGTTTTCAAAATATTATTTAATTGTGTGATTCTATGATCAAGCCTACCCTTAGTTTTATGTAGTTCGTAATGTTCATAGAATGCATACAGATGAGAAGTAAACACTTATTTGAGTATCCAGACCCTCATTGCAAAATTACAGAAATTTGAAACTCAATTATAGTTTTTTTTAAGAAGGTGACTAGTGAAGGTAAGGATATTAATAAAGTATTTGACAAGGTCCCATATGAGAGGCTCATCCAGAAGATTAAAATGCTTGGGATCCATGGTGAATGGGCTGTTTGGATTCAGGATTGTCTCCCATGGAAGACAGAGGATAGTTGTCGATGGGACGACTTCTGGCTGGAGGCCTGTGACTATTGTTGTTCATAGGGATACGTACTGGGACCTTTGCTGTTTGTGATTTGAATAAATGATGTGGATGAAAACATAGGTGTGTGTTAGTAAGTTTACAGACAATATAAAGATGTTAGTGTTGTGGATAGCATAGAAAGCTGACAAAGGATACAGTGGGATATAGATCAGTTTCAGATATGAATAAAGAAATGGCAGATGGCGTGTAACCTGGTCAAATGAGCAATGTTACACTTTTGAAGATCAGATGTTAAGGGACAGCACTCTGTTAATGGCAAGAATTTTAACAGTGTTGATATGTCAAGAATCTCAGGGTCCAAGTCCATAGCTCACTGAAAATGGCTACACAGGTTGATAGTGTGGAAAAGAAGGCATATGACGTACTTGGCCTTAGTTGAAGAATTGAGTTCATGAGTCAGGAAGTAAAGTTCTGAGTACTCTAGTTAAGCCACGCCTGGAGTATTGTATTATGTTCTGATTGCCCCATTATAGGAAGTATGTTGAGGCATTGATGAGGATGCTGCTTGGATTGGACGGCACGTGCAATAACAAAAGGTTATACAGACTTGGATTGTTTTCTCTGCAGTTATGGAGGGTAAAGGGAGGCATAATTGAAGTTTCTAAAGTTGTTTGAGGCATAGATGGAGGCCAAATAGGTTTATAAAAGTGATGAGAATCAGAATCAGGTGTATTATCACTGGCATGTGTCGTGGAATTTGTTAACTTGGCTGCAAAAGTTCAGTGTAATACATAATATAGAAGAAAATAAATAAGTAAATCAATTACAGTACAGGTTTCCCCCCTATCCGAAAGTAGAGCGTTCCTATGAAACCTTTTGTAAGCCGAAATGGCATAAAGTGAAGAAGCAATTACCATTAATTTATATGGGAAAAATCTTTGAGCGTTCCCAGACCCAAAAAATAACCTACCAAATCATACCAAATAGCACATAAAACCTAAAATAACATGAACATATAGTAAAAGTAGGAATGATACGATAAATACACAGCCTATATAATGTATGTACAGTGTAGTTTCACTTACCAGAATCGGGAAGATTCAGCCAAAAACCGATTTGTAGGAAAAAAGTCGGCATGTACCCACTTGCGTGCACGCCTGCCCACGCAAGGCTTCGCGGTCATGGTAGTCTTTCTCAGGGTAAACATAAGTTTAAAGCGGATGCCTTTTTTCGTAAAAGCGAAAATCCTCTTCAGATTTCTTTTGGTTAGCAAAAACAAGTACTAATCTAGGTCTTTTGTAAAAGTGAAGTGGCATAATGCGGGGGGACACCTGTATGTGTATATTGGAGATTAAAAATAGTGTAAAAACAGAAATAAAATATATTGAAAAAGTGGGATAGCGTTCACAGGTTCAATGTCCATTTAGGAATTGGATGGCAGAGGGGAAGAAGCTGTTCCTGAATTGCTCTGTGTGTGCCTTCAGGCTTCTGTACCACTTACTTGATGGTAACAATGAGAAAAGGGCACGCCATGGGTGCTGGGGGTCCTTAATAATGGGCAATGCCCTTCCGAGACACTGCTCCTTAAAGAAATCCTGAGTACTTTGTAGGCTAGTACCCAAGATGGAGCTGACTAAATTTATGACCCTCTGCAGCTTCTTTCGGTCCTGTGCAATAGCTTCCCTCTCCCTCCCATACATGACAGCGATACAGCCTGTCAGAATGCTCTCCACAGTACTTCTGTAGAAGTTTTTGAGTGCTGTTGTGGACATACCAAATCTCTTCAAACTCCTAATGAAGTATTGTCACTGTCTTGTCTTCTTTAGAGCTGCATCTGTAAATCTATATTCCCTTCTTTATAGAAACATAGATAGGCAATGGTATTTTTTTTCACAGAGTTGAAATGTCTGATACTGTGAGCGTGTATTTAAGGGAAAGGGGGTAGGAAATGTAGGATAAAGGAGATGTGCAGGGCAAGTTTTCTTTACACAGAGGATGTGCTGCCAGGGTGGCAATGAAGACGACTACAGTAGAGGCATTCAAGTGTCTCTTTAGTTAAGTATTTGAGTACTAATTTATTTAGTTGGACACATCATGGGCTGAAGGTCTGTTCCTGTGCTGCACTGTTTCATGTTCTATGTTTACTCTTATTGTTTGATTCATAATTTCACACAACAAACCAGTTTGTTTGCTTGAAACAAAATTTAAAATATTGAGGCCTGTCATTCAGACCACATCACATCAAATCTGTACTATCAAATCAAGTTTATTGTCATTTATACAGCCAAACAAGACAACATTTCTCTGGACCAGGGTGTAAAGCACTGTTACACACATAACACGCAATAGCTTAGGAACGTAAGAATTAAATTTACAAATGAATTAAGCACAGATAAACAAAATAAAGTGCATAAATTAGATATTGTAGGGTACAGCACAAATTATCTGGTGACATTTTGAATGCAATGGAGTTCAGAAGCCTAATGGCCTGAAGGAAGAAGCTCTTCCCCATCCTGAGTGTTCTTGTTTAAATGCATCTGAGTCTCTTGCCTGATGGTAGAAAGTGAAGAGGATTCTGGATGGATGGGTGAGATCCTTGATACTACTAAGGGACCTGCATACCCAGCACTCCTGATAAATGCCCTCAATGGATGGTAGGGCGACCTTTATGATCCTCTCTGCTGTTCTCACAGTCCTTTATAGCGGACTTCTGGTCTGATACTCTGCTGCCCCCATACTAGATGGAGATGCAGCTTGTCAGGACATTCTCAATGGTACTCCTGTAAAATTCAGTTAAGATGGAGTTGGGGTGGGAGCCTCACTTTTCTCAATTTCCTGAAGAACTGGAGGCACTGCTGTGCTTCCTTATGCAGGGAAGTGATATTAAGGAACCAGGTGAGATTGTCTGTGATGTGAACTTTAACTTTCTCTACAGAGGAGCCATGTATGATCAGAGGGGGTGGTTCATCTGCACCTCCCTAAAGTCCACAGTCATTTACTTGGTTTCCCCACGTTCAGACTCGGGTTGTTGTTCTCACACCAGACCACCAGCCACTCCAGTTCCTCTCTGCACTTTGACTCATCATTGTTTTTGATAAGGCCAACCACTGTTGTGTCATCCGCAAACTTGATGAGACAATTTGAGTTGATTCCTGCGACACAGTTACGTATCTGTAATGTGAACAACAGCGGGCTGCTCACACAGCCCTGGGGAGAGTCATTGTTCAGTATAAAGGGGTTAGAGACAATGCTGCCTATGGGGACTATGGCCTTTCTGTTAAGAAGTTCAGGATCCATTTACAGTGGGAGGCATTGAGACCCAGTGAAGACAGTTTTTCCATTGGTTTCTTGGGTATGATGGTGTTAAATGCTGAACTGGTCTATAAACAGGAACCTGGCATATGAGACCCCATTTTCCAGGTAGGACAGGACAGAGTAGAGGGTAGAGACAATGGTATCGTCAGTGGATTGATTTGAGTAATAAATGAACTGGAAAGGGTCCAATGTAGCCAGAAGAAAGTCTTTAATGTACTCCATGACCAGCTGCACAAAGCAGTTCACAATGGTTGATGTTAATACCACAGCATGATGTCATAATCTGGGGTCACCTCTGACTAGACACCAAGCTAGAAATTGCTACTTTAAAAAGAACAGAATGAAGACTGTCCTTGAGTACTCAAAACAAGTCATATTGGGAGTGTGATGGAATGCCCTCCAGTTGTCTTGGTGGATGCAGGTCTGGCTGTGTGCTCTGTATCACAACATGTACCATGATAGGCACAGTAGTGAGGTTTACTTTCTGTCTTTCAAATGGTGATCTCTATTGAGCCAAAACAGGATATGCAACCATTTGCTTCAGCTTATTTCTTTCCTTAATATAAGCAGCCACATGAAAGCAAGTTCCTTTCCAAGTCTCACACGCAAGTGTAAGCTGTGTTCCTTCAACACTAACCATAATCATGCTATTCAACACGCACAAAATGCTGGAAGAACTTAGCTGACCAGGCAGCATCTAGGAAAAGAGTGCAGTCAACATTTCAGGCTGAAATCCTTCAGCAGGACTGGAGGGAAAAAAAAGTTGAGTAGATTTAAAAGGTGGGAGCAGGGGAGAAAGAAACATGAGGTGATAGGTGAAAACTGAAAGGGGAGGGGATGAAGTAAAGAGCTGGGAAGTAAATTGGTAAAAAAGACAGAGACCGTGGAAGAAAGAAAAGGGGGAAGGAGCACCAGAGGGAGGTGATGGGCAGGCAAGGAGATTAGGTGAGAGAGGGAAAGGGGGTTGGGGAATGGTGAAGGGGGGGGGTTCATTACCAGAAGTACAAGATATCAATGTTCATGCCATCAGTTTGGAGGCTACCCAAACAATATAAGGTGTTCCTCCAACCTAAGTGTGATCACATCATGACCGTGGAGCATAGCTGCTCGGTAAAGTGGTTTCCCTATCCACATTGGATCTCACTGATATACAGGAGGCCACACCAGGAGCACCGGACACAGTATATGACCCCAACAGACTCTCAGGTGAAGTGTCGCCTCACCTAGAAGGATTGTTTCGGGCTCTGAATGGTAATGAGGGAGGAGGTGTAGGGGCAGGTGAAACATTTGTTCCGTTCGCCTGGAAAAAGGCAGATCTCCCAGTGGCCACCCATTTTAATTCCACTTCCCATTCCTAGTCCGATAGGTCTATCCACGGCCTCCTCCACTATCGTGATGAGCCGCACTTAGGTTGGAAGAACAACACCTTGTATTAATTTGGGTAGCCTCCAACCTGATAGCATGAACATCAATTTATCAAACTTTTGGTAATGCCCCCCACCCCTCTCTCCTTCATCGTTTCTCACCTCTTTTTTTCTCTCTCACCTTATCTCCTTGCCCACCCATTGCCTCCCTCTGGTGTTTCTCCCCCTTTTCTTTCTTCCATGGCCTTTTGTCTCTTTCACCAATCAATTTCCCAGCTCTTTATTTCATCCCTCCCCCTTCAGGTTTCACCTATCACCTTGTGTTTCTCTCTCCCTCACCCACCTTTAAGATCTACTCAGCTTTTATTTCTCCAGTCTTGCCAAAGGGTTTCAGCCTGGAACGTCAACTGTACACTTTTCCATAGATGCTGCCTGCCTCCTGAGTTCCTCCAGCATTTTGTGTGTGTTGCTTGGATTTCCAGCGTCTGCAGATTTTCTCTTGTTTCTAATCATACTGTTTCCTATGTACTAGCACGGTCAAAGTAGTTTCATTCTGGGCTGTCATCTATTCAACATTATTTAAGATGGGCAGGAAATGTTGGGCTTGCTGGTGACTGCATGAAAAAGGAAGTTGATCTTTGAATCAAACACTTATAAGATAACCCGTGCACTTCAGAAAATTTTGCTGGTAATGTTTTTTTTTACTTTACACAGCAGTTGCTGTATTTTCTGACTATTTACAATTTGTTCATATTTCTGTTAGCATTGTTATTTGGCTTGGCGACCTGAACTACAGACTGTGTCTCCCAGATGCCAATGAAGTGAAGGCACTGATAGAGAAACAAGAATTAAGGAAGCTATTAGAATATGACCAGGTAGGAAAATGTGCTTGCAGGTAATTTGTCATGTGAAATGAGCCAATAGCTTAAATGAATCAATAAGCCTGTAATTATGTGTTACATTTTAAGCTTTGATTTTGGTGCTGTTAGGTTTATTTTCCCTAATGTAAGTTGTTACATTTGCTGTTTTGTAGCAACACAGTGCAGGAATGATAAATGAATACAATTTACAATAAAAATAAATAATGCAGAAGAGAAATAGCAAGGTAGAGTCATGGACCGTCAGAAATCTGATGGCAGAGGAAGAATCTGTTCCTACGACATTGAGTGTGGGTTTTCAGGCTCCTATTCCACCCCTCAGTAGTAATGAAAGGAGGTTATACCCCAGATGGTGAGGATCTTTAGTGATGGATGCTGCTTTTTTGAGGCACTTCCTTTGGAAGATGTCATCGATTATAGAAAGACTTCTGCCCATAATGGAGCTGGATGAGTGTACAACCCTCTTAAGACCTCTTACGATCTTTCATACCGGGTGATAATGCAACCAGTCAGAATCCTCACATCTATAGAAATTTTCTTGAGTCTTTGGTAACATACCAAATCACCTCAAACTCCTAATAAAGTATAGTTACTGGTATACCTTCGTGATTGCATCAATGTTACGGCCTGGATAGATCTTCTGAGATGTTGATGCCCAGGAACTTGTAACTGCACATCCTTTCTACTGCTGACATCTGAATGAAGATTGGTATGTGATCTCCTGACTTCCCCTTCCTCAAGTCTACAATCAATTCCTTGGTCTTGCTGACATTAAGTGCAGTTAAGAATTCCAAAAAATAATACGACAGTGGTTTTGGGCTGTGCCACAATGTATAATGGGAACATTTGGAATATAAGTACAAAGTACAAAGTACAAAGTTAAATTTCACATTTGACTAAGATCTCTATATTTATGTCAGATTATTATGTTTCATTAGTTCCATTTAATATCAGAGAATGTATACAATATATAACCTGAAATTCTTGTTCTTCGCAGACATCCTCAAAAAAGCAAGAGTGCCCCAAAGAATGAGTGACAGTAAAAACATAAGAACCCCACAGCCCCCCTATTCCCCCCCACATACAAGTAGCGGCAAAGAAACGGCCCTCCTCCTCCCCCACTTATTTCAGCAAAAAAAAGCATCAGCATCCTCCACCCACCAAGCAAGCAATAGCAAAGCCCCCAGGAAAGACCATGATCTGCAGGGCAACAGAAACTAATTGTTCCCCCGACAATTCAACATAACCACAGGCTTGCTCTGTCCTAATAGAGGCAGAAAGATTCACCCTTTCACAGCAAGAGGGGAGACATAAACTAAACACGCTGATTTACAGTGTTACAGTCTGCCATGTCACTTACTCTCTCCACCCCCCCCCCCCCCCCCGAGTTCTGCAACTCGAGAATTGGCAACGAACTCTCCCCACCAACAAGAAAGAGAGAACATGATTTATCTAGTACTGAGCCCCTAACAGCCAATCCAATGTTCCGCTTTCTCCCACGACACTCGCAGCCGCGTAGAGTTGGCTTATTCACAGGGCTACAAAGCCTCAGAACTCCAAAAGTGTGCTCATCTTCCAGGCTGTGTCCTTGAGGTATAGAAAAACAATAACAAAGAACCAAACAACACACACAAAATGCTGGTGGAACACAGCAGGCCAGGCAGCATCTATAGGGAGAAGCACTGTTGACATTTCGGGCCAAGACCCTTCATCAGGTTGATTATCAGCTGGGTCTCGGCCCAAAACGTCGACAGTGCTTCTCCCTATAGATGTTGCCTGGCCTGCTGTGTTCCACCAGCATTTTGTGTGTGTTGTTTGAATTTCCAGCATCTGCAGATTTCCTCGTGTTAACAAAGAACCAAAGTTTGAGTATAGCTCTAAGTCAGGGTCTTTGACAGAACCTCATCCACCTTGGAAAGGAAAAAGAGAGACATTAAAGGTAGAAATTAAGCTGTTCCCGCAGGTGAGCTGGAAGAAGTTGCTATCGAGTGCCATCATACCTTCCCCCATCTTTGTTGTCCAGATATTTCAATGTTAATCCTTTTCATTGAGTATCCTTTTCATTCAATATCTCCTCTCCTTATCAGTAATGGATAAAATGTTACATCCATTCTTCATTTTGGCTTTTTCTGGAATCACGACTTTAAAATACAGAAAATATTTGATCATTAACACAGTTAATTTCTATCCTACTTTCAGCTGAATATTCAACGAAGGACTAAAAAAGCTTTTGCAGACTTCAGTGAGGGGGAAATTCATTTCAGGCCTACTTACAAATATGATACTAAATCAGACGGATGGGACTCGAGGTAAATTATTGTGATAAATGTACTTATTGCTGGAATTATGTACAATGATACCTAGAATTATGTTTTCTTATAGCAACCTCCATGAGTTTGGTTAAGTACTGTAGCCAACAATTTTCACCTTGCACTTGGAAATGTGAATGAATAATTTTCAAAAGCATACTACTTAAGCTTCCATTCTCATTCATTCAGTTTTGGAGTTTTTTTGACACTGAGTCCTTCTGTAATACATGTCAATTAGGTAGGGTTTCTGAAAACTTTTTTAATGCAATTTTTATTTTAAAACATGGCAACTAACACAGTTCAATTAGTAGAGCTCAAAGTAAGTTAATTAGTGTGTCACATCCACCATATGTTCTAAATAAGTGCATGTGGGGAAGAGGAGAAGAAATTGGACCTTTAATATCAATCTGTTATGGTCACTTCATATTCTTAGCAAAGTTTTAAAAACATGTTTGTTAATATCCATGATGAAGCACTGTCGACGTTTCGGGCCGAGACCCTGCTGGTAATCAACCTGACGAAGGGTCTCGGCCTAAAACGTCAACAGTGCTTCTCCCTATAGATGCTACCTGGTCTACTGTGTTCCACATTTTGTGGAAACCCGCCAAGGCGAACCATTTAATCTGCTGGGGTTAGTTTCACAGGTGGGGCCTGATGTTTGTACATATTTTAAAACTGGCCTTAAGTTCAAAAGAATCCTGCTTGAAGTTCAGTTCCACCAGACAGACACTTGTGCCAGCCATTATCGCTTTTTATAATTCCCTCTTGGTATTGCCTGGTCACTTCACGTTGACTTGTTAAGTTTATCACCCTGATAATATCCTCCATTCTTGATACTAACATTTTCGTTCCTCTCTATTATAATAGCAATTGGATTGAAATGAGATGAGTGGAAATCTATGTTGTAATGTATGCTTATGTTAATTGCAGCTACTTTATTTGCACCCCCCCCTCCCCACTTTGACAAGCTAGAAAGCCGGGGGAGAAAGAACATTGTCAAAAGGATACAACTCCCTGAAATTTTTCATGTTTATTGCTTTTTATTGATCAATACACAGGAACTGGCATTGTGAACTAGTTATTAATAAAAATATTTCACACTCAGTGTAAAGCTCAGCCACGCATAATGTTTAGCAAAAAGTTGTTTTTTGTATGTAAGTTTTGCAGGTATATCCAAAGTACATTTTGAGTTGTGTTGCTGTTTAATTACCTGTTTTCCATCCATCTTTGTCATTGGCCTATGCTAAAAAGAAAAGCTGCTGAATGATTTTGAATTGCAACAGATTTCTGCATGGGTACACCCTACCCTCGTTATATACGTCTTCATACAATGCAGATTCACAGTTATGCATTGAACCTATTTCTACCAACTTCTCCTTATATGCGTCCAAAACTCACAGTTACGCAAGGCTGTTGGCACGAGAAGCACAGCTTTCCCGCCAATACAAGTCAAGTGCGCATGCCTCACAGTATCACTCCCGCCAGTCTTGCATTGGTTTTGGCAGCATGTGGATGTGGGATCTTGCACGCTTAGACTTTTGTTGTTATTACCTACAATGCACTGATTTTGTGCTTGAAATATTTAATTATGCCTCCTAAGCGTCCCATGTCAAGTCCTGAGCCATCAGCCAAGTGGCAGAGAACCAATTTAGAAATTATAAACAGGGCCGTGGCAGGTGAAGGTAACACAGTTCTGGGATGTTACTTCGGCCTGGGTGAGTCCACGATCAGAAACATAAAGAAAAATACTGAAAAAATAAAAAGTGCAGTGATTGATTCATCACGTCTTCAAAGATTGTTACCAAAGTGCGTAACCGGATTATGACAAAAATGGAGAAAATGTTGAGTTTGTACATTGAGCATGAAACAAAGAAAAAAACAACACTCAGTTCTGATCATCTTCGTGCGAAAGCTTTGGAAATTTATGGTCGCCTGAAGTGAGGAAGTGGTCAAGTGATATTGTTAGCTTTAATGCAAGTAGGGGATGGTTTTCTAAGTTTGTTAATCATCAGAGGCTTCACAACATAGCTGTGTGTGGTGAGCAAGCTAGTGCTGACCACGAAGCTGCTGAACGCTCCCCTTTGCAGTTGCAGGCTATGATAGCTAAGTTTAGGCATCACACCAAAGCAGGTGTTTAATGCAGACAATACTGGGCTTTTTTGGAAGCGTATGCCAAAACACAGTAAGGATGAAAAGACTGCGTCAGATTTCAAGGCAAACTTTCTATGATTTATTACTTTGAATATAACCTTAAATTGATGAAATATAATGTTGCCTTGTGGTACTGCTTTTGTGTCGTATTGGTATGAAAATGTGAATAAATTACAGATAAAACATATTTAGGAAGCCTTCCAGAACGCATCCCTATTTTCTACATTTAAATAATTATTTACATTATGTGTTTTCCATACTATGCATCGACTGCAAGGAATGTATCCCCCGCATATAACGAGGATAGGTTGTATTTATTTTTGCTTCACTTGACCAGAGGTCTTTTGGATTATGTTGGGTTAGAATTACGTTTATAACTTGGCTTTGATAGCCAACTTTGGAAAATGTTTAGTTTAAATTTTGTTTGCTTTACTCAGCAAAGAGATTAGTATCCTGTTTATTCATCTCTTCAAAAATTACATCACCCCCGAAATCAAGAAAATCAACTGCTTAATTCAACAGAGTCAACAGATTTGAAACAGATAGGAAAATGCAGGCACTTTGAATGTGTTTATCATTATTCTGTATTATTGTTTATCTCAAGGTTTATAATACATAGCTCTATTATACTGATTGTCTCTTCTTGACAGTGGTAAATGTCGTATCCCAGCTTGGTGTGACCGAGTTCTCTGGAGAGGTGAAAGTGTCCGGCAGAAATGTTATCGAAGTCACATGGAACTTCGAACCAGTGATCACAAACCTGTCAGTTCACTTCTGGATATTGGGGTATATGTTCTCGTTTTCACTCTCTAAATAAATCGAAACATTTTAATTACTTGTGCTATTGTCTTGATGCATTTTAAATCAGCCATTGGTGACATGTAGTCTGTAAGGGTCAAAACTTGTCTCTTTTAAATACAAATTTAGAATATTCACCTACCACTGTATAAAAGAATTCTACACCAAAAAAAACACAATTGCCATTTACAAGTCAAATGTACTGAAAGAAATAACACATCGTTTGTTACAGAAGAACTTGGTATTATTTGAATCTTGCTGAATGTGTCCTTAACACTTATATTGAGATTATTAATAAAAATAAAGCACAAATCAAATCTTAGCTGTATACAAGTTTTGATCTTGTAAATATGAAACATCTGCTCTGTCAAACATTTTGCTTTTTGAAGAATAACATTTCTCTCTCCAGATCAATACTTATCTCTCAACCTGCATCATTTATGTACAATTGATGTATTCATTATTTCAGTGCTAGCTGATTATAGTCTACAAGATCATGCTTTAATTTTATTTGATAAATATCCCAAATATTTTGCAACCAAATTTTGCAAAAGGGGTGTATGTAACTAAGTTAATATAAAATGCACATTGATTTTTGATGATGTTTAACAGTCTTTTGTTGTGTGGGTTTTTTTCGTGGATTCTATTGTGTTTCTTTGTTTCCTGGCTGCCTGCAGGAACAGGAATCTCAAGGTTGTATATGGTATACATACTTCAATAATAAATGTACTTTGAACTTTGCTTCCATGTGAAAGATGAAGTTAATTAACAGTACATTTTCCATTCTCCAATAGGTGAAAGTTGTAAATGAGCAAAGGTACAAGAAAGTTTTTGAAGATATTGTTCGAGTGATGGATCGAATGGAAAACGAGTTCTTGCCTTCTTTAGCTCTTAGTAAACGAGAAGTAAGCGCATAACAACTTTTTTGATTTGAAAATTGCCAGCTATAGTATTGTGTTTTTCAGCAAATATTAAAACCTAGCACTTGTTTTTTGATTCACGTAACTTCATCTCCATTACCATTATTTATGCAATTACATTTTTTTTATACTGATTAGCAGTATGCTGTTTAAATTATAGCACAGTCTGGTATGTGTGCAGGTTAATGCAAATAGAAGAAACATTTATGACAACTGTAGGTTTACCACTTCAGGAGAAACTATTTGGAATATCTAACCCCCAAGTACTTCTGTCATTGATGAATTATTTCTGTCTTGGTTTGTGCTTTTTAAATATAAAATTGACCTGGGCTACATGCTCTATTCATACTACCTTTTGGCACAAATCCATTTCAAAATGCTATAAAGTTTCTTGACATCTCCCTCCCCTTTCTCAAATCTCTCTATCTCTATCTCTGGGGACAGTTTATTTACTGATATATTTTATAAACCCACTGATTCTCACAGCTATCTGGACTATACCTCTTCCCAACACTGTCACTTGCAAAAATGCCATCCCCTTCTCTCAGTTCCTCCATCTTTGCAGCATCTGCTCTGAGGATGAAGCTTTTCATTCCAGAACTATTGAGATGTCCTCCACCACCACCATCAACACTGCCCTCACCAGCATCTCTTCCATTTCATTCACTTCTGCGCCCACCCCATCTTCTGTTTCCCCACCAGCAATAGGGTTCTGCTTGTCCTCACCTACCATCCCACTAGTCTACACATCCAGCATGTAATTCTCCTTAATTTCTGCCATCTCCAGCAGGATTTAACTACCAAACACATCTTTCCCTCCCTCCACTTCCACTTTCAGCAGGGATTGCTCCCTAAGTGACTGCTTTCTCCCTCCTGATACTTATCCTTGCAAGGAGAACAGGTGCCATACCTGCCCCTACACCACCTCCCTCACTACCATTCAGAGCCCTAAGCAGTCCTTCCAGGTGAAGCAACACTTCACCTGTGAATCTGTTGGGGTCATCTGCGGTATCCTCCCGGTGTGGCCTCTTGTATATCGGTGAGACCCGATGTAGATTGGGAGACTGCTTCGCCGAGCACCTATACTCTGTCCACCAGAAAAAATTGTTATCTCCTGGTGACCACCCATTTCAATTCTACTTTCCATTCCCATTCCAACATACCAGTCCCTTGCCTCCTCTACTGCCACAATGAGGCCACACTTAGGTTAGAGGAGCAACATCTATATTCCATCTGGGTATCCTCCAAACTGATGACATTAACATCAATTTCTCGAACTTCTGGTAATTGCCCCACCCCTTCACCATTTCCCCTATTCCAGTTTCCCTCTCTCATCTCCTTACCTGCCTATCAGCTGCCCTCTGGTGGTTCTGCCCATCCCTTTCTTCAACACTCTCATGTCAGATTGCTTGTTCTCCAGCTCTTTATCTCTTTCACCAATCAATTTACCAGCTCTTTACTTCACCCCTCCCTCTCACCTATCTCCTACTACCTTGTACCCTCCTTCTTCCGACTTCTCATTTTTATTTTCCCAGTCCTGATGAAGGGTCTTGGTCTAAAACGTCGACTGCTTACTCTTTTCCATAGATGCTACCTGGCCTGCTGAGTTCCTCCAGCATTTGGTGTGTGCGTGTGTGTGTTGCATTAAAGGGTTGTCTACATTGCTGGGTCCAGTAGACTTTCAACCTAATTTTCTTGTTGGGATAATTAAGTGTGTGCGGGGAAAGGTCTTCATGGAAGTCGTACAAGAAGGAGAAGATTCATTTATGGAGAAACAACAAAAAGGAAATGTAGTTCTGAATTTACCAATTAACTCTTTTAAAAAAAATTATGAACTGAGTAAGTCAAAACAATAGGACAATATACAGGTGACGTGAGTCTACAGTACAATTACTGCAGGGCTTTTGTGATATTACTGCTTTCAGTTAAATTTTTAAGAATGCTCCAGAAGCATTAAGAATTGTTGAATCAAATAAAGAATAAGCAACCTGTTCGCATTTTTTCCCTATTGCAGTTTACTTTTAAGGATGTTAAATTTCGACAGCTGCAAAAGAAATGGTTTCAGATTACTAATGATGGGCAAGTGCCATGTCATTTCTCCTTCATTCCAAAATTGAATGACAGTCATTACAGCAAGCAGTGGCTAAAGGCAGAACCTTGTGAAGGATATCTTGAACCCAGTAAGTAAGCTAAGGTTATGTGCCATTCTATTAGTAGTGTTGTCAAAGATTATTGACTTGATTTGTACCTTGAGGTAATTTTATTTTTGTCCTTGGACTCTATGCTTAAAATATTAGCATTTTTGTTGTACACCATTCAGGCAGAAATGTATCTTAATTTCTGAGTCATCTTTTGTTTCCAAGTTTTAATTGCATCTTAGATGATACTTCATAGAAGGAATTTATTTAACTATTGTGCCTAATGATGTCACTGGAGAAAAGTACTGGTAATTATGCAGTAGCTTCTTCATTTGATAATATATCACAAATAAGCTTTTGGAGTCACAGAGAGAGAGACCCTTTTGAAGCAAGAAGTCTGCTTGGCCCAGCACCACAAGACATTTTATGTGCTAAAGGTTCACATCCAAAATGAGTGTTAATTACTGTTGTATTCATGCAATCTGATGTTGATTGGGTTTGTGCATATGTAGACAATGGATTAAGTGCCTGTTTCCTGGTCTGTCTGGTCTGCATTTTACTGTTCTGAGCTGCATTCTAAATTTAATCTATGCATTCAAATCTGAAGGCTAGTGGCTGAAATCATTAAAGTTATTTACAAAAATCGCACTAACACCTGTCAGTTGTTTTGAAAGAACTATTCAGTGTGTCCCATTTCTCTGTGGTTTATACACTGCCTTATGTTTTCCCTTATTAATATCGTAGAATTGATTTCATCAAGCATTTTCCTGATTTTGTTATTTTATTTTTACATATACGTATGATTTAATGAATAGACTTGTTTTTTTTCTCCCCTCCCTTGTTCTTGAACAACCTTCACATTCATTGGATCATTTTTCATTGCTTCCAACATCTCCAGTGTAATCCCACCACAAGGTACATCATGTACAGTGCTGATTTAAAAAGTGTTCAACCCCCCCCTTTAGAAGTTTTCATGTTTTATTGTTTTACAGTAGTGGTCGCCAACCCGTCAATCGCGATCGACTAGTCAATCTTTGAGACTTTCCCAATAGATCCCAAAAAGAATTTTTAAAAATCAAAAATAAATACATTAGGATAGTGGTTATATATCAATACTTTCATTACGGAAAGCTGTTTGTAAAGAGAGATTGTTTCTGGGTTGCGGGGTTTTAGTTCCGTTCTCTCTGCCCAGTGTGCATGTGTGTTTAGCTCCCCGCCATGCACCGCGGTTTCAACGTAGCCTGTGCTGCATCAAAGTGACCAATGATCTAGAGTACAGACTGTCGCAAACATCAATATACGGTACTCGCCAGTGATATCCTGCAAGATAGCTAGCTAGCATGGCGGAGGCGCCACAAAAGAATGCGAAAACGTACAAATTCCATCCAGAATGGGAAGAGGAATTTCTGTTTAGCTTGGTGAAAGACGAGTGTGTATGTATGTTGTGCCACCAAACACAAGCACTGACTAAAAGAGGGAATCTGGAGCAGCACCACAACACCAACCACCAGAAACTTAAAGACACCTACTCCCCAAAGAGCGCAATCCATGCTAGGAAGGCTGAGGAGCTGAAATCGGGGTTGAAGGCCCAGCAATCGTTTTTCACAAAACATGCTGCTCAAAATAAGGCTGCTATTGAAGCATCATTTTGTGTAAGTCACCTTTTGGCTAAACACAAGAAGCCTTTTACAGATGGCGATTTATTCAAGGAAGCAATGACCATTACCACAGAGACTGTTTTTAATGACTTTAAAAACAAAGATGACATCAAAACGGCAATACATAATATACCGCTTGGCCCTGCAACAGTGACAAGGAGGGTAGAGTCACTGTCAGAGAACGTGGATCGACAAGGATTAAAGGACTTGTCACTCTGAATATTTTTCACAACAGTTCGATGAATCCCTGGATGTAATGCAAACAGCTCAGCTTGTCATATTTGTCAGAATGACTTTCCAGGATTTTAAAACAAAGGAGGGCTTCCTCACCCTTTTGCAATTAAAGGAGAGAACGAGAGGTGAGGATATTTATAATGAGTTTAAAAAATATGTCCGTGAAAATGACATCCCCATTCATCCTCAGACAGGATGAAGAGGTCAATACTCCCCAATGCCATTAGGCTTTACAATTCTACCACCAGGACTTAAGAACTTTTTAAAAGCTATTATTAATGCTTTTTGAGATAGTGATTTAGATGCATATCATATTTTTTACTGAGTTAAGTATTGTATGTAATTAGTTTTGCTACAACAAGTGTATGGGACATTGGAAAAAAAGTTGAATTTCCCCATGGGGATGAATAAAGTATCTATCTATCTATCTATCTAAACTGGCAGCAATTACTACTGATGGGGCCCCAGCGAAGCGTGGTGTGTGTGTTGGTTTTATAGCACTGTGCCGTAATGACCCTGATTTTCTCAACTTCCTGGATTATCACTTCCCTTGGCTGGGAAGGTCGTGGACTTTTCTCATGTAATGACACTGGTGGTCAAACTGATAAACTTGATTCGAGCGAAAGCGCTTCAGCACCGCTTATTTCAGGCGTTATTGGATGAGCTTGATGCTGCTTACGGAGACATAATTCTTCATGCTGATGTTCGGTGGTTGAGTTGCGGCGATTTGTTGACTTGATGCCTGAGATAAAGACTTTTCTGTCAACAAGAAACGAGGAGCACGAGGAACTGTCAGATGATGCGTGGCTACTGGATTTAGGGTTTCTGACAGACCTAATGGCGAAATTAAACGCACTGAACAACAAGCTCATGGGAAAAGACCGATACCTGCCTCACATGATAAGCGCAGTAAATGTGTTTAAGGCCAAGCTCGGTGTTTGGATTTCAAATTTAAAGAACAGGAGGCTGACACACTTTCCCAACTTGGAAAAAATGGTACAGGCCATCAAAGAAAAAAATGCTTTTCGCCCTGAGCAGTACTATGTTTACCTAGATAAACTGGCAATAGAGTTCGATCAGCGTTTTGGGGAGATAAAACGTCATGGAAGATATTGCTGCATTTATTTCAAACCCATTTCTGCAGATCGATATAGAACAGATAGCAGCCAAATTCCAACAAGTATTTGGTGTGCCAAGTGATACTGGAAGTGGAAATAGTTGATTTGCAAAATGACATCGAGCTTAAAGTAAGGTCAAGGGAAGGTGACTTTTGGGGGCTTGTCAGCAGGGAGAAGTTTCCTCATCTCACCACATCTGCACTGAAAGTCAGTGCCTACTTCGGGTCAACTTATCTGTGTGAAACTGCATTTTCACAGATGAAAATTATTAAATCTAAGTACAGGAGCAGTCTTACTGACAGACATCTCACAGACTGTCTCAGACTGGCTGTCTGTAGTTATGAGCCAAATTTCAGGGAACTAGCAGAAAGTATTCAGCCCCAGTCATCACACTGAGTGCCGCAGTCAATTTTTATTCATTTATTTTTCATGTTGAAAGAAATAAAATAATGAAACTTAGAATTAAAGGTGTGAAGTATTATATTAAAGAAAGACAGCTATGGCCTGTTTGATATGCTAGTTACAGTGTTTTCTTGTTTGATTTAATTTGAAAGTTTGACAAAAACATTTTATGTAATTCAAATACAATTAGCCCAAATAAAAGGCTTCAAGTTGGAAGTACAATCTGAGCTGTTTTCTCTCTAAACAATTTAGTCGGTAGATCTTGCCTTTCACTATGGTTGAGGGAGGGGATCTTGGGCTGAAAAAGGTTGGTGACCACTATTTTACAGCATTCAAACACAGTGAATTTAATTTGGTTTTTTTGACACTGATCAACAGAAAAGACTCTTCCATGTCAAAATGAAAACAATTTTCTACAAATTGGTCTAAATTTATTACGTTATTAAACACAAAATAATTGATTGCATAATTACTCGCCCTCTTCAAGTCAGTATTTATTAGATGTACCTTTGGCAGCAATTAAAGCCTTGAGTCTGTGTGAATAGGTCTCTATCAGCTTTGCACATCTGGAATCTGCAATTTTTACCCGTTCTTCTTTACAAAACTGTTCAAGCTCTGTCAGATTGCATGGGGACATGAATGAACAGCCCTTTTAAAGTAGTCACTCCAGGACATTAACTTTGTTATTTTTAAACCATTGCTGTATAGCTTTGGCTTTATGCTTAGGGTCAATTTCTTGCTGGAAAATAAATCTTCTTCCGAGTCTCAGTTCTCTTGCAGAGAGCATCAGGTTTTCCTCCAGGATTTCCTTGTATTTGTACTGCATTAATTTTACCCTCTACCTTCACAAACCTTCCAGGGCCTGCTACAGGGAAGCATCCCCACAGCATGATGCAGCCACCACCATGCTTCATGGTAGGGATGGTGTGTTTTTGATTCTGTGCGATGTTTGGCTAACACCAAACATAGTGTTTAGTCTGGTTTCATCAGACCATCGCACCTTCTTCCAGCTAACATCAGAGCCTCCCACATGCCTTCTTGCAAACTCTAGCCAAGATTTCATGAGAGCTTTTTGTCCACAGTGGCTTTCTTTTTGCCATTCTCCCATAAAGCTGTGACTGTTGAATCACCTGTTCCCATCTCAGCTCTGAAGCTTGTAACTCCTCCAGAGTTGTCAGAGGTCTCTTGGTGGCCTCCGTCACTAGTCCCCTTCTTGCATAGTTTTTGAAGACAGCCTGTTGTAGGCTGATTTTATAGCTATGCCACATTCTTTCCATTTCTTAATGATTGACGACTGTACTCCAAGGGCTATTCAGTGACTTGGAAACTTTCTTGTATCCATCGCCTGACTTGTGCTTTTCAATAACCTTTTTGCAGAGTTGCATGGAGTGTACTTTTGTCTTCGTGGTATAGTGTTTGCTAGATAGACAATAGACAGTAGGTGCAGGAGTAGGCCATTTGGCCCTTCTAGCCAGCACCGCCATTCACTGTGATCATGGCTGATCATAGTACCCAGTACCTGCCCTCTCCCCAACACAGATGGACTGCCAACACAGATGCCTTGTGCAGGAAGGCACAGAGTCGAATGTACTTCCTAAGAAGGTTGGCGTCATTCAATGTCTGTAGTGAGATGCTGAAGATGTTCTATAGGTCAGTTGTGGAGAGCGCCCTCTTCTTTGTGGTGGCGTGTTGGGGAGGAAGCATTAAGAAGAGGGACACCTCACGTCTTAATAAGCTGGTAAGGAAGGCGGGCTCTGTCGTGGGCAAAGTACTGGAGAGTTTAACATCGGTAGCTGAGCGAAGGGCGCTGAGTAGGCTACGGTCAATTATGGATAACTCTGAACATCCTCTACATAGCACCATCCAGAGACAGAGAAGCAGTTTCAGTGACAGGTTACTATCGATGCAATGCTCCTCAGACAGGATGAAGAGGTCAATACTCCCCAATGCCATTAGGCTTTACAATTCTACCGCCAGGACTTAAGAACTTTTTAAAAGCTATTATTAATGCTTTTTGAGACGGTGATTTAGATGCATATCATATTTTTTTTATGAGTTAAGTATTGTATGTAATTAGTTTTGCTACAACAAGTGTATGGGACATTGGAAAAAAAGTTGAATTTCCCCATGGGGATGAATAAAGTATCTATCTATCTATCTATATCCCTTGACCCCGCTATCTACAAGAGCTCTATCTAACTCTCTTGAATGCATTCAGAGACTTGGCCTCCACTGCCTTCAGGGGCAGAGCATTCCACATATCCACCACTCTCTGGGTGAAAAAGTTTTTCCGCATCTCTGTTCTAAATGGCTTACCCCTTATTAAACTGTGGCCTCTAGTTCTGGACTCACCCATCAGCGGGAACATGCTTCCTGCCTCCAGCGTGTCCAATCCCTTAATAATCTTATATGTTTCAATCAGATCCCCTCTCATCCTTCTAAATTCCAGTGTATCGCTCCAATCTTTCAACATATGACAGTCCCGCCATTCCGGGAATTAACCTTATGAACCTACGCTGCACTCCCTCAATAGTAAGAATGTCCTTCCTCAAATTTTGAGACCAAAACTGCACACAATACTCCAGTTGGGGTCTCACCAGGGCCCTATACAGCTGCAGAAGGACCTCTTTACTCCTATACTCAATTCCTCTTGTTATAAAGGCCAGCTTGCCATTAGCTTTCTTCACTGCCTGCATGCTTGCTTTCATTGACTGATGTACTGACTTACCAGCAGTTAGACCTTCCAGATACTGGTGTAATTTTACTACAATCAATTGAAACACCTTGACTGTGCATGAGGCTCTAAAAACAGATCTCCATTTAACTAATTATGTGACTTCTAAAACCAATTGGCTGTACCAGTGATGATTTGGTATGTCATATTAAAGGGGGTGAATACTTATGTTATCAATTATTTTGAGTTTTATATTTGTAATTAATTTAGCTCACCTTGTAGAGATGTATTCGCTTTGACATGAAAGAGTCTTTTGAAAGGAACCCATTTCTGTAGAATGTTATGGTTTACTCTTCTATCTCCTCCAGTACCCATATCGATTCCATGAAACACCACCTCAATCCCAAAATCTGCATTCTCAAGTGTATTTTGCATGTGAAGCAACAACTTACATTTTCTAAATTGTGCAGGTTAGCACACTTTATTCACTTCTCATTTACTTTCAGGAGGTCAAATACTGGTTAGGTGCCCACTTTGCAGTATGTGTCCCTTCAAAAAAATCAAGATTTTGTCTATGAAGTACTGCAGTGATCCTGAAATAGTACATTTCATCCACCTACCGTAGTTCTTTGGTTGACTTCTATGCAACTTCATTGCCCTTCAAATTTGTTCTTTGAAACCACAAAATCTATTCTTCTCACACTGTAGAAGAGTACTCCTTTCAAGCAAATTCAGTCATTCTTTCTAAGTTTTCGTATCACTGTGCCTACTGTGCTACTAATTTTCATTTATGAGATACCTTGGATTTAAAAAAAAGTTTAAAAGCATCTAATGAATGCAAGTAACTGCAATTTTTAAGTGTCTCCATTTTAAAAAACTTTCTTAATACTTTGTATTTTCCCCTTTCAGATGAATTTGTGGATATTGCACTGGAAGTTTATGTTAGCAAGGGCACTGTGACATTATTAAACTCAGCTGAGGACAAGATTGAGGACATCTTGGTTTTGCATCTGGATCGAGGAAAGGACTATTTTCTTACAATTGGGGGGAATTATTTGCCAAGTTGCTTTGGTACATCACTTGAAACACTTTGTCGAATGAAAAAGCCAATCAGGGACGTGCCAGTTACTAAACTTATAGACCTGGTAAGGATTTGAATTACTGATTTAGCTGATGTAATTTTGAAACTGTCTTTATTAGCCTCCTATCACCCCTCCATTGAATTTAAAGTGAGTGAACCAAATTACATCTCAGTATCACTAGTCTAATGAAGTAGAGTTGAGCAGAGGACCTAATTTCCTTTTTGTGCCATCCAATTATCCTTCATTTAGCACTACACTCTAACCTTTCCCCTTCAGATATTTATTTATAAGGAACATAAGCGCATAAGAAATAGGAGCAGGAGTAGACCATCCGGCCCATCGAGCCTGCCCCACCATTCAATAAGATCATGGCTGATCTGTCCGTAAACTCAGCTCCATCTATTTGCCTTTTCCCCATAACTCTTATTTCCCTTACTATGTAAAAACCTATCTAACTGTTTCTTAAATAGTTAACTGTTAATTAACAATAAATGCAACTGTTTACAATTTGATAGCAAGATCTAAAGTTAAATGAGAAGCCAAAAATACCTTCCTTATTGTAGGTTTCTAATATTTTATATGTTGCTTCCTTACAACATTGTTAAATTGAGATTTGTCTAAGTGATATTTGTTGCAAAGGATTTTGATTCGTAATAATATCTATAACCAATTTGCACCCAGCTTGTGACGGTTAGCCAAGGTAAAAGCAGCAAGTGTCTTGTCTTTGATTATAATGAAGAAATTTTCCTCACGAGGAGATAATGTGATTCTTTAGCTATTAAGTTCAATCCAAATGATAATTTATTGGGGTTGAAATTTGGAAAGTAGAATAATGCAGTGGGCATATCTTTACAGTGCTGAAAACTAGTTTAAAATCTTAACCTTCTGTTGATTTGTATATGAAAGTAAAATGTATTATAATTTTGTTTTATTTGCATGAGTTTTCAGATAATCACTCAGGTTGAAATTTCATACTGATACTAGAGGAAATACTCTCAACATTGGGGTTAAATTAAGTCTTGAGGAACAAGGCATTTTATCCTTCATCTTCCTTTACCACATGAGGGTTCTTAAACTTTCCATTTCTGAATGCACTTTTTTAAAAATGTCTTGGATTTTGCAGTTGCTGAATTGCAATGGTTCTTTACTGATTTCAATAGCACTTTTTGAAGCTTGTGGACGGCATTCCAAGGATAGAAGTAATTGTTTCACTGAACTTGATTCAGTTTTTGCTTGTGACTTATTTTTCAGAAATCTTTCTCTGCCTGATGCTTTTTCTCCTTTCTTTCTGTTCTGATCTGTTCAGGATGATGACCACATGTTTACAAAGGTAAAAGTACATTTGGACTAACAATCTCTGATTGTGTTTAATCATTTAAATAAATCACAGATTTTGATCCTTAGGATTATTTTGAGCTTGGCCAGTGGCCTTGTGCATAAAGTTAAATTTGTTGCTTAATCATACAAACCAAATAAAATCCCAAACTCCATTTCCAATTTAGCGAATTAACTCCACGTGTTTACTCCAGTTTAAATGTAAGGTCAACCAAGATTCCTGGTCCTGATCACTATCTGATTATATCTGTTGACAAATGTATATTTGGAAAATGTATCTATAATCCACATCATCAACCCTTTAACTAGTTAAGTACAATCCTCATTATATCAGGCCACACATACTTTGCTATGCTGTAATAATCCAACTCCTTTTTTTCTACTTCTCCTTGGAATTAAATCTACTTATTAAATTTGCTTGAAAGAGTAAAAGTACCCATGTTCCTACTAAAAGTGTTCTGTGAAAAGAAAAGCTTCGTCATCTTCAGCTCCAAAGACAACTTTGATGCATTTATTCTCTTCCTGACAGAAAATTAGAGTAACAAGCAGCTCTGGCTGCCAACCTTAAAACTAGATAGATGGTGTGGGGCCTAGGTGAAGGCTCATCAAAGAAATAAATATTCATCTGTCTTGATGCACTGTGTATTTGCAAGATAAATGATAATAGGAGCACACCATCTAAAGCTATTTATGCTCTTAGCTGATGATCATACATCTACATTGCAAGGAATTTTGACTTTTCATTCGGGAAACAAGTTGAAACTAGTTGCTACTAATGCTCTGACTGAGGCCAGACAACTCAGCACAGATCTATCAAAACTGAGAGCACCTTTCCTTTCTAGATCACTTGAGCTTTCCAAACATTGCAATACGCAATAAGGTACAACAAAGCCACTCATCAGTATAAATCAACAGAGGAGCAGAATTAGGCCATTTTGGCCCATCAAGCCTGCTCTGCCACTCTGTCATGGCTGATTTATTATCCCTTCAACCTCGTTCTGTTACCTCCTCCCTGTAGCCTTGATACCTGACTAACCAAGAACTATCAACCTCCACTGTAAATGTACTCCACACCAGTCCTTGGCCATAAATTCCACAGTTTCACCACCCTCTGACAAATAAAATTCCTCTTCCTCTTCATCTCTGTTCTAAGTGGATGTCCCTCTATTCTAAGGATGGGCCCTCTGGTTTGAGAATCACCCACTACAGGAAATATCCTCTGCACATTCACCCTATGTAGATATTTCAATATTCAATTCATGCCCCCCCTCCCCAACTCCCCATTCTTCTGAACCCAAGTGAGTACAGGTCCAGAGTCATCAAACGCGCCTCATACTTTAACCCTTTCATTCCAAGAATCATTCTCGTCAACTTCCTCTGGACCCTCCAGTGCCAGCACATCTTTTCTTAGGTCAGAGGTCCAAACCAAAACTGTCCATAATACTCCAAGTGCAGTTTGACCAGTGCCTTATAAAGCCTTGGTATCACATCTTTGCTCTTGTTCTAGTCCTCTGAAATGGAGGCTAACATTGCATTTACATTCCTTACCACTGACTCAACCTGCAAGATAACCTTTAGGGAATCGTGCATAAGTGCCTGCAAGTCTCTTCACAGCTCTGATTTTTGAATTTTCTCCCCACTTAGAAAATAGTCTATGCCTTTATTCCTTCTATCAAAGTGCATGACCACACATGCATGTATTCCATCTGACACATCTTTGTCCATTCTCCAAACCAGTCAAACTTCTTCTGTAGATTCCCTGTTTCCTCAATACCATCTGCCCCTCCACCTATTTATTTATACTTGCATTTGCACTGCTTCTTTTCTGTGCTCTACTTGCTCTTTCATTGGTCCTGTTTATAGTTACTATTGTATAGATTTGCTGAGCATGCCCGCAGGAAAAAGAATCTCAGGGTGTATGTGGTGACATACATGTACTCTGATAATAAATTTTACTTTGAACTTTAAAACTGTGAAAAGAAGCGGCCCCAATACAAATTCCTGCGGAACACACTAGTCAACAGCAGCCAACCAGGATAGCTTCTTTTCAAATCTTATCTCAACTATTTGGATGTTGGAATTGATGGGTTTGTGGCCAAGGTTACAATCAACATAAAGATAGGTGGACGGGCAAGTAATATTAAGGAAACGAGGAGTGTGCCCCCCTTTATTCTGACCATCTTCTATCCACGCTAGTATCTTTCCTGTAATACCATGGGCTCTCATTGTGCTTATCAGTCTCATGTGTGCATGCCCGCAAGAAAAAGAAAATAAACAACATCCACTGACTTTCTTTTTCTATCCTGCCTGTTATTTCCTCAAAGAATTCCAGCAGATTTTTCAGGCAAGATTTCTCCTTAAGGAAGGCATGCTGACTTTGGCCTATTTTATCATGTGCCTCCAAATACCCTGAAACCTCATCCTTAGTAATGGAATCGAATATTTTCCCACTGCTGAAGTCAGGATATCTGGTCTATAATTTCCTTTCTTCTGCCTTGCCTTCTTGAAAGATCATTACAAATTTTCCACAATCTCTTCAGCTACCTGTTTCAGAACTCTGGGATGTAGTCCATCTGGTCCAGGTGACTTATTTTGCTTCTAGACATTTCAGCTTCCCAAGCAACTTATTCTAAGTAACAGCAACTACACTTGCTTCTGCCCCTTCCCCAACACTCTTGAATTTCTGGCATACTGCTTGTGCCTTCCACAGTGAAGACTGACACAAAATACTTCTTAACTTTGTCTGCCATTTCCTCCCAATTACTACCTCTCCAGCGTCATTTTCCAATGGCCCAATATACACTCTTGCCTCTCTTTTACTCTTTATATATCTGAAAAGGCTTTTGGTATCCTCTTTTATATTATTGGATAGCTTACCTTCATTCTTCATCTTTTCTCACCTTATGTTTTTTTTGCCATATGTTGGTTTTAAAAGCTTCCCAATCCTCTAGCATCCCACTAATTTTTGCTTTATTATATACCCTCTCTTTTGCTTTTATGCTGTCTTTGGCTTCCTTTGTCAGCCACAGTTGTCTCATCTTCTCTTTAGAATACTTCTTCATCTTTGGGATGTATCTATGTTGCACCTTCCAAATTACTTCCAGAAATGCCAGCCATTGCTCGTCTGCTGTCATCCCTGCTAGTGTCCCCTTCCAAACACCTTGATCCTGCTCTTCTCTCATGCCTCTGTAAATCCCTTTACCATAATACTGATATATCTTACTTTATCTTCTCTCTTAAGCTGCAGGGTGAATTCTATCATATTATGATCACTACATCTAATGGTTTCTTTAACTTAAGTTCCCTAATAAAATCTGGTTCATTACACAACACCCAATCCAGAATTGCCTTTCCCTTATAAGCTTCACCACAAGCTGTTCTTAAAAAAAAATCTCATAGGCATTCTATAAATTCCTTCTCTTTCCAAAGTACTTCTACTAACTTCAGTTTTCAAATAATACTGCTGTAGTCTTCCTTTGTGAATATTTAAAATATAATATTTCCATTTTTATTCCACGGGAGACTGATTAACTCCTACTTTATAATCTAATAATACCAGTTTGTATTTCTGCCTTAATGTTGCCTTTTCGCAATCCAGAGCTAATTGACTAAGTGATCTGTTACCATTTGTTCTCACAAAATAACACCACCTAGAACTGTTCGTGTTGCACAATGATACTTCGTTTGCAAATTTTGTTAAGTGTACAATTTTTTATTATTTCTCATGGCATGTTGTACTTGAATATTGTTTCTAATTAAGAACAATCGTGCCATGTCCCTTTGGTCCAAATTCTTCAAGGGTCTTCTCAATCCAATGTACATTCCATAGAATAAATTGAGATATGCTTTCAAAAGCTTCACAGGGGAGCTAAATGATCAGCAGCTTTATGATAGAAAATGTGTATTAGGGATGTGCAAATCCTTCCATACCAGGCTGTACTGTTTAAAGACTATAAACAACACAGCCTTCCCCCAAAATGACCTTTTGCCTGCCTCAGAATGTTAGATTATTGTGAGAATCTAGACTAGCCATTGAGCTGACAAGGTCATTGAAACAAATTAAACTCCCAGAAGCAATGGCTTTTCAACTGGTTTATACTCAGCTTTGCAGGACTAAATCAAACCATACCTGATGGAACTTGGGAACTCTATCCTTCTAGAACAGGGGTTCCCAACCTGCAATCCACAGACCCTTTACTTAAAGGAATTAGTCCATGGCATAAAAAAGATTGGGAACCCCTGTTCTCAAAGAACAGTATGTCAGAATTCATGAGGGTGGGCAACATCGCCCTCCTAAACAAAAGCTAATAAAGAGAAATCAGAAATTGGTAATCCATTTCAACTGTTACATGTCAATTAGAAAATTCTGTTCCAGGCCGTTGCTAATTGAGTCAAGTCTGGATCATACCTGCAACATGTCTCTGATAGTCTGTAGCACTCATGGGTCTCTGGGTACAGGACTGGGGATGGGATAAAGGAAGTGCTTTCCAAAATAGGGTTTGGGGAGGGAATCTATAATTGGATGCCATTGCTCTGCAAACAGATTAACAGCTGGGAAATGGGATCCTTCCCAATTAACTCTTAGTTTTGTATTGAGCTTTTGTTAAATTTATCTGGATGCCAGGTTGTGGAAGCATTCGGCTCAAAGCATTCCTGTTATATGGATGATATGTCCTGTTCAGATCCCCTATCAGTCTGCAGATTGTTCAGCATCTGGAACCAGATTGAACTGGCCTTGGGAATGGTGGGGGGAAATTGCAGTGTTTTTATGATAGCCTTTTACTGATAGAAAAAGCATATTTTCAGAATATGGCATTCTGTCAAAGATTGCCATTATCATCCGGTATCAAAAACTTAATCTTGTAGTGTTATTTACTTCAAATACTCTGTTTTTCTCTGTAAAACTGAACAGCTCGTAATTATTGAAATACTTTATTTCCCATACATCGTAGTTATTATCACTTCAAAATAAACTAAACTGATGGTACTCTAGATCTGTTTTTATCAGTGGGTGCTTACATATCTGGTTTGGTCTTCAGTGAGTTGCCTAACCTTAAATGATGCAATGAAAAATGCCATTTTCCTAAATTATCTAATTTCTCATTATGTTTGATAGGAGAAATCTCAGTTAGACCTCGTCACTATGGATAATATAGGAACTGACAAACAACCTCTACAAGTTCCAAAGGAAATTTGGTTGTTAGTAGATCATCTCTTTAAGAATGCAATTCGTCAGGTAATTGTAATGAATTTTCTCCTATTTCACCTGTGAACTATCAATCAAATGGTTCATCTCTAATTTCTCAAAAGACTGCTGAATTGATGAGAGTTACAAATATGTGGTCTTGTAGATGCTCTTTTTGGCTACTGAGAAGTGGTCTTTATGAAAAACTGAGATTTTTGCAAAGAAAAAAATACTTGTGTATACAAAAGAACATTTTTACTGCCATGCGGTTCCTAATCCCATTGTAAGTTTTTGCAGTTTGCTTAGTTTCTCTACTTCCTTGTCTGACTGTATTACCTTTATGCGTTTTCATGTACAAGTCACAAGGTAATACAGCACAGAGAAAGGCCTTTCAGCCCAGCAGTATTTCTTTTTAATTGCTTTTATTTATTATTACTCTCTCTGTATTTGCAAATACAAAAGAAAGAAATAATAATAATGGATAAAAATCAGGAACATCAGATGAAAAGTCCTTAAAAGTAGTTCCATTGAAATGTTCCCACAACCAATGGATTCACTTTCAAGGACTTTTCATCTCATGTTCTTGAGATATATATGTTATTATTATGGTAATGGTATGGTATTATGATAATTATTCTATGCATTTATCTAAGTATGCCCACAAGAAAATGACTCTCGGGGTTGTATATGATAATATATATGTACTTTGATAATATTTATTTTGAACTGATCCATGATAACCACAGCATCTTGCTTGCCAATCTCAGTTGCCCACATTCTGCCCATAACCCTCTAAACTCTCCCCTCCATGTACCTATCCCAAATGTTGAAAATCTACACACCTTAGCCACTTCCTCTGGCAACTCATTTCAGGTACTCATCACTTTCTGTCAAGTTACCTCTCAGATCTCTTAAATCTCTCCCCTCATCTTGTGTCTGTGTCCTCTAGTTTGGACTCCTTAAAGATTATGACCCCTCATGATTTTATAATCTTAGGTCACCCCTGATTCAAGACCCAATCATCCTTGTGAACTTCTGTATTGTTATCTGGAAACTGGAGTGCAAAGGGCTCCATAATCATACTCTTCTAGGTTCCTTCTATACACATTAGAAGAGGTCAGATTTTGAAATCAAAATTGGGAACTGGTTACTACCGTAATTTTCACTTCAGCACCTGTCACTGGTTTTGAACTCTGCAATGGGCTGCCAGTTGAATTTGAGACCTACAAATTTGTGTATTTTTCTCCCTAAGGTTGTAAGTCTGTGTATCAACGACTAAACAGTATCGTAGAGAAAGACAGCACAACACAGGACCTTCAGCTCACTGAATTTGCACTTGCTATGGAGCAAACTAATCCTGCCTTAACCCATTTTACTCTCCCTCATATTTCCATTAACCTCTCTGCTAGATTCTGCTACTTATCTGCACAGTAGAAGAATTTACAGGAGTCAATTAACCTGCCAACCTGCACATTTTTTTGGAATATGGGCAAAAACTAGATCTCCTAGAGGAGACACAAGTGGTCATTGGAGTCTAGCACAGACACCAGAGCGAGTCAGGAATGAAGGGTTGCTGGAGCTCTGAGACAGCAGTTCTGCTGCCTGCACCTCTATACCATTCCTGTAGAGAGTTTAACTTTAAGAAGCCTGAAGAGGCAAGACATGAGGGAAATGTTTTTGTTGCTTTCACTAAACGAGTACTGTGTGTTGTATGTATCTCTGAGGTTTGCTGCCCCGAACTTTGAACTTTGAAATGGAATTATTACCACTACTGGAACAAGGACAAATTCCTTGTGATGTACTTTTTGTTTCAATTATCAAAAGTGGTCACAGTCCAATTCCCAGGCAATGATTAATAAAGTTGAGTAGAAAAGTCTTGCTGAGAATATCACATTTTAGAAAGTTTTTCATTTCATCCTGATGATCTTTTTGACAGGAGGACCTGTTCCAGACTCCTGGTATGCAGGAAGAACTTGAGCAGATTTTTGACTGCTTGGACACAAGTATTCCACTGACTATTCGTATCCTTTGGGCTGTAAATGGAAACGAAACAAATGGCACTTTGGTATCATAGATACAGGCACTATCACAACAAGAACTCAAACGTATGGGCATCTCTGATTTTGAGATGCATTGCTGATACATACCTGTAGGTTGAAGTTTGTTGCATTGGGAGGTGCTGCTTCAAAATGCAGTTATTTTTTAAGTGTACAATAAAATGCTTCATGAAAACTGAATGCTTATTGGAAATTAAGGTTTGAATTACTACAGTAATTCTGTAACTTTTCCTGAGAACGCAGTTTATTGGTTCAACTGTAGAAAAGTTTTCGATGGGTAGATGGGAATATATTCCTGCGAAAAACCGTTTTAGTTGAAACCATGTTATTTGAGGCATTTATTCCATGAAAAATGGATGGAGACCTGATAGTTTAACTACAAAAGAAACACAAGATGTTAGAGTTCAGAGTCTTATTAAAATCTTTATCCACACGAATGATTGTGAGTTGTTGAACTTGTATCCACTGAGTAACCTGTACAGTCATGCAAAGAAAAGGGGAATACAGAAGCTTCCATCATATCCATCAGGAGGTGATGACACAGAGACTGTAGGTCAGGACTGTCTGTCAACATGTGGAGCAAATGCTTCTAGTTCCCAGCATTGCCCGTACTTGCCAGCCAGGGCAGAGTCCTGAATTGTCCAACTCAAAACTGAGCAGATGCACTGCTCTCTCCAGTCCCCTAGTTCCAGTTCCCAGAGGTAGACTTTTCTGATTGAGACATGGTGCAGTTGATTGCTGCAGGAACATCAATAAGAGGGCAAGAGGTTGTTCCACATACCCAACGCAACAGTGGGGAGAAAAGATTTGTATCTTATACCCAGCATAGCAGTGCTTTCAGTAATTCAGCTCTACACAGCTGTATTTATAAAGTTATAATGACTCCTGCCATTGCTTCTTTAGTGCTTACATTTCTGGAAATATTTTCAACACCAAACGAGGTATGAGAATGTAACTGCAAGCTGAAATATTGATTGATTAGCTTTGTCAATTGTCATTGATCATGTTATATGAATGTCAGTGTAACTCAACTATATAACAGGAAAACCTATTCAAAGCCAAAGGAGCATTTGTTAGATGCTCCAGAAAACTTGATATTTTCCTAATTACATGCACTAGCTGGTGGCAACCACTCAGTAGCGGAAGCTCTACTCATCTTCCTTGAAGCACTTCCGGAACCTGTGATATGTTATGAGCTTTATCAACGATGCTTAGAATCTTCATATGATCACCGCAGCTGTCAAACTGTGAGTTATAATTATTATTGTATTGTTTGTAAAAGGAGCCATAATTGCTTGTCAATTTGTTGTTTATGAACAGCTACCCTGATTCATTCAGCCTGTTCCACATAATTGTGCAGTCCCCACACCAAAATAATTTGATCTTGTGAGAAAGGGTAAAATGAAAACTCCTGCAATTTGGAGGGCAAAATTTTGGAAGATTCTTCTAGAAGATTTTTAATTGTTCAGAGGGTTACCCAACTCAAGAATGTGACTCCTGGACCTCACTAATCTTTTTAATTGGCAGATGAGTGCAATCTTTCTTTGTTAATTATTGAGCAAACCTCAGTCAGAACATCCTTTTTTTTCCCTTCAAAAGTCTTGCATTCCATGTTTTTGTTTTAAACTGTCTTATTTTAGGCTGTATATTGGGAATTAATTTCCTTGTCCTGCCGTGCACTCACAAAACCCTCCACGTATGGACACGAAAATTGGACATTGTATTTTAAATCTAGCTGACCACAGGTAGATTTAAAGTTATCTTCGTATTCAATAATTCAATAAGTTCACTCCAATATGTTTTCTGCTGAAGATAACTCTGCATGCCATTGCCCACCCAGCTCCCAGTGGTGTGCAGAAATGTTGATCATTTGCCATGTCTACATGCAATGCTTATTATTTGCCTCTTCGTGCAGATGTCCTTTATTGACTGCTTTTTTTTCTGAATAACTTAGCAAATCAAGCTTAGCAGCTTGTATTGGTATCAGGACTTAGCATCATTAAAAATGTTCCATATTAACTTGAACCATCATTACACGGCCATTCTCAAGTATAACTGGCAGTTCTGTTGCAGGACAGAAACATTTCTTCATATTAATATTCTTATAAGACAAAAGAAATGTTTTGTTGGATAGTTCCTTAGTAAATCATCTATGAGGTTGTCTTGTTCCCCAATATCACTCAGTTTAAAAGGCATTTATTTGTACTGGCAAGTTTCCTTGGATACTTGTTTCTAAGTATCTGGATAATTAATTCATCTGAACTACTAAAAATGTTGCATAGTGCCAAGACTTGTTCTTAAGAAGGAAATTTCAAAACCAATTCAACTAAAGATTTCAATCAGATGATTAAAAGGTTTTGAAGCTAGAGAATATTTCTACACCAGGAGTGCTTTTTTCCAAGAGCGTGCTATTTAAAATTCACACATTAAACTTAAGGATTTCTGATCCTACTGCAATTAAAATATTTTGTAACCTATTTAAAAGAATCCTCCTTGGGTCATGCTGCTTCATGTGCAAACAGTTTCTCTGCAAAAATGTTCATTGCTTTCCTATGAATGGCAAGATGCTCTTCTTTCACAGAAATTCAGAACTTGTCCAGGGACAGGTCAGTAAATCTCATCTTGAGTGCATGATCAGAGTGCAGCTCACAAAGGTCTTCCTCTTCTCTCAAAATCAAGTTCTCAGGCTGAGTAGAAGAGTCAGAGAAAGGGTCCCTCAGCCAATCATACACTTGTGTTGAAAGGGAGGAAAAAAATTTGTTTTGTAGATCTTCCAGATGGTTTTCAATAAGACTTGAGACTTTCTGATATACTTCCTCACTCAAAAGTTCAAGCAGCAGTGGAAACATTTCAAGATTTCCTTTTGTAACATGAGTTTTCCAAAGATTCAGTTTCCTTTTAAATCCAAAAATCTTATCACATGATGTCTTAAGGTGGATAAGTCACCTTGACCAAAGGGACTGCATCCCAGATTCCTGAAAGAGGTTGCTGATGGATACATTGGTCATGATCTTTCAAGAATCACTTCATTTTTGGCATGGTCCTGGAGGACAGGAAGATTGTAAATGTCACTTCATTCTTTAAGAAGGAAGGAAGGCAAAAGAAAGAAAATTATAGGCCAGTTAATCTAACCTCAGTGGTTGGGAAAATGTTGGGGTCTATAGTTGAGGATGAGGTTTTGGGGTACTTAGAGACTAATGATAAAATAAGTCATGGTTTCTATGAAGGGAAATCTTGCCTGATAAACCTGTTGGACTTCTTCATGGAAGTAACAAGCAGCATGGACAAAGGAGAGGTAATGGATGTCATTTACTTGGATTTTCAGAAGGCATTTGATAAGATGCCACTCATGAGGCTGCCTAACAAGATAAAATTCTGTGGTGTTACAGGAGAGATACTGGCATGGATAGAGGAATGGCTGATGGGCATAACAGAGTGAGTGCAAATAAAGGGGCCCTTTTCTGGTTGGCTGCCAGTGACTAGTGGTGTTCCTCAGGGTCAGTATTGGGACTGCTACTTTTCACATTGTCAGCGATTTGGATAATGGAATTGATGGCTTTGTGGCAAAGTTTGTGGATGATACAAAGCTAGGTGGAGTGAAAGGTAGAGTTGAGGAAGCAATGCAGTTGCATCTGGGCTTAGACAAGTTGGAAGAATGGGCAAAAAAGTTGCGGATGGGGTACAATGTTGGGAAATGTATGATGCATTTTAGTTAAAGGAACAATAGTGAGGACTGTTATCTAAATGGGGAAAAGGTTCAAACATCAGAGGTGCAGAGGGACTTGGGAGTCTTAATGCAAGACTCCCAGAAGGTTAATTTACAGGTTGAGACTGGTAAAGAAGACAAAATGCAATGTTGGCATTTATTTCAAGGGGATTAGAATATAAAAGCAAGGAGATAATGCTGAGGCTTTATAAGACACTAGACAGGCCGCACTTGGAGTATTGTCAACAGTTTTGGGCGCCATATCTCAGA
Source organism: Hemitrygon akajei (assembly GCF_048418815.1). NCBI lineage: Eukaryota > Metazoa > Chordata > Chondrichthyes > Myliobatiformes > Dasyatidae > Hemitrygon > Hemitrygon akajei. The sequence continues at coordinate 49,694,516 of NC_133133.1, read as the reverse complement.
AAGGATGTGTTGTCCTTGGAGAGGGTCCAGAGGAGGTTCACAAGGATGATTCAGGGAATGAAGGGGTTAACATATAGGCTTTGGGCCTGTACTCACCTGAATTTAGAAGAACGAGGGGGATCTCATTAAATCTCCTAAATGTTGATAGGAGTAGATAAGGTGGATGTGGAGAGGATGTTTTTTTGATGGGGTTATCCAGAACTAGAGGGCACAATCTCAAAAACTGGGGGGCAACCTTTTAGAACAGAGGTAAGGAGGAATTTTTTTTTTAGCCAGAGAGTAGTGAATCTGTGGAATACTCTGTCACAGACTATGATGGAGGTCAAGTTCATGGGTATATTTAAGGTGGAAGTTGATAGTTTCTTGATCGGTCAGGGCATCAAATGATATGGTAGGAAGGTGTATGGGGTTGAGTGGGATATGGAATCAGCCATGATGGAATGGCAGAGCAGACTCAATGGGCTGAATGGTTGAATTCTCCTCCTGTGTCTTACAGTTTTACCTCATACTTTATTAAGATTTTTATTTTTGCACTACTTAATTAACTGTTTTATATAATTTATTTACTTTTTTCTATAATTATGTAATGCATTGTACTGGTGCTGCAAGGAACAGATTTCATGGCATATGCCAGTGATATTAAACCTGATTCAGAATTTTTAGTTATTTTAGTGTTTCATCCAGTTCTATATTAAATACCTTTTCCTTTGCAGTATATTCATCTAAAAAATTTAATTCCTACATTATTGGGTGTCTGAGAATGTTTTGCCATAATAGAAGTACTATAAAAATTACAGAAATGTTGTACTGTGCTGGAGTATATTTATTCTGAGCATTGGTAATTTATGTGTAAACATTTTGAAAGTTCAAACATCTTGTGGTAGTTTTTTTTTATAACAGCAATTGAAAGCATTTGCTGAAAATAACAATATTTTCACTACAGAATTATTGGGTATTGGATTGTAAAACAAGCTGATATACAATGTTTCATTATGCCTGCTGCATTGCAGCCACACTATTAATCAATCTTTGACCAACAATGTTTATTTCTTTCTCACTAGTTAATATCTCAATTGACCCGGAGTCACAGAAATGTGTTTCGGTACTTGATGTCATTTCTGCGGGAATTGCTGACCTATGCAGAAGACAACAAGCTTGATGCCAAGATGCTAGGTAAAAAAAATTTGCACGTTTTGATTCAAAATGTTCTACTTATTGATATTATAGGTTGTGTTATATATGCTCCCACAGCATATACCTTTATTTGCAGATTCTAAGACTATTTGTCTCAACAGTCTAGTACTTCATACATCTTAAGAAGTTTATTTAATCTGAACAGGATTGAAAATTATCATTCCTGGTGAAAACATGTTCTGTCTAACTTCAGTATATTTCAAATGTAGTATATCAAACTAGAAAATTTTAATTCATTTGTGCTTCATGCACAGAATTTACAAGTTCTCGTCAATTGATCTCTAAATCAGAGAGCATATAATAGAGTGGTTGAAGAGATTATGGAGGCATTAGTAATGATCTTTCAAGATTTGTGAGATTTGAAATTGTTCCGGAAGACTGATAAGTTGTAAATGTCACTCCACTGTTTAGGGAGAGGGGCAAAAGAAAAGAAATTATAAGCCAGTTAACCTGTCTTCAGTGTTTGGGAAGATGTTGGAGTCCATTATTAAGGATGAGTTTTTGAGTTTCTTGGAGGCATACAAGAAAGTAGACCAAAGTCAGCATGGTTTCCTAAAGGGGAAATCTTGCCTGATAAATCTGTTGGAATCCTTTGAGGAAATTGCAGGCAAGATAGAAAAGAAGAGTTGTTTACTTGGATTTTCAGAAGTCCTTTGACAAGGTGCTACACATGACACTGCTTAACAAGATAAGAGCCCATGGTATTACAGGAAAGATACCAGCATGGACAGAAGATTGGCTGACTCGCAGGAAGCAAAGAGTGAGAGTAAAGGAGGCCTTTTCTGGGTGGCTGCCTGTGACTAGTGATGTTCCACAGGGGTCGGTGTTCACATTGTATGTCATTGATTTCAGTGACAGAATTGAAGATTTGTGGCCACGTTTGCAGAAGATATGAAGGTAGTTGGAGGGGATAGGTGATGTTAAGCAAGCAGTGAGTGTGCAGAAGGACTTAGATTAGAAGAATGGGCAAAGAAGTGGCAAGTGGAATATAGTGTAGTGATTTTTTTGGTCACGCACTTTGGTAGAAGGAATAAAGGCAAAGACCATTTTCTAAATGGAGAGAAAATTCAGAAATCAGAGGTACAAAGAGACTTGGTCTTCATGCATGATTCTGTAATGGTTAACTTGCTGGTTGAGTTGGTGGTAAGGAAGGCAAATACAATGTTAGCATTCATTTCGAGAGGACTAGAATGTAAAAGCAAATATAAATAAATGACGAGGCTTTGTAAAGCATTGATCAGATGCACTTTTAGTAGTGTGAGCAGCTTGGGCATCTTATCCAAGAAAAAGATGGAGAGGGCCATCCAGAGGAAGTTTGTGAGAGTGATTCCAGCAAAGAAAGGATTTCTGTATAAGGAGTATTTGACGGCACTGGACGTGTACTCATTGAAACCTATGGGATATCAAAAGGCCCCGATAGAGTGGATGCAGAGAGGAAGTTTCCTATAGTGGGTAGTCTAGGACCAGAGGGCACAGTCTCAGAATAGAAGGATGTGTGCCTTTAGAACAGAGATGAGGAATTTCATTTGTCAGAGGGTGGTGAATTTGTGGAATTCGTTACAGCAGAGGCTGTGGAGGCCAACTCATTGTGTATGTTTAAAGCAGAGGTTGATAGGTTCTTGATTAGTAAGGGTGTGAAATGTTTTGGGAAGAAAGCAGAAGAATGGAGTTGAGAGGGTTAATAAATCACCCATGATGGAATGGCAGAGAAAACTCAATAGGTCAAATGACCTAATTCTGCTCCTGTGCCTTATGGTCTTTAGAATAGTCCAGGGTGTGCTGTCATACTTGATAATCGGATCAGAATGTACTTCAGTGACACTCCTGTTACCAATTAGGCTGAGGACTGATGTCCTCTTGATAAAATTGGCAGCAACATCTGAGTCAGTAATTCAATATAATGCCAAAGGACTTGTGCATTGTCAAATGCAATAATATAGAGATCTCATCTCCCTGTTCAGATGGATGTAAAAGGTATCCCCTTAAACCCAATGTAATCCCTTACTTATAAGTGTCAATATCTGGTAGAAATTCACGTGTCATCCCAAAATGGTGAGCTTTAATTATTTTTGGTGAACTTAAAAATCAAGACCATTTACTCTTTCAGTAACCCCAACTGTTTATTCTTTATCAAATTAAAACTAATATGTTGCTCCCCAAGTTTTCTATATTAAAATGTAACCTATACTATAATTTTTAATCAAACTGTAATATTTTCAAAGAAGAAAACTGCCCATTTTTTATCAGTAAAGAATCTTGGATATTCTGAGGAAATGAAAACTTATGTAAATCATTCAATTATACTTGGAGCATTTCGTTTGAAATAGTAAAAAGTGAAAAAGCTGAAAATAGTCAACAGTATAGGCTGAGTTAAGGGAACAAAAAAAGGTAAAATGTTAGTAAACATTTTGGAACATTTTTTCAATGTGAAATGTTAGCTCTGTCTTCACAGATGTCTGATCCTCAATGTTTCTGTATTTTCTGTAAATTTACAGATCTGCAGTTTTTTTTGGCATCTGTCAATGGTGCCGTTTTTTATGATTTACATCCCATTGTTTCATTTTGCGTACGGGGTGCCTGTGTCCAAATATAAACAGACAAGAATATTGCCCCTCAATAGGAGGTCTTTCACTCAGGTATTTGAAGGACGATTTTCCTCCAAATGCCAGCATCAAAGATATTAGATGTAAGGGGCTTTATCATTGTGTATAATGCTAGGACTTTGGCATCATAACATATTGATGGCCCTCCAGCAGCCATACCCACAAACTTATGCTGGAATCCCCAGACCTAAGAGTTATGAGAAGGAGTGGAACTGAACAACAGCAGCAAGCAATACTTTCAGGCCAGGAAGTTAAAAGTATTTACAGTAAAGATAAGAAATCATATGTAGTACATTTTGCTATTTTGAATAGTTTTGTTTCAATAGCCTATTTTAATAACTAGAAGATTGGCGTTGACTGTAATTTGAAGTGCTGAAGGATAATTGTTGACCATTTGAGTTTGCTTCCATGCCTGTTTCATATCCAGAAATCCCAATAGATTTCTGTCTCTAAATGAGGCAGTGTTTACATTTGAAATGTACCTGATTTTCCCAGATATGTTTACATAACAGAACCAAACATTTTTTCAGACTAGGCAAGTATTCTAATGTGTGAACTTAACTATTTATTTAACTTCCATGTGATTGCTATTACTGGTTTTTAACTATTTGAAACAAACATGTTTAGAGAAATTGGCATTTCATTTCAATTGTATGCATATTGATTATTTCAAATATTTTTTCCTGTAATCCCCAGCTACCCTCTTTGCAAGTCTGCTTTTGAGGCCACCACCAAACTTTGTTGGGCGGCAAACCCAAAATGATAGACAACGTGCTGTGAACTTCATCTATGGCTTCCTGGGTGGAGATAACTAATTTTTGGACATACTTCTGACCACGTCTTCACTGCACTGTGATCGTATTGCAAATGTACATCAAAATGGTGATCGATAGATACAGATACTTGAGCCTTTTATTCCAGTATATGCCAATATCAGTTTTTGTGGTAGTTAGTCCCAAAATCTTTCTTGCCAACTAGTGATTGTCATAAACTGGTTCCATGTGAACATAGACACTTTCATTCATTGTACAGACCACTTGTTTGATTTTTCATCAAAAATATTTCAGCATTGTACCTAATGTCTATTTTTATTACCAGCTTGCTGCAAATTGGACTAGAACATTTTTAATAATTTACACGACTTGATGATACTGAGCAAGGGTAACTCCATCAGTTTAAGTAGAAAATGCAGTGATGCATCGCAGGATGAAATGTCCAATTATGTCTTTTTAACCCCTACCACTAAAACAAATTTCTCAATTATATTTGTAATAACTGAATAGAAATTAGCTTAGTAAGAGGGCAGTAAACTTCCATTCGGCGAATGTATTTCATCTGTCAGCTGTGATGGATGGAACTTGTCTGTTCAATATGATTGTGTTTCCTGGGTGAGTTTTAGGAAAGATTAATGTATATAAAAGTGTTCACCCAGATTACCAAGTAATAATGGTAGAGATAGTGAATTTAATTGTGTGCAGCAGCACTCAATACAGTGGCTTAATATTCAGAAATCCAAATGTATGTTTCAGAGCAAAATTATTGGTTGTCTGAAATGTGGCATTTTAACTTAAATAAAATTGCGAAATTTCTAAATAATCCCTACAGACACAGGGAAGACAGCAGATGCTAGGAACCGGGAGCAACATGGGGGGGTGGGGGGAGATCTGGTGGAACTCAGCAGGTCAGGTAGCATCTACGCAGAGAAATGAAGAGTTGATGTTTATGGCTGACTTCTGTGGCTGGGCTTCTTTCTTTCCAGTCTTGATGAAGGGTCTTGGCCTGAAATGTCAACTATTCATTTTTCTCTATAGATCCTCCTGACCAGTTGGATTCCTCCAGCACTTTTTTTTATAGATATATACATATATATATATTGCTCCAGCATTCAACTACAGATAAAGTTTGGATACTAAATTCATTCAAATTATATTGTGCATTTTCAAGAGTGATACTACAAAGCTTTTAATTTTCATATATTTATTGAAGATCATATTTGTTCAACAAGCAGCATTTTATTATACCCATATATTATTTATGGTTTCTTTAATGAAGTATGAGTTAGTGTCATGCAAAAAAAAAAAGCACTATCTCTTATGGAATGATAAATTGCAGTTCTGGAACCCAAGACTCTGCAGTCTATCAAGAATTCAGATTTAATTACAACCCAATTATTTCAGAGTTTCGTCTTGCTGTCCTGAGGCTACCTGCCGATCAGAATAGTATAGCAGTATTACAGAACAACCCTGCCATTCACTCAATCAGACAATTACATGAATTATAAGATAAAGGAAGTAGAAGACGTATTTTAGTTTGATATTTTTATTCTACTGGAATTGTTGGGTTGGATCTCTATTATTCGATCACCAGTTTTTTTTAAAAAGTGCTAAGTAATCAGTTTAAACTGATTTAGTGTTGCCAGATCCCAGCCATGGGAAAACATTTGTGCGTGTGTGTGTGTGTATATATATATATTTAAAAGTAAACTATGGCATTAAGTTTATGTGTAGAACAGAGTATTTTCAAAATAATGTATGCTCCTCGATAAGGTATAGAAATCGTTTTTGAAAAAAGAACTACAACCTCTCCTTGATATGATATGCTTGTAAATGTCTGTAAAAGCATCTTGTATTGAACCTCTTCACTCAGCTAATACCAACACTACAGATCTTCAGTTGCATTTTTAATTGGCGTTTCCCTCAGATCAGAATGCCTAGATAAGATGAATAATGTACTTTAGTACACTCCGTTTTTAATACAATTTGGCATGAACCTAACAGTGAAAAATTGTCTGTTAATTAATCCATTTACATGCAAGTCAAAATGAAATTTGTAATCAAGTGGCTTGATTATAAATTCACTGTACAAAGAAAAGCAAAAGCAGCAGTTGTGTAACACTTGGGATCCCTTGCCAGCCAATGATCAATGGGCATTCGTTTAAACTATGAAGTAAATGAAAATATTTGAAATTCCTGTCATTGATTGTGATGAATGATCGAAATACCTTTGGTCATTTGAAGTTTTTATCTGCATTGTTTTAATCAATGTTATGCCAGCTCAGTAAATATGCTGAATTTATGAAAGGCATACTTCAAAAGACCAGATACAAAAATTATTCAATCTCATTGATATGGTGAGAAGAACTTGGAATAATTAGATACCAGTGTTCATAATTGCTGTCCAATACACTACAATGTATATTTTGGTCTCTGGGTTATTTCATTACCTTAAGTTACATTTTTCAATTAAATCCATTTAATTCTCTCCAAATAGCATTGTTTGTCACTTATTTAAAATATATTATTTTGGTTTCTGGTGCATGGAGCATTTGAGATAAGCTATCGTATTTAAGCTTCTGTCAGATATTACATAGAGTTAAAGAAAACTATAGCACAGAAACGTGCCTTTTGGCCCATCTAGTCCATGCCAAACCATTTAAACTACCTACTCCCATTAACCTGCACATGGATCATAGCCCCCCATACCTCAGCCATCCTTGTACCTATCCAAACTTCTCTTAAGTGTTGAAATTGAGCTTGCACACACCACTTGCACTGGTAGTTCATTCAACACTCTCTCGACTCTCTGAAGAGGTTTCCCCTCATAGTCCCCTTAAACTTTTCACCTTTCACCCTTAACCCATGACCTCTAGTTGTTGTCCCACCCAACCTCAGTAGAAAAAGCCTACTTGCATTTATCCTATCTATACCCTTCATAATTTTGTATGCCTCTATCAAATCGCCATTAATCTTCTACAAGGAGTAAAGTCCGAACCTATTCAATCTTTCCTTATAACTCAGGTGCTCTAGTCCCAACAACAGCCTTGTAAATTTTCTCTGTATTCTTTCAACATTGCATACATCTTTCCTGTATAGGTGACCAAAACTGCTCCCAATACCCCAAATTAGGCCTCACCAATGTCTTATACAACTTCAAAATAATCTCCCATCTCATGTGCTCAGTATTTTGATTTATGAAGGCCAATGTGCCAAAAGCTTTATTTATGAGCCTATCTACCTGTGACACCACTTTCAATGAATTATGCACCTGTATTCCCAGATCCCTTTGTTCTACTGCACTCTTTACAGTGGCTTGCAAAAGTTTGGGCACCCCGGTCAAAATTTCTGTAACTGAATAGCTAAGCGAGTAAAAGATGATCTGATTTCCAAAAGGCATAAAGTTAAAGATGAGGCATCTCTTTAATATCTTAAGCAAGATTAGTTTTTTTTTTTCCATCTTTTACAGTTTCAAAATAACAAAAAAGGAAAAAGGCCTAAAGCAAAAGTTTGGGCACCCTGCATGGTCAGTACTTAGTAACACCCCCTTTGGCAAGTATCACAGCTTGTAAATGCTTTTTGTAGCCAACTAAGAGTCTTTCAATTCTTGCTTGGGGGATTTTCACCCATTCTTCCTTGCAAAAGGCTTCTAGTTCTGTGAGATTCTTGGCTGTTTTGCATGCACTGCTCTTTTGAGGTCTATCCACAGATTCTCAATGTTTAGGTGGGGTCTGTGAGGGCCATGGCAAAACCTTCAGCTTGCGCCTCTTGAGGTAGTCCATTGGGGATTTTGAGGTGTGTTTAGGATCATTATCCTGTTGTAGAAGCCATCCTCTTTTCATCTTCAGCTTTTTTACAGACGGTGTGATATTTGCTTCCAGAATTTGCTGGTATTTAATTGAATTCATTCTTCCCTCTACCAGTGAAATATTCCCCGTGCCACTGGCTGCAACACAAACCCGAAGCATGATTGATCCACCCCCGTGCTTAACAGTTGGAAAGGTGTTCTTTTCATGAAATTCTGCACCCTTTTTTCTCCAAATATACCTTTGCTCATTGCAGCCAAAAAGTTCTATTTTAACTTCATCAGTTAAAACCTAAACAAGCTTGATGCATTTTGGAAACAAGTCCTGTGGACTGATGAAGTTAAAAAAGAACTTTTTGGCTGCAGTGAGCAAAGGTATATTTGGAGAAAAAAGGGTGCAGAATTTCATGAAAAGAACACCTCACCAACTGTTAAGCACGGGGGTGGATTGATCATCTTGTGTTGCAGCCAGTGACGTGGGGAGCATTTCACTGGTAGAGGGAAGAATGAATTCAATTAAATACCAGCAAATTCTGGAAGCAAACATCACACCGTATGTAAAAAAAAATGCTGAAGATAAAAAGAGGATGGCTTCTACAACAGGATAATGATCCTAAACACACCTCAAAATCCACAATGGACTACCTCAAGAGGCACAAGCTGAAGGTTTTGCCATGGCCCTCACAGTCCCCTGACCTAAACATGGAGAATCTGTGGATAGACCTCAAAAGAGCAGTGCATGCAAGTCGGGCGAAAGTCCACCAAACAAGAATTGAAAGACTCTTAGCTGGCTACAGAAGGTGTTCACAAGCTGTGATACTTGCCAAAAGGGGTGTTACTAAGTACTTGACCATGCAGGGTGCCCAAACTTTTGCTTTGGGCCTTTTTCCTTTTTTGTTATTTTGAAACTGTAAAAGATGGAAATAAAAAAGTAATCTTGCTTAAAATATTAAAGAGATGCTTCATCTTTAATTTTATGCCTTTTGGAAATCAGGTAATCTTTTACTCGCTTAGCTATTCACAGTAACAGAAATTTTGACCAGGGGTGCCCAAACTTTTGCATGCCACTGTATGTCCTACTGTTCACTGGGTAAGACCTACCAAAGTTCAATACCTCGCACTTGACTGCCACTTTTCCAGTTAGTCCAGATTCCGCTTCAAGTTTTGGTGGTCTTCCTCGCTGTCCACTACACTCCCAATCTTGGTGTCATCTGCAAATTTGCAGATCCAGTTAACCACATTATCATCCAGATCATTGATAAAGATGACAAACAACAATGGACCCAGCACACCACTCGTCACAGTCCTCCAGTCAACGATGCAGCCATCTACTACCGCTCTCTGGTTTCTCCCTCAAAGCTACCTCATTTTGAAAACCAAGTGTCTGAACCTTCTTGACCAACTTAGCATGTGGGATCTTGTCAAATGCCTTGCTGAAGTCCATGTGAACAGCATCCACTGCCCTGCCTTCATCAACTTTCCTGGTAACTTCCTCAAAAAGCTATATATAAGATTGGTTAAACACGGCCTTCTGAGAGCAAAGCCATGCTGACCATCGGTAATCAGTCCATGTCTATCCAAATACTTGTATATGTCTCATAGAATACCTTCTGATAACTCTTTTAAGAAGCTGCAATTCTCACCGGCTATAATTTCCTGGTTTATTTTTAGAACCTTTCTTAAACAGCAGAACAGCATTAGCTATCTTCCAACCCTCTGGTCCTTCACCTGTCACTAAGGATGATTTAAATATCAATTCATGTATTCTTGTAATGTAGCTATTGAAAGTATTTATATGTAATGTTGGTATTGCCTGTGTAATTTCTTCAATAGTACAGTGAAACCCTGGTAATACACCATCTGACCATTTGGAAATCCTGATGGTTCAGCATCAACCTTACTAGCCACCAGTTCTTTACATACTGTATCTAAAATATTTTAATCAATTGCATTAGGGTTTAGTCCAAAGTCCTTGCAAGTCTAGCACTATCATGCCAGATTGCAGTTTTGCTGTGTTGTTAGGTTGAGCTCATTATATGAATCTTCAAACTTTGGTCACTTCAACAATGTAAATTTAAAGTTAGGACCAAAAGTAATGATAGTGATTATATGAGATTTTAATGCATTTTTAAAGGCCTTAATTATTTTTGGAATAATTGAATTATCAATGCTGGGTTCTGTCATGTTGCAGCTGTTCAAAGCATTTATTTATATTTCTAAATGTATCATTTGCTGACTATATGCTTTGAACGACTGAAAAGCCTTCTGTTTACTTCTGATATTAAATCATTCAAATGATACTGATTTTTGTTTTAATTACTCTATGTATAAAGTTAATTGCTTACTAAAATCAAAATTATTTATTCCTAATGATGCCTCCATACTTAACTAAATATCCTTAATGTCCTGAGTCCTTGTAATACCAATGAGTCACCATTCGCTTTGTATGTGTTGGAAAATCTCAGTTGGTATATGTGTGGAGAGATATGTTATCTATTGGATGAACATATGTTTGAAAGATACAAGTCACAATGTCAAGTTTAAATAGTTTGATAATGTCTGTCATGTAGATTACACAATCTCATATATCAAATCAGAAGGCAATGATTACTCTGGAGAGATGGAAGTTCAAGTTTATGGTCATTTAACCGTACACATGTATACCGCCAAACCAAACAATGTTCCTCCGGGCCAAGGTGCACAAGAGTACATATAAGTCTAACACATAACACACATAAAGTAATATTACCACAAATAAATTATAAAAGGTGCATTTCCAACACATTTAAAAAGTAAACAGTTTAATGCTACTGGTGCTTCGTGTGTGATGAGACCTGGCTGGTGGCAGGGAGCTCCTTAATCTTGATGCATGAGGGAAGAAGCTGTTTCCCAACCTAACCATTTTGCCCTAATCTACGGTACCCTTGCTGAATATCGATAGGGGGTCAAAGAAGTTGTTGGATGGATGAGAGAGATCATTGACAATGCTAAGGGCCCTGTCTACATGGTACTTCTGATAAATGTCTCTAGGTGGAAGAGAGTCCCAGATTATCCTCTCAGCAGTCCTCACAATCCTTTGTAGGGATTTGCGGTCAGATGCCATACAATTGGCATAACGGATGGTGATGCAGCTGGTCAGGACACTCTCGATTGTGCTCCTGTAAAAATTTGTTAGAATGGGGGGGGGGGGAGATTGGCTTGCATCAATCTCAGGAAGTGGAGATGCTGCTATCCTTTCTTGACCAAAGAGGTGGTGTTCAGGGACTAGGTGACATTGTCCATTATGTGCACTCCCAGAAACTTGGTGCTTCTAACTCTCCCCACAGATGAGCCATGTATGCTTTGAGGAGTGGTCAGCCTGCACCTAACCACAATCATCTCTTTGGTCTTGTCCATGTTGAGACTCAAGTTGTGCTTGCACCATTCTACGAGCCTCTCTATCTCCCCTCTTTATGTCATCTCGTTGTTGATGAGATTCAACCACTGTTGTCATCAGTGAACTGGATGGTTCACTTTGAACTGGATCTAGCAATACAGTCATGCGTTAGCAGCAGGCTGAGCATGTAGCGCTAGGAGGCACTGGTGCTCAGCATGATGGTGCTACAGATGTTTCTGGTAACATAGACTTACTGTGGCCTTTCTATCAAGAAGTCCAGGGTTCAGTTACAGATAGAGGTGTTGAGACCCAACGAAGACAGTTTACCCACCAGATGTCCATTGTGTTGGTCATGTTGTGCAGAACTACAATCTACAAATCAGTGAAAGCAGGCAAACAAAAGTCATTGTTCTTGCCATGTGGTTGCAGGAATGGAGGGGTCCATTTTGTGAGGCTGTCCTTGCAGCTGCCATGTTGTGAACTGATTCTTGGCTTTCTGCTAAACTTGAGACCATTCTCAGATAAGGTGGAAGTAAATTGCAGAACCTTGTAAAAGTAGTCAGCTCCATTGTGGGTACTAGCCTCCACAGTATCCAAGACGTCTTTAAGGAGAGGTGCATTAGGAAAGCAGCATCCGTCATTAAGGACCCCACCACCCAGAGTATGCCCTTTTCACATTGTTACCATAGGGTAGGAGGTACAGAAGCCTGAAAGCACTCAGTTAGTGTTCCAGGAATAGCTTCTTCCCCTCTGCCATCTGATTTCTAAACAGACTTGAACCCATGAATGCTACTTCACTACTTTTTTTTTGCATTACTTATTTTAACTTAATCTATTTAATAGACATATATACTTAATGTAACTCAGTTTTTTCTCAATATTTATTTATCATGTATTTAGTTGTACTGCTGCCGTAAAGTTAACATCTCCCAACATATGCCGGTGATATTAAAGCTGGTTCTGATTCTGATAATTAGCTGTTTATTATGTTAAATGGCAGGTTTGCAGAAGGAGCAGCCTATGATCTATCTGGTCATCTGGGCCCAGTTTCCGGCTGACCTGGTTAAACTAGTTTGAACCAGTCTGTGTTGGACAGAACAAGAGACGTTACCTAGATCACAAACGAGCATGTCGGATACATGCTGATTAAGTTGAGACAACAAAGATTCCCTTTCCCATTGTTAGCTTTTCTATTCTTTGACTATTCATGGAGGGTGAGGGAAACCTAATGGTTGTGCACATAGTTAGTCAGTTTGTAATTTCACATGCTTGTTAGTTGGAACAATAAAGATACTTGTCAGTAAATACAGATCCTCTCTGTGTCTAACTGATCTTTGTTATCAAGGGAAAATCCTTATTAAAGAATTGGCATCCCTGGGTGGGCTCAAGAATAAATCTCTCTGTTGAATCAGCGGGAGTTTGAGTTAGACCATGTGGCTGAGATATAGAAAGATCTCGACCTAGGTAGTTAGTCATTACTGACCCCGGATGAAGAATTCAGGGAAGTCGGCAAGTTCTGACGAGTTGAATTGTTTTGATTGGAGGGGATTCCTCCAGAAATACACATAGGGGGAAGTGGCACAACAAGAAGAGTCTGCCGATTACACTGAAGGCAAGGGGAAAACTGCTGGGGAAGCCCTTTGGAAGACTGCCCACAGGAAACTGACGTGCAGGAAATTTAAATGATTACGAAAGCCGATAGCAGTAGAATGTTTATTTGAGGATTTGATAGAATGTCAACTGAAAGCTAATGCAGAGTGGGACAAATTAGAAAAGAAAAATCTAGAATGTCAGCAGAAAGCTGAAGCATAGGAGGACAAATTAGAAAGAAATATCTAGAATGTTGGCAGAAAGCTAAAGCTGAATCAGCAGGACAGATTAGAAAGAAAAATCTGGAACTTTGGCGGGAAGCTGAAACAGCAGGACAGATTAGAAAAGGAAAACGGAATATTGGCTAAAGCAGAGCGGGGCAGATTAGAAGAGGAAATCGAAGTGCTTCGTGAAGAGTTAGCATCTTAAGGAAAAGGTTCCGGATTTACAAGGCTAGAGAGGTGTGGATTTGATACATGTGCATCAGTATCAGTTGAAGTGTGAGAAACTGGTTAAACAACGAACAAGAAGAAGAAGCCCAAGTAGCTAAGAATGTAGTGGAGGGTTTGAAGAAACAGTGCAATGTTTTAAAGACAGCAATGTATATGATACAGAAATCAGTACATGAAATGAAAAGTAACACTATAACATACAACGTGTTTAAAGCAGATACAAAAGCTGCAAGACAGCTTGCCTCACAGGAAGAACTGAAAGAGGGGAAGAGGATGAATATGACAATATAGTTTGATGTGGCCAGATATGATTATGACAATGACAAAGACCCAACACCCAAGGATCCCCCACCATTATATAACCATGAGGAGCCAGTGTTGCCAATGGGGGGGGTCACTGACCCCATAGTTAGTATCAGACAGGGAGGGAGCCAGGACTGAAAATCAAAACCAGAATAGAACACACACTAAACCCTTCAAGGTACAGCAGCTGAGAGGTAATGCTAAGGATATCTGGACGTATCCTCAGGAGCTGTTCCAAGCAACCAATCATCAGAAAGTAATTCACGGTCTAGATGATGCCAAGGCAAGGAAACCGGTGGTAATGTGTTTACATCTGAATATATATTCAGCTTTGACAAATATAGAATGACAAGGTGGTGGAGCAAATGAGGAATTAAAGATACTGACTGTTATGGGTGTAACAGAGCGGAACCAGTAGAAGCACTAGTCAAATATTACCCGAGGAGAGCTGAAGATCCCACTGCATTTGTGTCCTATCTATGGGCAGTATTCCAAGGAGTATATGGAACAGCATTAGATCAAGACCGTTTTGGAGCAGAGCCCGCAAGTAGGTGGTTCAGGATAAGGATTGGTGTCTTCACAGTACCAATGAATCTAAAAAGGCATGAGGAAACATTTGAACCCACTGATCATACACATACTGAGGCACGGGCACTGAGGAAGATGTGTAGAGCGTGGGAAAAGGAAACACCAAGGCCAACAAAACCTTCTAGTAGGAAAGTGCTGCCTATTTAAGGTCAGGCAACAGCCTGGAAAATTTAGGGTAAGGGATCCACCTCAAAGGTCTCCCCACCAACCTATCATGTGGCAAGGTGGATACATTAAGCGAGAATGTCCAAACTGAGAAAAGAAAGAGCAGATGAAGGAGGTTTGGCCTTCGAGGGACCAGAGAGGCTGAAATCACAACATAACATGGTGGAGCCTCCACCATCCAGAGGTTTGTAGCCTGTGCTTCAATGCTAGGGTCAGGTGTCACCAACATGGGTGTTTGATGCAAGGTAGGATGAGATGGGAAGACCGCTAGTGAATGTTAGGGTCTGAGGTTGCCCTGTTACCTTTTTATGGATCACTGGAGAATCTTGAACCTCTGTCAATACCACTAATGTAAATAATGCAAATTGGGAGATACAAGATAAAACTATCCTAGGTGGATTCACAGGACATTCACAACTGGGACATATGGGTGTACCATTGGAAGTCAAAATAGTAGACATTGCATTAGAACTTTCAATAGTTGTAGTTGAATTACCCAGGGAGGAGGCTGTTATAGATGGGGGGTGGTAGTGGGGATAAGCTCTCAAAGGCATGCAGCTCAAATAGCCTCTAACAACCATGACCAGCTCCTGGCCTTCACGTGTGGCTTAGCTACTAAGCCCAGCGGAACCATTTCTTCTGACAGGAGAAGGGGCAAAGGTGGGCTACTGACACCTTAAAACCAGTTGCTTCGGGCAGATGGGGCTCATCAGCTGTGGTTGGCAGTTGATCTAGGAGAAGGAAAATCCCACTGCCTTGTGGATATACCCACTCATGGGGAAGGCTTCAGGAGTAAACCCCGAGGGAAAAGTCTGGAACTGGAGCCCCTAAGGCAGTCGTAAGTTGAGCTTAATGCTGACTGGCAACTGCTGGTGCTAAACGGTATCGGACTCTACCGTTCCTTTGGGTTCATCAGGTGCGTGGAGAGGGGGAGTCTGCTACACGAGCAACAGCTTGCTCTCCATATCGTACTGCCCTGGCTTGCATACCTAGACAGCTAGGACACAATATCCAAGGTCAACCCTGACCAACGGAGGCCTCGCCAACATCAAGAGTATATACTGGGTTGTAATTATATGGGCAAAGCAGAGCTTTGTTTTGACTAAGGTAATTGTATGATTTGCTGGTTGCCAACTGATATGAATGATGTGTACCATGTGCATACCCCGGCAGGTGAGTATTAGGACAGAATATGCACAACGGGTGAAATGTGGATAAAGCCACTGGAGATGAGCAATAACCACAAGGTGCAGCAAGTCATTGCACAGTCAGGGGCCTCTGTACAGCATAAGCAAGACTGCAGAAAGATGGCTGGCAGTGTGTGCATACAAGGTCCAGACCCCAAACCACAGAAGCCATGTGGGTTTCAAAGAAAGCAGAGGAAGATATAGGCACTGTAAGGTAATGCAAAGGTGGTACAGAAGCCAGTAATCTCCACTAATGACTCACCCATCTGGCCAATAAGGAACCCAGATGGTAGTTGGACATTGACTATTAAAAACTAAATAAAGACACCCTGCTAACAGCCCTGACTGTAGCAACTACTCCAGAAACAGTGGTTGAACAATGTCCGTGGCTTTCGACATAAATAATGGATTTTGGTCTCTCCCACTAGAAAGAGTGTAAATATAAGTCTGCATTTACCTTCCAGGCACAGCAGTGTATGTGGACTGCTTTGCCACAGGGGTGCCATAACTCTCCATCTATATCTTCACCAGCACTTAGGGGAAGGGTTAAAGTGATTCTCAGAACCTGAGCACTTGATGCACAACGTAGATGACCTACTACTGCAGACTGAAACCAAGCAGAAACATTAGCAGCCACTGGCAGAACTGCTGCAAATGTCACTTGCGTTGGGACTGAAGGTAAACCCTAAACAAACACAGGTGATGAAACAGTTAGTTACTTATTTGGGGATGATATTGACACCTGGAAAAAGAAGAATTGATAAGCAAGAACAGAGATGGTTATGAAACTGCTATACACGGAGACCTGAAAGGACTGAGGCACTTTGAGGGGTTGCTAGGATACTGTGGAGATCACAGTGACAGATTTTTCACAAAGGCAGCCCCTTGAATGGGTTATTGAAAAAGAATATGGTATGGAAATGGATATCAGAGCACACCCAAGCCATTACAGCTCCGGAACAAGATTTAGCCAATGCCAATCCTGAAATTCAAATGAGCAATTCTCATTGGAGGTGGCCACTAATGATATCACTGCAAGTAAGTTTATTTCTCTTCATTCGTTGTCTGTTAGTGTATCGTTACAGCAGTGAGAATAGCTCCATGGGCTATGCCGTGTCCTTTATCTGAGATGTGGGAATTCTGGGAGACTTCCAGTTTCTCAGATGACCACATCTGCTCCTGGTGCACCGAGCTGCACCTCCTCAGAGTACGTGTCAAGGAACTGGGGCTGCAGCTTGAGTACCTTCGGCTCATACGGGAAACTGATGGGAGCTACAGGCAGGTGGTCATCCCTAAGTTTCAGGAGGCAGGAAAATGGGTGACTGTCAGGATAAGTAAGGGAAGAGGGCAGCCAGCACAGAGTAACCCTGTGGTGGTTTCCCTCAGTAACAAGTATACTGTTTTGGATATTGTTGGGGATGACAGGAGGGGGTGGGGGGGGTGGGTGCCACAACAACCGGTTCTCTGGCACTGAGTCTGTCTGTGGCTCGGAAGGGAAGTGGGGAGAAGAGAACTGCAGTAGTGATAGGGGATTCGTAGTTAGAGGAGTAGAGAGATTCTGCGGACATGAAAGGGACAGCCACATGGTGCGTTGTTTCCCAGGAGCCAGGGTCAGGGATGTCTCGGATCAGGTCCACAACATTCTAAAGGGGAAGGTGAACAGCCGGAAGTCGTGGTGCATATTGGCACCAATGACACAGGTAGGAGGGCCTGAAGAGAGAATTTGGGGAGCTAGGTAGAAAGCTGAAAAACAGGACCTCCAGGTTAGCTATCAGTGGATTGCTGCCTGTGCCATGATGGATGTGTGGCTGAGGAACAGGTGCGGGGGCATGGTTTCAGATTTCTGGATTATTGGGATCTCTTCTGCAGGAAGATATGACTCGTACAAAAGGGATGGGTTACACTCGAAGCTGAGGAGGACTGATATCCTTGACGGCAGGTTTGCTAGAGCTGCTGGTGAGAGTTTAAACTGATTTGGCAGGGAGTTGTGAACCTGAGTAACAGGGCTGAGGATAGGCCTGTTGGTTTACAAGCACCACAGTGTGTAAGCTCCTATCCTTACACTTCTATCAGGATTATATTGTGCAGAGATGAAGCAATTCTTAACATCACCCTCGTCTTCCTTTACCTTTTGCAGGGTGCTTTTGGCCCCTGGTGTCCCAGAGATCATGGTACCAGTAGATCATCTGGATTTGGAACCATAAGCTTTCCTTCACATAAGACTACTCCATATTTAACGTGCACTCCCTTATGCTCTTTCTATATTTCTGACCAAGGCCATCGCAAAAATCTCACTGGAAAAGGTATTTACTCGCTGGGGATTACCAGAGTATAGATTTCGATCAGGGTATGAATTTCACTGCTCGGACAATGCAAGATGTCATGACACTTTTTGGCGTCAGGCAGAGATTTCATATAATCTATAGACTACAGTCCAGTGGAATTGTGGAAAGGATGAATCGAGCACTAAAAAACATGATTGTCAAAATGGTGCAACAATATGGAACAACAGGGCTGGTAGTTTTGCCTGATGTACTGCTGATAATAAGGAATTCAGTGGCATCATCAATGGGTTACTCCCCTTATAAACTCATGACCAGAAGGGACATGAGAGAATTGGAGGAGATGTTATGATTAGATTTGTCAGAAACTGAAATAGATGGGATTGTGTTAGAAAAGTGGGTACCACAGTTGGTACAGAGAATGAAGGCAATGATGTGGCAGCCCAGCAAATAGGAAAGAAGAAGCAACTGAGTAAGGCCTACTTTGACCCAACAGTTAGTCCCTTAGAATTAAGTCCAGATGATGAGAATACACCAACCCACCTCATTTTTAAGCCCAGCATCCTATGAAATTTTAGACAAAACAAGTCCATCAGCGTACAAGGTACTGATTTCTCCAGTCAAAAGTAGATGGCACCATATCAACCAGCTGAAATCAGCTGGGGGAGAAACAGGAAAGTTACCCAACACACAACAATTGGTGTACATGATGGTTCCAATTTGGGAGACTTGAGGGTGGAACAGGAGTTCCAAGGAGGATGTGGATGGAAGTTTGCAGAGTGTTTTCAGTTTTTTGATTGTCCAGAAATCAAATTGTGTGTTTTATTTTTAAGGTTTGTATTTTCTTTTACTAAGTCAAGCATATTGAATGCAGGCATACTCCCTTGATTCACAGCAATAATAATTAGACCATAAGGCCATAAAATCATAAGACAAAGGAGCAGGATTAGGCTATTGGCCCATTGAGTCAGCACCACCGTTTGATCATGGCTGATCCATTTCACTCTCAACCCCATTCTCCTGTTTCTCCCCGTAGCCTTTCACGTCCTGACTTATCAAGAACCTACCAACCACTGCCAAAAATAAACAGCCATCAGAGGCAATAAATTCCACAGATGTACCACCCTCTGACTAAATAATAGCCTTTATGGATGGCCCTTTATTCTGAGGTTGTGCCCTCCAGTTCTAGATTCCCCTACTATAGGAAACATCCTCTCCACATCCACTGTATCTAGACCTTTCAAATTTGATAGGTTTCAATGAGATCCCCCTTCATTCTTCCAAATTCCAGTGAGAATAGACCCAGGCTGCATTGATATTTAATTAGCTTCCATGCAAATACAAGCTGTGCTGTTTTTGGAGTGACATTTTATTGGCTTGGCATTGTTTTTTGATTGCTGAAACCGATTGCTTTAGAGGTGTTCTATACTTAAAGTATTAGATCTTTTCCTTTTCCTTTGGAAAGGCAAGATTGTTGGCCTAACCAGCAGATCTATGCCAAGTGCTCTCTTTAGTTCTCCTAAGTGTATCACTTTCCCGTAGCATTAACCCTTCCACATTGCGCTATAATCTCCGCCAACTTTTAATGCACAGAGATGGGAACCAAATTTGCATACTTAGCATTAAGCTTTATAGTTCCAGTGCTGAATCTTGCTGTGCAGGCTGGTTTAGAAATTTCTGTGTGGTCCTGTTCAGTCAGTCAGTTGTTATAAATGGAATATGTCCATAGCTATTAGAGAACTGCATTGACATTTAATAAATTATATTGTTTTTAATGGTTTAGGCTTTTTGAATATTGTTATGCAATTTTACTGTATTACTGGATGGTACTGTTGTTTTCATTCACTTATTACCAGAATTGTTTTGTCAATACCTCTGTAGTCATAATGTTAAATAATCTCTGGAGATTATTCTAGGAATAAAGTTCTTGGCTTAAAGCATGATGAGGAGGTTAAAGTCAGTTCACTTCTGTTTATATATTCTGTCATAAAATCTCGGAGGTAAAATTTTACTTGCATCTTCCTTTTGAATAGGAAAGTGAAACACTAACTTTTAATTACTGGCTGAGGCTGGATCAGGGAGGTATATTTGGGGAAGGTCATTCAGTAGAAGATTGTGATTCTCTTCAAACCTCAAAGGTGTTTACTATTTGAAAAAATATATTATTTCTCAAAGGACTACAATCTGAAAATTTTTCCAGCCACAACTCTTTCAATCATCTGACAACAGTCAGGCTGCTAGGAGCAATATCAGTGCCCTGTCACATAAGAGATTGTTGACACAGAGAAGCAGATTTTGTCATGCTATTTTGGCAAAAGCCAAGAAGAGCGCAATGTGAGGGTGTTGTTTTGCAGAATTGTCCATGCTGAATGTGGTTAAGTGCGTGCATGTGGCTTTGCATGCATGTCATATGATCATCAACCATTATAATAATCAGTTTATAGTTTGGCTGTGGTAAGTGGCCCACAACCTGCTTCTAGAGCTCAGAAGGCCCCTGCAACAGAGAGGATCTTCTCAGCACACAAGGCGTTGGAGCAACTGGCAGCTCAACCTACTGAGTTCCTCTAGTGCCTTGTGTGTTGCTCCAGATTCCAGCATCTGCTCTCTTTTGTCCTATATAATGAAAGCATTTGGGTACCCATTAAAATAAGTAAGTGAGCTTGATTGGGAGATGGATCTCTGCTCCTGTTGCCTCTGCTGTGCTCACTTTCTTCGCAGTCCCACCTTCAACTCACTCACATCTTCATTCTCCTGCTTCCTCCACTGAAACATTTTCCAGTGGTTATTCAGCATGAGGAGGAGAATGGTCATTTTTACCTTGGGTCTGGACTCATTAAAGTAGGAATGGGATGGTTATTATCAGTGAAGCTGTAGAAGGCAGGAGGAAGAGAGAGGGCAGTTACAATGTAGATAGCATCTTTCTTCCGAGACCAAATCATAAGTCATACTTATTATCTTGACTGTACTCACACATTTTCCGCATGTAACCCAGTCTTTGTCTTTCTCTTTAATTGATCCTCTAACATAAATAAGGGCCACCAGATATAGCACATTCCAAGAAGGACACTAGTTAAGTGAGAATCAGAACATTTTCATGCTGAATGCAGTCCAAAATTAGCAATATGGACAATGGTACACCTCTGATTTATTGGAGAACAAACTGAGCACACACTTTACTTGTGGTTGCCAAACAAATCCCCACTCCCTCTTGAGCGTGAGGCCAGAGGCCTCCTGTTCTCTTTCAAGCTCATGGTTTCCCTGTAGGTTTACGTCAAGACAATGATGGCAATAGTGTAAAAGCTGCTTGAGTTGCAGTGAAATTTGTAACATCGGTGACTAGTTATTGCAGAATATGAACTGCATTGAGATGTGGTGACGGCCACCAGTTGCACCATGTAGGAATAGATAGGCTGGAAGCCCAGGGCACCCTGTGCTAAGTGGTGTTGGATTCCTCAGTGCTTGTTAATGCAAGCAGGATTCCAGCAGGCTTTCCAGTGCACAGGGCAATTGTTTGTATACCATTTAGTGCCCAGACCTTTGATGCTTCCTGGGTAGAATGAGAATATGACTTGCCATAGTATAGTGAAGTATAGAGAATTGAATAACTAATGAGGTAGATGTGCAAGTAGGAGGGTGTGCCATTTTAAGATTAGCTCATTCACCATGACTCATCTTAATTTAGAGTATTCCACGTCTTACAGCTGATTTCCTGGAACTGATTTCCCTTATTCCCGTTCATCATACCATCTCAATGATGTGCCTGCAAAGCCTGCCAGGCAGAAATAGGCTGACGATCTTTGTTTATCTTGCATCAGACTTTCAACAACATGCATTTATTTATTAATTAAACTATAACTTCGAAAATGCTTCCTATCACTTGCAACAACTGTACAGCTTCCCTTAAAGAGACTAGTATGTTTAAATAAACTTGGTACTTGTTGGTACAAGCAGCAATCAGGAAAAATTGCAGCAGTGTAGGTTCGTTTTTCTACAATGAAACAAACAGACATGGGTTAAGCTGCCCATTACCATCTCTCAAATTTGAAGAGTAATCTTAAGAAGTTGGTTTCCCTGACTACATAACCATTTGGCATTTATCCAGTGAAACGTCTTAACTGACTGCACTACCATGCTCTCACCGAAGGGGAAGGGATGGGCCAAAATGATTTTTTGATAAGATGAGGGCTTTGGCAGAAGACGTTACAGTAACATGAGAGTGCAGTTCAGAAGATGTACAGCTATTAACAATGACAAGCAGCTTCTTGAGGACATGTAATCAAAAAAATAATAAACAGCTCCCAGGTGGTAACACTGAAATAATTACTGTTTGCTTAGATAGACTTCATGACGCTAATGTTTTGCACAAAGTGTATTAAAACAATAAAATGTGTGCTGTTAAAATATGAAAAAATTCATAATTATGGTCTTTATAAATCAAAATATGTTCTGTAGGACTAATACTTGATCAGGTAACAAAAATATTAATTTCACTATTAATATTCATGGATGTGACTAGCCTTCAAAATTCATTAGAAGTTAATACTTTTCAATAGTGTTTGTGGAGTTCATAATTAAATTTTATTGAACTTTTATTAAATCTATGTTTTTTCTAACTTTAGTTTGGTTAATTCTTTCTAATGAGGTTTTATTGTACAGATAATTACCAGATTACCAGAGAAATTTCTCCCAGATATGTACAGAACTAATGATGCTACAACTTCCTGCACATACATTTTGAAAAATGACTATATTTACAGTTCACTATTTACAACCAAGAGGAATTTTATTGAACTGGGAAGACAGTGGAATATTCTTGATTGACCTGATAACTGGATGGCACTTTAGTGTTTCATAAGCAGTTTTTCTCTCTTTTAGTTTATTCTGGATCCTCCTCAAGACACTCATCCCAGTGAATCACTATGGATTCTGTCTAGGTAGAAGCATAATGATTAATGATCTTCACTGTCTGACAGCTCGAAGCAAAATGCAGGAAACAATATTAACTGCGATACATGGCTTTTTATTGACCTAATAAAATTCTTTAATCTCATCAATCAAGCTGCAAAGTGCAAATGCCTCTCTTGAAAATACATAGGTTTGGAGTCCAATTTCAAAGTTGTATGAGAGAATAGTCTGTTACCAACCTGGTCCCACTATACTAAACTGCATGCTATACACCCCACCCTTCACCCTGGGCTAAAAAGTTCAAGGTCCTTTGTCTCAGGAGTGGGCATTGATAAAATTCACCAGCTCAGCCTTTTCTAAGGAAGCAATTCCGCTCAAAGGAAGCAACTTGCACTCAGCAATAGACATTGTATGATTAAGCTGGAGAACGGTTCCCTGAAACATGGTGCTGGTGGAGTTTACAAAGGAAATTATGGTCCATTCTCCCCACCAATAAATCATGCCTGAATTGTACTTGATGTATCTGCTCACTTCTAAAAGTGTATTCAGAGTTAAGAATGCATTTCCTTTTGTTAAGTCCTGGAGCCTTAATAAATAATGAAGATTTGAATTTTACATTCATCTGCCTGACAGTCACAGTGGAGTCTGTGCTTTTAATGTTGCCATTATCAGAGTACGCAAAAACAAGTCCATCTGCTCTTTCTGTACCAATTGTGTCAGGCTTGATTTCCCAGGTGAGTCGATTATCAACTACTGCAAATTTTGGAAGAGTTGAGGGGAAGTTGCAGCTATAAATCCCCAGGAAGTAGCCAGCAACTGGTGTTTCAAGAGCTCCATCTTGGTATGTCTTGACATGGCTGACATTTAATACTAATGCTGCTGCTTTAGTAACCAGCCACTCTAAAGTTACCAGAGCATGTTGTGTATGGATCCCATTAACAATGGAAGTAAATATAATCAAGACTGGTATTTAAATAGTTCAATTACTTTCTGAAACTAACTAAGCAAGATCATAGACAATAGACAATAGACAATAGGTGCAGAAGTAGACCATTTGGCCCTTCGAGCCTGCACCGCCATTTTGAGATCATGGCTGATCAACTACTATCAATACCCGGTTCCTGCCTTGTCCCCATATCCTTTGATTCCCCTATCCATAAGATACCTATCTAGCTCCTTCTTGAAAGCATCCAGAGAATTGGCCTCCACTACCTTCCGAGGCAGTGCATTCCACACCCCCACAACTCTCTGGGAGAAGAAGTTTTTCCTTAACTCTGTCCTAAATGACCTACCCCTTATTCTCAAACCATGCCCTCTGGTACTGGACTCTCCCAGCATCTGGAACATATTTCCTGCCTCTATCTTGTCCAATCCCTTAATAATCTTATATGTTTCAATCAGATCCCCTCTCAATCTCCTTAATTCCAGCGTGTACAAGCCCAGTCTCTCTAACCTCTCTGCGTAAGACAGTCCAGACACCCCAGGAATTAACCTCATGAATCTACACTGCACTTCCTCTACAGCCAGGATGTCCTTCCTTAACTCTGAAGACCAAAACTGTACACAATACTCCAGGTGTGGTCTCACCAGGGCTCTGTACAAATGCAAGAGGATTTCCTTGCTCTTGTACTCAATTCCCTTTGTAATAAAGGCCAACATTCCATTAGCCTTCTTCACTGCCTGCTGCACTTGCTCATTCACCTTCAGTGACTGATGAACAAGGACTCCTAGATCTCTTTGTATTTCTCCCTTACCTAACTCTACACCGTTCAGATAATAATCTGCCTTCCTGTTCTTACTCCCAAAGTGGATAACCTCACACTTATTCACATTAAACGTCATCTGCCAAGTATCTGCCCACTCACCCAGCCTATCCAAGTCACCCTGAATTCTCCTAACATCCTCATCACATGTCACACTGCCACCCAGCTTAGTATCATCAGCAAATTTGATGGGATGGAGTTTGTTAGGTGTGTTCAGGAAGGCTTCTTGACACAATACGTAGATAAGCCTACAAGAGGAGAGGCTGTATTTGATCTGGTATTGGGAAATGAACCTGGTTAGGTATCAGGTCTCTCAATGGGAGAGCATTTTGAAGATAGTGATCACTATTCTATCTCCTTTACCATATCATTGGAGAGGGATAGGAACAGACAAGTTAGGAAAGCGTTTAATTGGAGTAAGGAGAAATCTGTAGTAATCAGGCAGAACTTGGAAGCATAAATTGGGAACATTTATGCTTCCAGGGAGAGGTACAGCAGAAATGTGGCAAATGTTCAGGGGATACTTACATGGTGTTCTGCATAGGTACGTTCCAATGAGACAGGGAAAAGATGGTAGGGTACAGGAACCATGGTGTACAAAGGCTGTTGAAAATCTAGTCAAGAAGAAAAGAAAAGCTTATGAAAGGTTCAAAAACTAGGTAATGATAGAGGTCTAGAAGATTATAAGACTAGTGGGAAGGAGCTTAAGAATGAAATTAGGAGAGCCAGAAGGGTCCATGAGAAGGCCTTGGCGAGCAGGATTAAGGAAAATCCCAAACATGAGAGAATAGGACCAATCAAGTGTGACAGTGGAAAAGTGTGTATGGAACCGGAGAAGATAGTGGAGGTATTTCATGATTACTTTGCTTCAGTATTCACTATGGAAAAAGATATTGGCGATTGTAGGGATGACTTACAGTGTATTGAAAAGCTTGAGCATATGGACATTAAGAAAGAGGATATGCTGGGGCTTTTGGAAAGCATCAAACTGGATAAGTCACTGGGACAGAACGAGATATACCCCAGGCTATTATGGGAGGTGAAAGAGGAGATTGCTGAATCACTGGCAATGATCTTTGCATCATCAGTGGGGACGGTTGGAGGGTTGCAGATGTTGTTCACTCAAGAAAGGGAGTAGAGATAGCCCAGGAAATTACAGACCAGTGAGTCTTACTTCAGTGGTTGGTAAGTTGATGGAGAAGGTCCTTAGAGGCAGAATTTATGAACATTTGGAGAGGCATAATATGATTATGAATAGTCAGCATGGCTTTGTCAAAGGTAAGTCGTGCCTTACTAGCCTGATTGAATTTTTTAAGGATGTGACTAAACACATTGATAAAGGTAGAGTAGTAGATGTAGTGTATATGGATTTCAGCAAGGCATTTGATAAGGTACCACATGCAAGGCTTATTGAAAAAGTAAGGAGGCATGTGAATCCAAGGGTACCTTGCTTTGTGGATCCAGAATTGACTGGCCCACAGAAGGCAAAAAGTGGTTGTAGACAGGTCATATTCTGCATGGAGGTCAGTGACCAGTGGTGTGCCTCAGGGATCTGTTCTGGGACCCCTTCTCTTCATGATGTTTATAAAATGACAAAGGTTGGGGGTGTTGTGGATAGTGTGGAGGGCTGTCAGAGGTTACAGCGGGACATCGACAGGATGCAAAACTGGGCTGAGAAGTGGCAGATGAAGTTCAACCCAGATAAGTGTGAAGTGGTTCATTTTGCTAGGTCAAATATGATGGCAGAATATAGTATTAATGGTAAGACTCTTGGCAGCGTGGAGGATCAATGGGATCTTGGGGTCCGCTGTGCAGGTTGACTCTGTAGTTAAGAAGGCATATAGTGCATTGCCCTTCATCAACTGTGGGACTGAGTTTAAGAGCCGAGAGGTAATGTTGCAGCTATATAGGACCCTGGTCAGACCCCACTTGGACTACTGTGCTCAGTTCTGGTCGCCTCACTACAGGAAGGATGTGGAAACTATAGAAAGGGTGCAGAGGAGATTTACAAGGATGTTGCCTGGATTGTTGAGTGAACTCGGCCTTTTCTCCTTGGAGCGATGGAGGATGAGAGGTGACCTGTTAGAGGTGTACAAGATGATGAGAGGCATTGATCGTGTGGATAGTCAGAGGCTTCTTCCCAGGGCTGAGATGGCTAACACAAGAGGGCACAGTTTTATGTACTTGGGAGTAGGTACAGAGGAGGTAACAAGGGTAAGATCTTTTACGTAGATAATGGTGTGTGCGTGGAATGGGCTGCCGGCGACTGTGGTGGAGGCAGATACAATAGGGTCTTTTAAGAGACTCCTGGATAGGTACATGGAGCTTAGAAAAATAGAGGACTATGGGTAACCCTAAGAAAGTACATGTTCGGCTCAGCACTGTGGGCCAAAGGGCCTGTTTTGTCCTGTCAATTTTCTATGTATTTATGTTTCTAAAATTGTCTTCCAAAATACCAATGATTTTAATAACTGTAAAATCCTGAATTATTCCTAGCCATATATTAATGAAGTCTATAAACTATTTTTAAAGGAAGGAGAAGCCAGTTTATACATTTTGATTCCAATCCAAGCTGGCTGCTCTCCAAGTCCACTATAAAGCTGCACAGTGAAAATGCAGCCAACCTTTCACATTTGAAGAAATCACCAACAGTGAAGCTAGGCTGTGCATCAGGAATTGAAAGAGCAAAGCCATATTTAACGCTGATTTTGTGACTTAAAATCCAAGAAGCAATGAATTACTTAAAACTGATCACATGTATTTGATAGAAAGGAGTATATACTCAAAGTGACTGTATGCTGGAGAAACACTAGCTCTGAGGTCTGGACGAACATAGCCATTATGATCAGGCTAAAGTGCTGATAAAATAAAAATAATGTTTAAAACTGAATTTTTGAAGGGTATTTCAAACTTTGATGTAAACTATGTAATGAAAGACAATATTAAGATATATTGAAAGTCTTTTTCATAAGTATAAATAACAGGGCATATTACCAAAGTGTGACATAAGACTGTGGGCTGAAGATTTAAAATTTATGCACTTTACATTATTCATTGATAAATGTATGCCACAACTTTCAAAGCAAGTAACAGATACTTGAATGCCAGAATTAAGCAAGTTTTAAATGCTAAATGTGCAATGCAGATGCCATGCATTAAAACAAATTCATTAGTCATAAAGAGCTTCAGATTCCTATGCATTTCTGCAACAGATTTCATAATGTGTCACTTTAAACAGAGGCTGATTTTATAGGTAAAATAAATCATAAGCAAAATCAGCAAAACACTACATTCACAATAGTCATGGGGTAAGTATAATCACTTTATTATGTATCTATATCCTACCATTGAAAGGTTATTGGCACATTTAACTAAATCAAGCATTTGTTTGCCTTTACTGGGTTTACCCTCCAAGTAAAAGAAGGTATTTTTTCCAAAAGAATATGATCACCATTTATGGGTTAATATCCAATACCAATTATTCAGGCTATGCTTAAAATACTTCCTATTAGCATCATGATGCCAGTAATTTCATTCATGAAATATCAAAAGCACCTCATGCTGCTTTATCCCAATGCTATACTCCAAAATTTATTTTGGTGAAAGTGACTTCAGCCAAGCACAACTTTCCACATTAATGACTCCTGGCATATATACATTCGAGATGTTGCAAGAGTTGGAATCTGATGCAAACGTTATTAAAGCTGAATTGAATCATTGCAGGTAGTATATTTCTTTTTCAAATTCTCTAATGGGAAACTAGTCAGTGATTTGGGGATAAATGATTATAAAATATAATTTCAGCAAATATGGCAAATGGTTTTCATATCTTTCAGAGTTGTTCTAGTGTGACCAGAAATAAAAAAATAACCAACAGAAAACCACTGTAAACACTCTAGTATAAAGCAGGGCTGTTTTTCCATTTTCCTTCTACTCTTATGAAAGTATCAGGCAAGACGATAAAGGACATGCCAGTCAGAGATAGGTTGGAGTTGGTCATGTGAACAAGGAATTGGTCAAGAACATCTTCAGTCTCTGTTGGCGGTTCTGGTCCAGGTATAAAAATGTTGACAATTAGTGATAGAGAGGTAGGAATAATGTGGCTGTAAAGCACAGCAGACTGGTTGGCCGTTGCCTCTGTTATAAAAGTCCTGGTATGGTTTCTTTTGCTTCTTTTCCCAATACATTCAATCCAAATCTACAGGTAACAGGTTTTTTTGTTGTATCATCCATGGACCATTATCACTCAGTCCATTCCTTTTTTTATTATGCACTTGAGCTTTACTTATCAAATTCAAAGTGAAATTTAATGTCAAAGTTCATATAAGTCACCTTGAGTTTCATTTTCTTACTAGCATTTCCAAGAAAATAAAGAAATACAATAGAATTTATGAAAAACTATAAGTAACGAGATCTGACAACAACCAATACACACATTGTGCATGTAATTAAACAAGTAAATAAATAATACCGAGTTGTAAAGTCCTTTAAAGTGAGTGGAGTGGTTGTGGAGTCAGTTCAGAGTTGAGGTGAGTGAAGTTATCCATGCTGGTTCAGGAGCCAGCGGTTGAAGGGTTATGACTGTTTCTGAAATGGATATTGTGGGACCTAAGGCTCCTGTACCTCCTGTCCAGTAGTAGTAGTAGAGATAAGAGAGCATAGCCTAGATGATGGGAGTCCTTGATGATGGGTACTAATTTTTTGTAGAAGCACTCCTTGTAAATGATGGGAAGGTCTTTCCTGTGATAGACTAGCTGTATCCACCACTTTCTGTAGACTTTTCTGTTCCTGGGCATTGATGTCTCCATACCAGGCCATGATAAAACCAATCAGGAACCTCTCTACTGTGCATCTATAAACGTTTCAGAGGACATGCTGAATCTATGCAAACTTCTAGGAAAGTAGAGGCACTGTTGTGCCTTCGTTATGATCATGAGGACTGGCTCATTGACCTCTGTCTTCTTCCTGCTGTAGTCAATAATCACCTCTTTGATTTTCACTCCACCCTTATCACTCAACACTGCTCTGTTAACACTTGCTGTTCTGACCCTTTTTTACTGATGCTGATTTAGGTTCTGGATCGCATAGGGGCTGGGCTCCTTGTTCAACCACATTTCCTTGTCTTTTTCCTCATTTTGTTCAACTCTGTCTACCATCACTGCTGCCACCTCTGGGCTGAAGATATTATCTGACGTCCAGTACTGTCTGGTCAATTGTCGAAATGAAGTATTGGAAGAGGCATCATCTTCATCGTCTGAGATCCTGGTGTGGCCATTTTCACTTTCTTGGTTGACTTCTGCCTCACTTTGAAGCTTCCTGATGTCATGTCTCAGTAGCATGTGGAACCCAAAAGTGCAGAGGATAAACACTAAGCCGGAACACACACCAGACAAGAAGAATAGGGCTACTTTCTCCGGGAGTCCTGAAGGCAAACAGATTAGACACAAAACTCATCGATCTGGAATCAGAATGATCACCAGTTTCTCAAGCTTCTGAAAAATAAACCATCAAGCAATATGTCATCTAGGGAGATGGTGGAATTTAAATCCATGCCCAAACCTGCACCCCTCTTCCACCTCCCAACATATCGATTTCCCATGGGTATAAATATAAAATTATATAATCCTCAAGCCCAACCTCAATTTGTCTTGCAGCTGTCTCCTGTCTGTTTAAATGGAGGTAGTACAGGTAAAAACCAAAACATTTAAATGAAACAGTTTTATTTCACATTTCCCCCCAACCATTTTTGTTGTCCTCTGCCTGGAAGGAGATGAGATCCTACGACTGCTGTGCTTTTCTAACAGGTGGTGGAAGGGTATCAGGACCAACAGAAAGCTGCCAATCTGCAACTGTAATCTGCAATATTACATTTACACATTCACTTCTTTGTTAACCTTTATTTCAGCCCCTAATCTTCACCCATATCCTTCCAGTATCTCTCTATGTCTTCTGCTTTCCCCTCCACCAAATTTCCACCCCGTAACTTTGGCATTTCCTTCTCTCTACTTCCTTCTACCTATCTATTCACCCTCTCTACTTTCCAGCCTTAGCTTGGTGCTGAAGTTCTCACAGCTCAACAGACAGACAGCATCTCAATCTGTTCAGATGAAACTGGGAATTAAATGTATTCATTCACAAAGTGTGAATATCCCTGGCAATGCCAACCTTGATTATCTATCCCTAATAGCCTCAGAAATGAGGGTGTAATTAAAGGACATCTGTGTCAGTGGGTTGGAGTCACATTTAGGTCAAACCTGCTAAAGATAAGAGTTTCTTCAATGAAGAACATTAGTTAAACAAATGTTAATCAGGTCCTGCACTTAAAAGGAAGCAAGCAGGATCTTTGCAGGATCAAGAATCCCAAAATAACTCTCACTTCCCTCAAATAATAGAGACCAACATTTTATTAATAATTAAGAATTTTGCTTCAAATCTTATAGGATTTAACACAATAACATAGAAAAAAAATGAACATCAAACCAGGTCCAGTGCATTAATAAAAACAACAACACACACAAAATACTGGTGGAACACAGCAGGCCAGGCAGCATCTATAGGGAGAAGCACTGTCAACATTTCACTTCGTCCTGACGAAGGGTCTCGGCCCGAAACGTCGACAGCGCTTCTCCCTATAGATGCTGCCTGGCCTGCTGTGTTCCACCAGCATTTTGTGTGAGTTGTTGTTTGAATTTCCAGCATCTGCAGATTTCCTCGTGTTTGCCCAATGCATTAATACTTGGAATCTTGTTGCTATGATGTCCTCTGAGGTTGTGAGAGTAGGAATTCAAAGAGCAGTAAAATGTGTTCCTATTAAAGTACAATTGAATTAGTTGTTTCAAATGTTAACTTTCATACTGAGACATAACTTTACTGAAACTTTATTATTGTCATTAACTGGAAAACATCAAACCACAAAATGAAAGTAAAAGGCATGTTAACAAGTTAGTGTGAATTGAATCTAAGCTTGTAGATAAATACCACTTACTTAATAATTTGTCTTTTTTAAATTAGAAAGCATTATTAGAGGCAGATTGGCAACATAGAGAAACGTACCCCTAATGTGAGCAAGAGTAGCCAGGGAACTGCTAATAATTGCGACATCTTTGGCGTATAGCATGGACATTCTTGGGCCATTATACCAACCACCTGCAGCAAATAAGGACAAGCTAACTGATGCACCATCAATAACTCTCGGAGACGTGAGTTAAGGTAGGCTTTTATTGGCTGGAAGAAAGCACAAGCAGCAAGCGACCACCACACAACATCCTGGAGACTGAGGGAGGAGCAATGCCTCCAATCGCCTTTATACCGGGGTCTGTGGGAGGAGCCACAGGAGCAGTCAGTGGGGGGGGGGGGGGGGGGCGTGTCCAGACAGGTATATGTAGTTCACCACACTAACCAAGAGTTCTTTCACACCTGACTCAATTTTCCTGTACTATACAATAGTTCTAGGGAGAGCCACGAGCACTTTTAGAGAGAAAATTCAGAAGATGGTGGGATAAAATACATGGGATTATGCTTTCCAAACATTAAACTGGAATTTAGATGTGCAATGTGAAAAGCATGAGAATGAATGGGCTCATTTGTTCTTTAAAGTGGACATTGTTAGCATGAATTTTCAGGTGAGCAACTTTAAAGGCAGTGAACTTGGAGATTGTTTCCAAATGCTGTAAATCTCATCAGTAAATATTTCATTTGTTTTGTTTCCTTAACACAAATGTGTAGACTTTCCAAATATCCAGTAGCATCCACCAGCTTTCCGGGAGGATCATCCAGCAGCAGTGAAGCCCACTTCACCTTAACTCATTGAACAGATTCTCACCTGTGAGCTCCCTCCAGTGTGGAGATGGGAGCTCACAGGGAAATCAGTCATTCAGCGGAGATGCAAGTCAATCATTAGAGGAGGAGAACGAGAATCTGTGAGAATGCTGTAACATACTCTATCCAGGGCCTTGCCTTTAATTCTTCAGAGGTCAAATCATGTCTTGGAAGGCTTCTAATGAGATCAATTGATCTGAAAAGCATAAACCAATCACCAACATGGAAACAACTATCAAAGTTTTGTAAAATTATATAATTTGTTGTTATCTAAACACATATCATTATACTTAAACAGCAGGCTTGTGTATGAATTATGAGGAATGCTCTCTTTCTCAAGTCAATTAGCTAGGTTTCATTAGTGAAATTTTGTATTGAATTACATTGAGCCACAATTACTCTGTGAAACTGTTTTATTAATTGTTAAGTATTGTAACAGAATTAAAGTAATTGCTAGATACATGGTGGTTAGAGGTGAGGAGAGAAATGATGGTCTGGAGAGAGGAATTACCACAGTGACTGGGAAAGTAATGAGCATTAATGGAGGGAGAGAGACGTCATCACACGCAGAAAGGTAGTCAAGGGTAAGAGTCTATCTCTGGGGCAAAATAATCGCTGGCAAGGAATATGATCACAGGTAGACAGGCAATGTCTCCCGGTGAGTTAATCACTGGGCTGGAGAGATGACTGCTGGCAAGATGATGGTTGCTAGGAGAGAATTGCAGATCAGTTACTTGACAAGGAATGTACATGGAAGAAAATAGACATTGACATTTCAGGCTACTTGGCGACGGCCAAATGAGATTGGATTCCCATTTATTCTGTTTTGTTTGTTTCCATTTTCACTTTTGAACACATTTGCTCCTTATTATGTGTACAAGCATCAACTTCCCTATAATTCTCCTCAACACTGAGTGTGCAGACAGATATCCTTAAAGAAACAGAGTCTCTCCTGAGCTTAATCCTGTCGCGATTTGCACTCTACAGCGCTGTGGCCTGAGAACCCTGTCTTCATTTCCCATTGAGAGAACTGGCACTGTGCTCATTGTTGGCAAAGTAAGATCATTTAACTGTGGAATCAAACTTTGGAGCAATGCCTCATGTAAGGAATGAAAATTTCCATCTATTACCAGAATTTTCTCTTTGGAAGAAAGCACCAAGGGAGATATATTCCAGGCTGTTATTTCCCTTTCAGCAACTTCCAATCTATAGCAGATTAAAGTAAACCCCCTTCCCTTGTATTGTCATTCATGAGAGACTGCTAACAGCATTTGATGCCATTTTTTCATATTCTGTCTTCTTTGAGGATAACTAGTTTATTGTTGGATGAATCTTTCATACCTAAGGAAACTTTTGACATAAGCACCATAATGTAAAATAGAAATCTTCAGAAATTGTTTGCAAAACGTTATCTTCAGTCAGTTGTGTAAAATAAAAACAAATGGTGAAATCCTACCATGAGTGTAATCTGATAGCAAGAAGGGTTTTACTGGACCTTGATCAGTCTTGTCAAAGAGTTTCGTCGGAACTGAAATTTAAAGATGTACATGGTTATAGAAATTTGCTATCTTTTAGTCAGTGCTAATAAATTAAGTGGTCAATCTGTGATTTATTTACCACACGTGTATGAGACATTGAGTTGTTTACGGATTCCAGGGATGCAGGGATCACCAAAGTTTGGTACATCAGCGGTGATTGAACAGTTCTGTTTGCCGTGGCACCTTGAGGATACTTGCCTTAGTGTTGTGGGGGATAAGCATTCTGAAAGGAAAGGAAGACATTCATAGCATTATGACATCTCTTTATTTTTGGCCCATTTTCCCACTTCCTTTCTCCTTCTCATCACTCCTCAAGACATTCCACAAGTACCTGCCAAACTCTTCTATTTGGACTGAGCAATTATTCTTCATGTGTGAATCTGGCAGTGCGATATATGCAGGTTGTGTGGTGTTAGAGAGTGCATACAGATTCTAATTCCAACAGCAACTTTAATAGGTCACTGTTTGAAATATTGTTCTTCATTAATTCATTTCTTTTATGATTGTGCAAGACTACACAACCTTAAAACAGTTTGAATTACTGAAGAAGGATATCTTAAACACTATATATAATAATTGATTAGACATTAATTGATTTAAAAAGTGCAGGCCTACCAACTCCTCTGAAACTGTTATCAAGGCTTTGTAAATTTACACAGTTCTCTGTTGATCAAACATAGATCTGAAGCAGCACATTCACATTTGAATCAGGTAGTTTGCTTTCATAATTACCTAGGGATTCAATATTCATCAGTGAAGTAATGTAGTAGTTCTTACTGTAGCATGAATACAGTGTGAACCTACTTTTCAACAGATTTTAACAACATAAACCAAGCCAAAATAAAGATGAAGATGGCCCAGCTAAATCCAGACAAGTGGGTTTTGCAGCACAGTCTAACGGATAATAGTCAGGAAAAAGATTTATTGTTCTCTTTAATTATTCTTTAGCCTTGAATATTGAGTTTATTGTAGTTCCATCCTCCTTCAGGTCCATTGATTCAGTATAAATTTGGGTATCAACCAGTCTAAAAAAAAACATGAACATGGATCTTTTACTTCAAATTAAAACCGGTTAGCCGGATGAAGCAAAAAAGAAAAGGCAAACTTAGAACTATTCAGAATAGTTATTATTACAATAAGTAATATCCCAGACACTGTATAGGAGCAGCTGAAGAAATAGAACCATTCAATGCCTGATAAAGAGATAACAGGACTAACATATGAAGAGAGATGGGGTTAATCAGAAGTACAGTGCCTCGAAAAAGTGTTCAGCCCTCAACCCTTTGTTCAAGTAAATGAGCAATCTTTTTCAACACGTTATATATTCTTTAGAGTTTAGAAGAATGAGAGAGGATCTCATGGATGCCAATAAAATTCCAAAAGAGCTAGACAGATTAGATGTAGAGAAAACGATGGTTAAGTCCAAGACCAAGGCACAGTCCAAGATTAAGGTATAATCCATTTAAGACTAAGATGAGGAGAAATTTATTCTCACAAAGGTTAGTGAGCCTGTGGAATTCTTTACCACAGTATACAGTTAAATATAGTCAGGAAAAAGTTAGATTTGCTTGTTGGGCTAGCAGAGTCAGGGAACATCTGGAGAAAGTTGGAAAAGGCTAATGAATTTGAATGAGCACCCAAGATCCCATTGAATTGCAGAGCAGGCTTGAAGGACTAAATGATCTACTGCTCCTAATTTCCATGTGTCAATGGATTTGCACTATCTGAACAGACAGACTGAATATTTATTTTAGCAGTGCAGAATTAACAGGTTATCTCAGTGGTTATATGCTTGAACAGCTCTCTCATTTTTCCAGAATACTGTCCTCATTCACACACAGCTAGCCTGTTACACTTTGAATATTACTGCAACATTTCACTACTTGTCAGTGAAAGACACTCTGTTTAATTATTGCATTGCCCTGTCATTCCAACAGCAGCTGTGAAATGAAAGAACAAAAAATAATATGGATCTAACTTTTAAAAGCAGCTGAGATTATTATTCGGAGTCATTAACAACAGTGAAAATTGGTGAACCTCTAAATAACGCAATGGCTAAATATAGCCAGTAGATCAGAAGAGTTGCCATTCTCCATGCTATAAGCCTGCTGTGATAACTGGTCTCAGGTAACAGAGCCAAATACTCCTGTTGAATATTCAGTAATTTTTTTCTGGCAGCAAGTGATTATGACAAAACTGGAATGAAATAAAACTAAAATTCTGTAAGTGTTAGAAATCAGAAACAGAAAATGCTGCAAAACAGTTGTTGAATTTGTAGCCTCTGGCTGAAGACTCACCAATATCTGGCATTGTCCTGTTCACTGGGAGGCATTCCATGTTCCCGTGAAGGGCTCGTCCAAAACTTGCAGTGTAAATGACAAGGGTGGTTCGGTTCTTACACTGGAGATGCAATGTCTCATTCTCACATACTAGTTTGTTTTGGTGTCCATCTGAAGTATAAACACACTAAGCAATATTATGGATCTGAAAATGTTCTGTAAATGATCTAAACTCATTTTCATTGGAGTGACAGAAGGAATGAGACTGCCACATTCACTGAAACCATTATGTGAATATTAATCAATCTGCATCTCCAGCTGTTATTACTTAAGGACTTCAATTCACTTCTGGAAACTAACCAAACACACATTTCACTAAACCAATAGAGTTGATCAATTCCTACCAAATCTTTAATATGTGATATTGGAGATCACAGAATGAAATGGTCAAATACTTCACAGGGCACAATTATTAATCTGATCCTGTCTAGTAAATAGCGTGTTCATCTTGTATCTCCAGTACTTACATTGGAAAAGCATGTGAAGTATTAGTCTGATTTTACTAGGGGGTGTGGCAGTTGTTGCTCAAAAGGAGACACTATTGAGTCAGAGTTCTAGACAGAGAGTGCAGTGCAGGACTGAGTTCATGCTGCGACATGGTATGCTCAGCCACGTCGTTACAAGATGTTTCAAAGTGCTTTACTGAAACAGAATGAGGAAGTACCTCCAGTCCTCAGCCACAAATGTTAAATTAGCTGATACTTTGTGAGGAATTGCTGTGTGCAAGATGGTTGCAATGTTTCCTTTGTTACTTCACTTGTTGTAGATGTTAGAGACAGTCAAATCCAAGTCTTTCTTATCTGTACAGAACAGTTCCTCAGCAATAACTGTGTCCAGTCGATTTCAGTGGAGGATAGATTGCATATACCTTGTGAAAGAGTTGAGTTTAACTGCCAAATAACATCATTCCACATCATTCCATAAGATACAGGGCAGAATTAGGCCATTTGGCCCATCGTGTCTGCTCCACCATCTCATCGTGGCTGATTCATATTCTCTCTCAGCACCAATGTCCTGCATTCTCCCCATATCCCTTCATGACCAGTCAAGAATCTATCAACCTCTGTCTATACGTAAAGACTTGGCCTCCACAGCCATCTGTGGCAAAAAATTCCTTCCTATAGTTTCTTTCTATATCCTATGAGGATGAGATTGGCAGTAGTGATGAAGGAGTTGCTGAACATATGTATCTGGACATTGCCAGGGAATTACAATACAGGACTTCTTCCCTGGTTTGTGGAAGACTTGACTTATGGAAACAGTACTTTATATCAATTCTTCCACAACTTTTGAAATATTTTTCAAGATAACAATGAAAATAATAATAAAATATCTTGTGGTATTCATTAACAGTTGAATATAGTTTAACTCTGGATAATATTAGGGTGTATGTTTGATGAGATGAAACAATTATAGGAAGTCGCCCATATTATGGTGGTGCATTTGGACACAGCGGCCAATCCAGGTCCAGTCAAAGGTGTATTTGTTTGCCCTGTATGTCCTTTTAATGGTCGCAAGTCACTGCTGGATACTAAACAGGACAGCTTACAATCAATTCATCAGTTCTACAGACACGCCACTCAGGGACTTGGGCTATATGATGTATTTTTTGTTCTTTGTGAATGTATATTTTCTGAAATTGTAACCATATGTGTTCTTTGTGCTGCACAGTACGTGCAGCAAGCTGTGTGCTGTTGGTACTGTGTTTTGCACCTTGGACCCGAAGGTGCAGTTTCATTTGGCTACATTCAAGTACGATTGCATGATAATTAAACTTGAACTTGAACTTGGAGTGGATGTCAATCAATGTGATCTGGGTAGCTACGAAAAGCATATGTTTCTGACGTGGAAAAATTGGCTTATGAACAGTTCTCAGGAATGCAGCACTTATGTAACCTCACCACTGTCTGCATTAGCTCCGTCTCCCAGGCAACAATGTTACTTCTGGCGCGTATCCTTAATCCCTTATATTTCCCATCTACATGATGTATTCCAATGTATGTTGAAACACAACATATGTGCGCTGATGGCATCCAGCTACAACACAACCATAGGTTTTCTCCCTTCTAAATTGTGAGATTGTTTTAACTGGCACTCAATAACAGACGAGCAGAAGTTTCTGCTGATTAAATTTTAGGTGACCAGCCAAGCCATTTTCTTTACTCCAAATTGCAAATTCTGTTACCCAGCTGCACTGACTCCCGATCCCCTTCTTTGAGTCTGACTGGGACTGGAAAAAATGAAGCTATGGCTCATGGGTCATACAAGACTTACTCTTAGACATGTAATCTGACATGACAGAGATAGTCAGGAGAAGCAGTGAAATGCTGAGTGTTTCAGGACAGATGGAAAAGCATCTGTCAGGTGCTGTTGCTAAGGAGAAACCATGTAGATAGGAAAGTGGAGGAATCCCGCTAGGCCTGGAGAATTGTGGTTAAAACATATGGGGTTTAAATTCCCATATATATCATTTATGCAGCATTTCTTATGATCCCATCTCCTGCTACTTTTATGATGAGAAAAGCCTTTGCAAAACCACCAAATAAAATTTGCTTAAGGTTATCTAAAAAAATAGTACCGTACTTGAAATCTGGATGTCATACTCTTAGCAACAGTTTTTAAAGTGTTATCACAAGCCATATTCCTGTTAATATTTCAATTTATGGCAGCAGAAATCCTCATAAACAGATTTCTTGCTTTCAAATGTTATAAACATGGCTCCAGGCAGGTCTCTCAGTATCTCTCATTCTGAGGTACAGAAAATTGTCAGCAATTCAAAGTAACAGCTAAGGCACTTGGTTATTAGAAGTCTTTAACATGTCAGGCAGTGTTCTTTTGTAGTCTGCTTTCAGACAGACAGAAACACATACAAACAACCCACACATTATGGGAAAGTTCCATTTCAAACAATATGGACTGTACTTTTTCCCGTAACACTAGCAGCATCAACTACACATGTTTATTCTGTTTTGTGGTCTTTTTTTCACTTTTTATGTAAAACAAGTCTGGCAAAGTTTCAAAATTGTAATTATCTGCTAACAATCTAATCCTTGTTAAGAAATTATCTGCCCTAGTTGAGTGTTAATAAAACAGTACTGGTTAACTGTTTAATTTGTAGATACATTACAACGCACTTGGAATGCATTTTGAGCCTTCTCCAGATTCTCATTTGAAAATTTTACATCGTGATATGAACTCTCCCCTTGTTAACTGAAGACATTTTTTTAACATTGCCACTTCTGTCTAGTCTGGTTTATCTTCCATAGCCAATGCAACGTACAGTGTGTAATCCTCTCCATTCTCTCTGTTCTTTTGATGGGGGATGCCAGTTTTACTCATTACACAACAAATTCTAACTGTCTCTTGGTGCATGTTCATGTGTTACTTCGGCTGGAAGAAATTGCCCCAGATTTCATTATTCAGATTCCAACTCAGTATCTACGTTATAGTTTTGTCAACCAGCTCTTCTTACATCTTGTCTGTGTTTTTCTCATTTATTTTCTACAATAGTGAAAGTAGTTGGTCAATAAAACTAACAACAAAGGTAGTTTATTAAAATAGCACCCAAAAGTTTTCACATAGCTACAGACACTTGCCATAGAGCACTTTTAGAGACAGAATTCTTAGAAGTGTGACTGCATTAAGGTAGTAATTATTCATGTTAATTGATGGTACATAATTATATATTTTTATTTAGAGATACAGCACAGTAAGAGACCCTTCCAGCCCAATGAGTCCACACCATCCAATTCCACCCATGTGTCAAATTAACCTGTTAACCCATACGTCCTTGGAATGTGGGAGCTCCCAGAAGAAACCCACACAGTCACGGTGAAATCAGCCGCTCACTAAAGCTCACAAATTGATTAGCCACTCACCAGGTTTGCATTTGAATGAAACAATTAGGTATTTACTGGTCCCAGGACAAGGATCAGGGCCAAAAACACGACTGTTGACTAAAAACTGGCAGGAAGGCAGTTCTTGACACTCATCATAAACTTTCTGTTTAAAACAAAACATACATAACCAACTTTGTAAAAAATATCTACCGGTAGTCACGATGCACTAAGCTACATTTGGAGTGCTATGAATAGATTATTCTCAAGCCCTCTTTCTCCTAAGCTCCTAAGGCAGGCCACACGGGTGAAACATATAAATACATATATTTCCCAGTTAGACTACATTCCCAGAATCCTCAGGAGCATCCTGCACGTACTGCAGTTTCTTAAAACGTTGGCAAAACTCAGGCAGTGCGTAACAAATTCTTTTTAAACATAATAAATCTATCTTGAGTACCAGGGATTATAATGTTTGATGCTAAAACAG
Organism: Hemitrygon akajei; assembly: GCF_048418815.1. Classification (NCBI taxonomy): domain Eukaryota; kingdom Metazoa; phylum Chordata; class Chondrichthyes; order Myliobatiformes; family Dasyatidae; genus Hemitrygon; species Hemitrygon akajei. The sequence continues at coordinate 49,653,509 of NC_133133.1, read as the reverse complement.
TATCAGCTATGATAAGGTACTGACACCATAAAAGGGACACCTCACTGTCCAACATCTGGGACCAAATAAAAGAATAATGGAGATTCAGCCTCTTTTTGCTAAGTCTGCAGGAACAGAAGAACTTTTAAAGAGTACATTAGAGTTACTGTAATAGTTCAAGATGTCCACGACTACAGCCCCACACCCTTGTTCCCACCATATCATCTCCTGGAGAACGACCCAGCATTGGAACTTGTCAAAAATGGACCCAGATATTCTGAGATGTTCAATTGCATTTACTTGCCCAAGTTGAAAGCACAGCTGCAACAAACACATTTAGTCTTTTTGACAAAAGGAGGTTATATTGCAAATTCCCTTCTGCCAGGTAAAAGATATATTTTCAGAGATCCAACTTTACTCAGTGACTGCATTGTGTAATCTGCAAAACTTCTTTTATAATGCACTGTTAACCTGGATAAAAGTTTACGCACGGGTGTGGCTGTGAGGGCAGCACAGTTGGTACTTTCAGCTGACGTATTTCCTGTGCTCCAGCATAGATGTTCACTGGGAACTCGGCGGCCATAGAAGGCAGACAGAACGCTGATGGATGTCTGAGGCGGGCAGCTTATTGAGAACTGAGCCCCGTCACAAGCATGCACTGTGTGGTTTTGCAGAATCTTCAGAAGGTAGCCTAGTTAATACAAACAGATCACTGAAGGATTAAGGGCATGTCTTTTTTGAACCTGGGAAAAGGATGTCATAAATACCGTTTCTTTCACAATATCAGCTTTTAACATAATATGATTCTAATAACTCAGTTTAAATCTGAGTTCCCCAAACTTCATCTAACTGTAACTCTTACATATTTATGCATAAGTTAAACAATTCTATAACTTTGAACAATTCTGTATCCTTTATAAACTGCTATATGGTGGTTTATAGCTATTACTGTGAAGTCCTTTATTTAACAGGATAGGATTATTAAGCAACAGCTTTTACAAAACAAATGCATGAATTTAAACTGAATATGAACTGAATTAGTGTACCGTTGAACCAGACCTTGAACTTTGAATTCCTAATGACTTGATTATGTATTATGACTTGTAGAATGCTGATATTTTTGGATCAACATGGTATGAAAATAATTTATATGGTTTCAGAACACATTCATATTCCTCCTGTTGAAGCTGGCAGGCCATCAGGGAAAGCTGTCATCCGGTGCCGTGCAATGTTTGTCTTTCATACCCCGAGCAGCTGCAGTAGCCACGTGATGTTCATCAGAAAAATGACTCTACTGTACCAGTCACAAACATGAGAAAGTCTGCAGATGCTGGAAATCCAAAGCAACACACACAAAGTGCTGGAGGAGCTCAGCAGGTCAGGCAGCATCTATAGGAAAGAATAAACAGTCGATGTTTCGGGCTGGGACTCGTCTTCAGGACTTGATCATGGGTCCTGAAGAAGGGTCTCAGCCCAGAATATTGACAGTTTACTCTTTTCCATAGCTGCTGTCTGGACTGCTGAGTTCCTGCAGCATTCTGTGTGTGTCACCACAGTACCAATCACCTGGATACAATGGACATTTGTGTCCTCTGCCTCTAGTGTGAGCTACTGATGGACAGCTAGTAGCAGTCTTGTATTTATTGATGCATTCATTTTCTTTTTAATTTCCATCTGACTCACCGATCTCCCAAAAGTACTGAGTCTATTATCATTATAAATGATTGAGATGTTAATATAAGAACATCTACACTGTGTCTGTCTCATGTGTAAATCCATTTACTAATTCTGTTCCCAAATCCTTTAATGTACTTTTTCAGATATTATTGAATGAATTTCCATGGCTTTAATTTTTCTATATTCCATTCAGGTTTCACACCTGAAATCCCTTCTGGATCTGTCCCACACCCAGTCCACATTTCCAGTAATACATGGCCAACCTCACGACTACACAGTGCCATGGAGAACAAGCCAGCAGATAATGAGAATGAGTACAATAATGAGGATTTGTACCGATGAGTGATCTAGATGTTGTAGCATCCAGATTTATGAATAATAAGATCACAGATTGTCAGAATTTTACTATGGGTGGATTTTTATTAATTATTTATTTTGTTTATGAAGTATACCCAGTGTATAACCTGCTCTTGTGCTTACTTCTCTTATGTAGCTGATTTTGATGAAGTTTTGGGCAATGATGATCCTGAGATATTGATCCTGGACATCTTGGCATTTGCTAAAGCAGTTGGCAAGACTATCTTGCAGCGGATAGTCATTCCCTGACACCTCTGTGGTTTGACTGTTACACGTCATAGGACCATAAGACAAAGGAGCAGAAGTCAGCCATTTGGCCCTTCGAGTCTGCTCCACCATTTTATCATGAGCTCATCCAATCTCCCCTTTAGTCCCATTCCCCCGCCTTCTCACCATAACTGGGAGTTCATGTTGGAATGTTGTGTAAGTCTTGAGATGTGTCAGCCAGTACAGCTTCGTTACTCAAACTACCTGCGTCTCAATATCACCAAGACCAAGGAGATGGTGGTGGACTTTAGGAGATCTAGGCCTCATATGGAGCCAGTGATCATTAATGGAGAATGTGTGGAGCAGGTTAAGACCTACAAGTATCTGGGAGTACAGTTAGACGAGAAGCTAGACTGGACTGCCAACACAGATGCCTTGTGCAGGAAGGCACAGAGTCGACTGTACTTCCTTAGAAGGTTGGCGTCATTCAATGTCTGTAGTGAGATGCTGAAGATGTTCTATAGGTCAGTTGTGGAGAGCGCCCTCTTCTTTGTGGTGGCGTGTTGGGGAGGAAGCATTAAGAAGAGGGACGCCTCACGTCTTAATAAGCTGGTAAGGAAGGCGGGCTCTGTCGTGGGCAAAGTACTGGAGAGTTTAACATCTGTAGCTGAGCGAAAGGCGCTGAGTAGGCTATGGTCAATTATGGAAAACTCTGAACATCCTCTACATAGCACCATCCAGAGACAGAGAAGCAGTTTCAGCGACAGGTTACTATTGATGCAATGCTCCTCAGACAGGATGAAGAGGTCAATACTCCCCAATGCCATTAGGCTTTACAATTCAACCGCCAGGACTTAAGAACTTTTTAAAAGCTATTATTAATGCTTTTTGAGATAGTGATTTAGATGCATATCATATTTTTTACTGAGTTAAGTATTGTATGTAATTAGTTTTGCTACAACAAGTGTATGGGACATTGGAAAAAAAGTTGAATTTCCCCATGGGGATGAATAAAGTATCTATCTATCTATCTATCTATCAGATGAGATGCAATGGGAATTGCATGTGCCTGTTTGTCCACCCTTTCTACTGACCTTATACTGTGAGGAAGGTAAGCTGTAAACGGCTGGGTCTAGAACACTGCCCTAAGGAACTCTAGAAGTGGTGAGGTCCTGAAGCTGGGATGATTAACCTCTAACCACCACAACAGCCTCCTCAGTGCAAACCACTGGAGTATTTATCCTTAACGCCCATTTTACTTCAGTTTTATCGGGACCTTTCAAAGCTATATTTGGGTAAAATCTGCCTGGGCACCAAGGGCAGTCACCCTCCCCTCACCTTTAGAATTCAGCTCTTTGGTCCATGAGATGCTGACAATATCTGAACTGGCCATGATGAACAAATTAATAGCATATTTGATGACACCTTTAACCACTTTGTTGATGATTGGCTATAGGCCAATTGTGCAGTAATTGGCCAGATTGGATTTATCCTGTTTTTAGTGAAAGATCATGACTGGTCATTGTCCACATTATTGGATAATTATCAGTGCCATCGGAGTACTGGAGTAGCTCAACTGAAGATACAGCTAGTTCCAGAAAGCAGCTCTTCTGTACTACATCTTGGATGTTGTCTAGTCCCCAACGCTTCGATGCATCCAGAGCTCTCAGAATTTTCTTGCTATTTTGTGGAAGGAACTGTTTTTGTGATGATGGTGATCTCAGATGGGATGTGACAATCATCCATTTCACACTTGTAGCTGAACTTGACTGTGAATACTTCAGCCTTGACTTCAGCACAAAGTGCTGAAACCTGTCATCAATCATGACATAATGTGACAGTCCTACACATGATTTGTTAGTTGTTTGAATCTCTTGGTTCAGTCAAATTATCTTATACATTCACTCACTTACTTCACTATCTCCCTGTACAAGACCCAGTCTAGTACCTGTGTCCTTCAGGATTCATTCAGTAGAGTTATGGTAGAGTAATCAAAACATTCTTGATGATGGGCATAGAAATGTTCTCCTCAAAATACATTCTGTACCCTTAATACTTACAAAGCTCCTGCAATGTGTTCTTCAACATATGAGAACACTGATTCTAACTGAGACAGTGGATTGTAAACAGAACAGGTAATTTTCCATATGAGAACACTGATTCTAACTGAGACAGTGGATTGTAAACAGAACAGGTAATTTTCCATATTTTTGACTGATGACTTGAGACTTCCTGGGGTCTGGAGCCAATTTTTGAGGCTACTTCCTCCTGCCTGTATACCACTGTGCTGGTGTCTTTGGTGGGCCTTCCCTGTCAGTGGGACAATAATCAACAATCCCAGGGATTCTGATGGAGAGCACAAGAAATAGGAGAAGGAGTAGGCCATCTGACCCATTGAACCTGCTCTGCCATTCAATAAGATCATGGCCATAGACTCATCTCCTCCTACCTGCCTGCCTTTTCTCCATAACCCTTAATCCCCCTCCTATGCAAAAATCTATCAAACCTTGACTTAAATATACTTACTGATGTAGCCTCCACTGCTTCATTGGACAGAGAATTCCACATATTCATCGCCCTCTGGAAAAAGCAGTTCCTCCTCATCTCTGTTCTAAATCTACTACCCTGAATCTTGAGGCTATGACCCTTCTTCTAGTATCACCTACCAGTGGAAACAACTTTCTACCTCTATCTTATCTAACCCTCTCATAATTGTATATGTTTCTATAATATCTCCTCTCATTCTTTTGAATTCCAGTGAGTACAGTCCCAAGTGACTCAATTTCTCCTTGTAGTCTAACTCTCTCATCTCTGGAATCAACCTGGTGAGCCTCCTCTGCACCTGCTCCAGAGCCAGTATATCCTTCCTCAAGTAAGGAGACCAGAACTGCACACGGTACTCCAGATGCAGCCTCACCAATACCTTGTACAGTTGCAGCATAACCTCACCACTCTTAAGTTCAATCCCTCCAGTGATGAAGGCCAACACTCCATTTGCCTTCCCGATAGCCTGCTACACCTGGAAACCAACCTTTTGAGATTCATGCACAAGCGCTCCCAAGGAATATGGCACATTGTCTGTAAGGTGTGGTTCTGGGAGTATGACTATGTGGCAGCTGCAATTACCAGCCACACCATCAATCAGGCATATTAAAGTGTCCTGTAACCAACCATCCTCCTGATAATCTGGCAATCGACTGAGCAGTTGTATTAACACCAGCCCAAGTAGATGGGGCTGGATAATTGAATTGTGCCATTCTGCTACAGCCAGAGGGGTGTTCTCTGGATCTGCTTCATTTATACCGTATCTTTTTAAGGAGAGGAATGTTTGCTCTCCCCTGCAATTTACTATGGACTGGCCAGCATTGAATATAAACTCGCAGTCAGGAGATGAGTGGTGTCACTTGGTTTGAGGAGTATTTATTATGTTGTTGTAACCAAGTTCTCGTCAAGTTTGGACTCTAGAACAGTTCTGTTGCATTTGTAAATATTTTGGGTAAATAAAACCCCAATTTTTTTTCACCTTTACCTGCTCTCCCAGTTTTATGCTTACCCTAGTCCTTCACACTAATCTATGGGATAACACTTCCAAACTGGCTAATAGACACTTGAGGTTAGAAGATGCGACTTTACAAAGCTATACTGGGAATAACTTTGCTGTGTCTAAGTTCATTGCCCAGGTCAATGCTAGGTGCTCCATTTGGGTTCATCTTGTATTATTTATAACATAAATTCAGAGACAGTAAAGAATCAATGAGCACTGTGGGTCTGGATTCACATTTAACCCTAACTATGAAAAGCTGATTTGTCTGCTTATGTGAAAAACATACTGTGATAGAGCTGGGCTTTTAAGACAATCTTTGTCATTGTTGCTATGGCTAGTTTTAAATTTTAGAACATAGAACAGTACAGCACAGTACCGGCCCATTGGCCCACAATGTTGTGCCGACCCTCAAACCCTGCCTCCCATATAACCCCCCACCTTAAATTCCTCCATATACCTGTCTCACAGTCTCTTAAACTTCACTAGTGTATCTACCTCCACCACTGACTCAGGCAGTGCATTCCATGCACCAACCACTCTGAGTGAAAAACCTTCCTCTAATATCCCCCTTGAACTTCCCTCCCCTTACCTTAAAGCCATGTCCTCTTGTACTGAGCAGTGGTGCCCTGGAGAAGAGGTGCTGGCTGTCCACTCTGTCTATTCCTCTTAATATCTTGTACACCTCTATCATGTCTCCTTTCATCCTCCTTCTCTCCAAAGAGTAAAGCCCTAGCTCCCTTAATCTCTGATCATAATCCATACTCTCTAAACCAGGCAGCATCCTGGGAAATCTCCTCTGTACCTTTTCCAATGCTTCCACATCCTTCCTATACTGAGGTGACCAGAACTGGACACAGTACTCCAAATGTGGCCTAATTAGAGTTTTATAGAGCTGCATCAGTACATCGCGTCTCTTGAACGCTATCCCTCAACTTATGAAAGCTAACACCCCATAAGCTTTCTTAACTACCCTATCTACCTGTGAGGCAACTTTCAGGGATCTGTGGACATGTTCCCCCAGATCCCTCTGCTCCTCCACACTACCAGGTATCCTGCCATTAACTTTATAATCTGCCTTGGAGTTTGTCCTTCCAAAGTGTACCACCTCACACTTCTCCGGGTTGAACTCCATCTGCCACTCCTCAGCCCACTTCTGCATCCTATCAATGTCTCTCTGCAATCTTTGACAATCTTCTACACTATCTACAACACCACCAACCTTTGTGTCGTCTGCAAACTTGCCAACCCACCCTTCTAACCCCACAACAACACACACAAAATGCTGGTGGAACACAGCAGGCCAGGCAGCATCTATAGGGAGAAGTGCTGTCGACGTTTCGGGCCAAGACCCTTCGTCAGGACAAAGTGACGTGAGTCCTGACGAAGGGTCTCAGCCCGAAACGTCGACAGCGTTTCTCCCTATAGATGCTGCCTGGCCTGTTGTGTTCCACCAGCATTTTGTGTGTGTTGTTTGAATTTCCAGCATCTGCAGATTTCCTCGTGTTTGCTCTTCTAACCCCACATCCAGGTCGTTAATAAAAATCACAAAAAGTAGAGGTCCCAGAACAGATCCTTGTGGGACACCACTAGTCACAACCCTCCAATCTGAATGTACTCCCTCCACCACGACCCTCTGCCTTCTACAGGCAAGCCAATTCTGAATCCACCTGGCCAAACTTCCCTGGATCCCATGCCTTCTGACTTTCTGAATAAGCCTACCGTGTGGAACCTTGTCAAATGCCTTACTAAAATTCATGTAGATCACATCCCCACTGCACTACCCTCATCTATATGCCTGGTTACCTCCTCAAAGAACTCTATCAGGCTTGTTAGGCACGATCTGCCCTTCACAAAACCATGCTGACTGTCCCTGATCAGACCATGATTCTCTAAATGCCCATAGATCCTATCTCTAAGAATCTTTTCCAACAGCTTTCCCACCACAGACGTAAGGCTCACTGGTCTATAATTACCTGGACTATCCCTACTACCTTTTTTGAACAAGGGGACAACATTCGCCTCTCTCCAATCCTCTGGTACTATTCCTGTGGACAACGAGGACATAAAGGTCCTAGCCAGAGGTTCAGCAATCTCTTCCCTTGCCTCGTGGAGTAGCCTGGGGAATATTCCATCAGGCCCCGGGGACTTATCCATCCTAATGTATTCTAACAACTCCAACACCTCCTCTCTCTTAATATCAACATGCACAGAACATCAACCTCACTCATATTGTCCTCACCATCATCAAGTTCCCTCTCAGTGGTGAATACCGAAGAGAAGTATTCATTGAGGACCTCGCTCAGTTCCACAGCCTCCAGGCACATCTTTCCACTTTTATCTCTAATCGGTCCTACCTTCACTCCTGTCATCCTTTTGTTCTTCACATAATTGAAGAATGCCTTGGGGTTTTCCTTTACCCTACTTGCCAAGGCCTTCTCATGCCCCCTTCTTGTTCTTCTCAGCCCCTTCTTAAGCTCCTTTCTTGCTACCCTATATTCCTCAATAGACCCATCTGATCCTTGCTTCCTAAACCTCATGTATGCTGCCTTCTTCCACCTGACTAGATTTTCCACTTCACTTGTCACCCATGGTTCCTTCACCCTACCATTCTTTATCTTCCTCACCGGGACAAATTTATCCCTAACATCCTGCAAGAGATCCTTAAACATCAACCACATGTCTATAGTACATTTCCCTGCAAAAACATCATCCCAATTCACACCCACAAGTTCTAGCCTTATAGCCTCATAATTTGCCCTTCCCCAATTAAAAATTTTCCTGTCCTCTCTGATTCTATCCTTTTCCATGATAATGTTAAAGGCCAGGGAGCGGTGGTCACTGTCCCCCAGATGCTCACCCACTGACAGATCTGTGACCTGACCCGGTTTGTTACCTAATACGAGATCTAGTATGGCATTCCCCCTAGTCGGTCTGTCAACATACTGTGACAGGAATCCATCCTGGACACACTTAACAAACTCTGTCCCATCTAAACCCTTGGAACTAATCAAGTGCCAATCAATATTAGGGAAGTTAAAGTCACCCATGATAACAACCTGTTATTTTTGCACCTTTCCAAAATCTGCCTCCCAATCTGCTCCTCGGTATCTCTGCTGCTACCAGGGGACCTATAGAATACCCTCAGTAGAGTAACTGCTCCCTTCCTGTTCCTGACTTCCACCCATACTGACTCAAAAGGGGATTCTGCTACATTACCCACCCTTTCTGCAGCTGTAATAGTATCCCTGACCAGTAATGCCACCCCTCCTCCCCTTTTCTCCCCCCTCTCTGTCCCTTTTAAAGCACTGAAATCCAGGAATATTGAGAATCCATTCCTGCCCTGGTGCCAGCCAAGTCTCCATAATGGCTACTACACCATAATTCCATGTATGTATCCAAGCTCTCAGTTCATCACCTTTGTTCCTGATGCTTCTTGCATTGAAGTACACACACTTTAGCCCTTCTACCTTACTACCTTTACACCCTTTATTCTGCTTCTCTTTCCTCAAAGCCTCTCTATATGTTAGGTCTGGCTTTACTCCATGCACTTCTTTCACTGCTCTATCGCTCCAGTCCCATCCCCCTTGCAAATTAGTTTAAACCCTCCTGAACCATGCTAGCAAACCTACCAGCAAGGATATTGCTCCCCCTCGAGTTCGGGTGCAACCCATCCAATCTGTACAGGTCCCACCTTCCCCAGAAGAGATCCCAATGATCCAAAAATCTAAAACCCTGACCCCTGCACCAACTCCTCAGCCACGCATTCAACTGCCAGCTCCTCCAATTCTTACCATCACTATCACGTAGCACTGGCAGCAATCCTGAGAACGCCACCCTTGAGGTCCTGTTCTTCAGCCTTCTGCCTAGTTCCCGAAACTCACACTTCAGGACCTCATCCCTCTTCCTGCCTATGTCGTTGGTCCCAACATGTATCACAACTTCTGGTTGCTTTCCATCTTGTACCAGGATGTCATGCACCCGGTCAGAGACATCCCGGACCCTGGCACCCGGGAGGCAACAAACCATGCGGGTTTCCTTCTCACGTCCACAAAATCTCCTGTCAGCTCCCCTGACTATAGAGTCTCCAATGACGACAGCTCTGCTCTTCTCCGTCCCATCCTTCTGTACCACAGGGTCAGACTCAGTGCCAGAGGCCCTGCCACCGTGGCTCACACCTGGTCAGTCGTCCTCACCAACAGCATCCAGGACGGTAAACTTATTATTCAGCGGAGTGGCTACAGGGGTGCTCTGCACTACCTGTCTACTCACATTCGCTTTCCCCCCCTCGGACTGTCACCCAACGACCTGCTTCCAGCAGCCTAGGTGTGACTACCTCCCTGTAGCTCTCATCTATGACTGCCTCATTCTCCTTATGAGTCGAAGGTCATCCAGCTGCTGCTCCAGATTCCTCACACGTTCTTCCAGATCGCCCAGCCGCAAGCACTTCTGGCAGATGTGACTCTGCAGGAGAGGGGAGTTCCCCCAAGACTGCCACATCTCACAGGAGAGGCACATCACCGTCTCAGGAGGCATTGCAAAGACTAACTGGGAAAAAGCTCGTCCTCCGCCTCTTCTCGTCGAAGCCTCTCGAGTCAAAGCCTCAAATCTCCACTCCTTCACTGGCCCACTCACTCACTGGCTGCTTTCCACATATATAATTTTAATATTATTAAGCTAATTTAAAGTTCACTTCTGCCCTGGTAGAATTTGAACTCACACCTCTGGCTTAATCCATGACTGGATTTAATGTGCAATATGAGTGGACGTATTTTCTGTGGTTAGATGATTCACTTTTCCAGATTCATTGATAGGAGTACTGAAGTATCTAACCAGAGAAAGTAGTACCTCCCACATATTAATTCAATTTTTAAAGATGTCATTTTGAAGGGAATATGCAGCACTTTATCTTTATGTCACGAACATCCACAAAATCATTTTTGACAAGTTTCAGCACTTTGTGTAAAGGCAAGGCTGAAGTAACTGGAGTGAGGCATTAGTCATGCACCGTTCAGAAACATGATAGTGGAGGGGAAGAAACTGTTCCTAAAATGTTTAGTGTGTGTCTTCAGGCCCCTGTACCTCATCCCTGACTGTAGTAATGAAAGAGGGCACGCCCGAGATGGTAAGAGCTCTTAACAATGGATGCTGCCTTCTTGAGGAATCGCCTTTTCAAGATGTTCCCGATGATGGGCAGGAGGGGGCGAGAGGGCTAGTGCCCATGATGGAGCTAGCTGAGTTAATAACCTTCTGCAACTTTTTCTGAATATGTGCATTGCCATCTCCATTCTAGATGGTGATGCAACAAATCAGACTGCTCTACACAATAAGTCTGCAGAAATTTGCTAGTCTCAGGTGACATACCAAATCTCCTCACACGGCTTATGAATGGCTTGGGCACACATATAACCATATAACAATTACAGCAGGGAACCAGGCCATCTCGGCCCTTCTAGTCCGTGCCGAATGCTTACTCACACCTAGTCCCACTGACCTGCACCCAGCCCATAACCCTCCGTTCCTTTCCTGTCCATATACCCATCCAATTTTTTTTTAAATGACAAAATCGAACCTGCCTCTACCACTTCTACTGGAAGCTTGTTCCGCACAGCTACCACCCTCTGAGCAAAGAAGTTCCCCCTCGTGTTACCCCTAAACTTTTGTCCCTAAACTCTCAACTCATGTCCGCTTGTTTGAATCTCCCCTACTCTCAATGGAAAAAGCCTATCCATGTCAACTCTATCTATCCCCCTCATAATTTTAAATACCTCTATCAAGTCCTCCCTCAACCTTCTACGCTCCAAAGAATGAAGACCTAACTTGTTCAACCTTTTCCTGTAACTTAGGTGCTGAAACCCAGGTAACATTCTAGTAAGTCTTCTCAGTACTCTCTCTATTTTGTTGACATCTTTCCTATAATTCGGTGACCAGAACTGTACACAATACTCCAAATTCGGCCTTACCAATGCCTTGTACAATTTTAACATTACATCCCAACTCCTATATTCAATGCTCTGATTTATAAAGGCCAGCATACCAAAAGCTTTCTTCACCACCCTATCCACATGAGATTCCACCTTTAGGGAACTATGCACCATTATTCCTAGATCACTCTGCTCTACTGTATTCCTCAATGCCCTACCGTTTACCATGTTTGTCCTATTTTCATTATTCCTACCAAAATGTACCACCTCACACTTATCAGCATTAAACTCCATCTACTATCTTTCAGCACACTCTTCAAACTGGCCTAAATCTCTCTGCAAGCTTTGAAAACCTACTTCATTATCCACAACGCCACCTATCTTAGTATCATCTGCATACTTACTAATCCAATTTACCACCCCATCATCCAGATCATTAATGTATATGACAAACAACATTGGACCCAATACAGATTCCTGAGGCACACCACTAGTCATCAGCCTCCAAACTAACAAACAGTTATCCACCACTACTCTCTGGCATCTCCCATCTAGCCACTGTTGAATCCATTTCACTACTTCAATATTAATACCTAATGATTGAACTTTCCTAACTAACCTTCCATGTGGAACCTTGTCAAAGGCCTTACTGAAGTCCATATAGACAACATCCACTGCTTTACCCTCGTCAACTTTCCTAGTAACCTCTTCAAAAAATTCAATAAGATTTGTCAAACATGATCTTCCACGCACAAATCCATGTTGACTGCTGCTAATCAGACCCTGTCTATCCAGATAATTATATATACCATCTCTAAGAATACTTTCCATTAATTTACCCACCACTGACATCAAACTTACAAGCGGATAATTGCTAGGTTTACTCTTAGAACGCTTTTTAAACAATGGAACCACTTGAGCAATACGCCAATCCTCCAGCACCATCCCCATTTCTAATGACATTTGAAATATTTCTGTCAGAGCAAGTGAACAACTTCAGACTCGGTGCATGTTTTCTCAAATATGAAACACACCCAGTTCACACCAAATGATGTATCACAACATTTGGTGCTAATTTAAGAACTGTAGAAAATGAGTATTTGAGGCAATTAATATTCAATATGATGTAACACATCTCTTAAAGGAATACATCTAAGACTCGTCGAGGTGAATTATTGAACTTGTGGAAGAATGTCACCAGAACAATACTGAACTTCCCATATTAATCTCAATGACATGCACAGAAGGCACACCCACCCTTGTACCCTCTACCACCCACACCGCTTTGTTGACTGGTAAGCACATTAAACAAAGGTACTTGTGACCAAATGTTTGCTTAAGGTGCCTCTCCAAAAGTGGTGACATTTAGATTTGTACATATCTTCCAGTTATGGTATTCCAAGGATTGGAAAGTAACCCCAAAGTTGATCAGAATATTTTAGATGAATGCTTTCAGCTCCCTTAAAGGCACGGAATCCAGTGCCTTAATAACAAACTGTAAAATAGTTGAAACAGCAGATTCTATCAGCAGCAGTCAACCATTTCATGAGAAGTCTGGGAATCCAGACACTGACCTGGAACATTTCCTTTTCATCCATGAACTGAACTCACCTTTAGGGAAGTACTTGATTTGCATTCACAATCTCTTTAACCATATAATTGTCTTCCACAGTCCCTCTGAGAAATCCTTTTTCAAGGCTGCAGTAAAGCTACTTACAGTGTAAAAGCTACAGGGAACTCTCTACAATCAGACATAATTCTCACAAGGAATTTGCAAGGAGGAACTTACCGGAGAAATCTGGAGCAGCTTCAAACTGAGCCCAAAGGTAAAACCAAATCACGGTGGCAAATGCAAGTACAAACTTCTGAAATGCAATCATTTTGAAGACTTGATAAGACGTACAAGAGCTGATAAACTTTCATTCTGACTAGTGAGCGATCATTTTTTTTGAAGTATCTCTTGGTGTCAGGCTCCAAGTGGCTGTGATGTGATTATGGGTGAATTGATGAGTTGGCAGCTTTCTTTAGCAAGGACTATGTATGGGCTGGTACACTGGATTCAACGCTGACTTTGTTTGATATTAGATAATGGCAGCTCTTTAAAAACAATGTCACAATGCACTTGTGCAAACACATTCAATACAACGCTTTCGTGAATGCATGTCTTATTGGAAATATTACAATGGATAAAGGGCGATCCTTACTTGCGCTTCTTGTCTGAGCTTTTGACTGTCTGAAAATGAGCATTAGCAGACCACTTAATCACAACAGTAACAGTGGAACTTTGCCACCATCCACACCTTCCACTATGAGCACACCCTCCCCTTCTATGTTCACATGGATTTTTTTGACATCTATAACAGTAGCTGTTTCATTGTGGCAGCACCAGAGGAGTTAATGAATAGCTTGGAGCTCTTGAGTATACAAGAACCACGACTTCTTGTGAGTTAATTTTTCCTTTTGTTGCATTTTCTGCTCATATTTGAGACTGTAATTGTGACAGAGTTAAAGCTTTCTGATTATATTGTAGGTGATCCTGGGGACCTAAGGTATGATCTTCAAGCGAGTGCCCCTCCCAATCCTAGGCAAGATGGGAGAGGGTGGCCCAACCCAGAAATCCTGGTGAATCAAAGGAAAGAGAATGAGGCAAAATAAAGTTCAGTGACTGTATAATCTGGTTTAGATATAAAAGCTCACAGTAAAACACCAGTAGGTAAAAAAATTCTAGTAGTTAAATTTATGGGCCCTATGTTTTCTTGTGATTGAGCAGTCAGAAATTAATGTTTATATCTTTGTGTTCTGGTGATTTTTGTTGCCCATGTTTCTGAAACTCTCCCCAGCATCTGCACTTCTCTATCCATGGACACCTCTGCATCTGCTTGGCCCTTAGTCCACTGAAATCAGCTGCTCAGGTTACTTCCGGAAAGATGGTGACATGCTCAGACACAGCAGCTTCTAATGGGTCAACCAAATCTGTCATTGTCTTTTTTAAATGTGAGTTCTATAATCAGAAGACCCTGCTGGACATTAAGGACTTAAAAGTATTGTTGGTCTCCTCCATCAGTGAGTTGCTCATTGGCAGAGAGACGGAAGGAACTGGACTTGGTACAGACCATGATGCTCCCTGCAAAAGAGGCGTCGGTGCGCAAAGGAGGTGTGCAGTCAAATAGCGGAGTGATTGGCTTAGTTGTTTTTCTTGTGTTCGCAAGACCCTATAAGATATTAGTGATGCACAATTATGTAAGTCCAATTCATCGTTTTATTGATGCACAGCCGGGGAGCTGCATGGCCTCAGTTGTAGCGAGGACTAGCCCTCAAACTGCGGTGTTGCCTGTTGGCAGCGGACTAGGGGTAGGCGTCAGATCTGGGTGCTCCTCCGCAGTGCTGGAGGCAATGTGACACGGCGTCCATGCTGAAGTTGGGGCTGCCCCCCCCCCCCCAGTGTTCACTCAGCAGAAAACAAGCTGAGTTTTGTTTGACTTCAGACTGCTGCAACATTCATGGGACTTGGGGCCTGGAGATTCTTTTGTGTGATTGTACCTTACTGCTATCTTATATGAGCTATAGGTGTATTCATGTATGGCTGAATGACAATTAAACTTGAACTTAAGGTGACATTCCCTGGAATTCCCTCGAAACCTTTGGATCTTTCCATCCCTATCCTCATCGGGCCTGCTCATAATTTTCCCTTTGTTAGTTCAGCCAGTGAGCATGTTCCCTTACGGTTCTATAAAGGATTTCGAAGTAGTTACTCATGTTAAATGTGTTTTCGTGAATCTAAGACCAATCTACAGATTTTATTCATAGTATATTTACACTACATGGTATGATTATTTATCAAGTTGTTTTGAACTAAGCTCAGCTTTCAGATGTGAATCTTCCTGGGGGAATAGGTAACAATACCAAACTTTAAATTGTTTACAGGCATCAATACTCAATAATAGCATGAATTATTAATTATCATATGTCCAAAAGGAAATTAACCACAAAAAAGACTTGGATATATTGTAGACACAGTCTCCCAAGAGTAAATTACTGCACATTTATTTATTCTGCATGCTTATACGCTGATCAGGCATAATTTAATTGCTTATAATTGGATCCTGAAAAGGAGGACTGCTACTTCAAACAATTAATCCTTTGACCCAGCTGCAGTTCTGAGGTGAGAACATTGATAAATAGATCATCTATAGAAACCTGTCTTATCAAGGAACTGCCATTCCACATCAATGGCAAGATTAACTAGCTATTTTCCTGTCCTATTGCTGTTAAAGTATGGAAGCAAATTCATTTATTTTACCTGATCTTTTTGCTCTTTCTGCTTTGAAGAGCATCCTATTTTCCCAATTACACATCATTTTGCTCACTACAAACCTTTGCGGCTGATGGACAACGTAGAAGAACTTGGGGCGGGTGGGGGCTAGCATAACCCAGTAAGGATTTATCAGGGCAAATCCCCGACTACAGTAACTTTCTAAACAGAATGAAGGTGGGGATTTGGGGGAAATGGGAAGTTAGTGAGAAACAAAGTAGGAAGCATTCTGTATTTTTAAACTGAAATTGACAGCTAAGCTGTAATTAGAGTTATAGTGGCGGGAAGGAGGTAGACCAATTGTTCATTATATGTTGTTAAAAGGTACAAAATGGTAGCTTCAATGGTGGAGTTTAAGTGAGAAAAGAACTGGATGTCTAGCTATTTGGGGTGACATGATATCTAAAGTGAAGTTGCTAATTTGATAAGAATGGTATTTCCTGGCTATGCAATCACTTTGCTGCATAAAAAGGCCAGGGCAATTCCAGAGTACTAACTACAAGTCTGAAATTCGCACCACAGCATAGATATTTGGGGAACTTCAAGTGGCATTAGGGAAAGATAATTTCTGCAATCATCAATGTGAAATCTGCTTTACATGTTATTCTGCTGAAGCCAAGGTCAAAGGAACATCCAAAACCTTGATGTCTCTGAAGCAAATGAAGAAAAGAAGATTATATTGGAGAACTCGACGCAGTACTACAGGAGGCATGCAGGAAGTTAAAGAGCAGACCCTCAAAGGTGGCAATATCAGATCAATTCCATGCACAAGTAAATATAGAACAGAACTGGTAAACAAGCGGTTGTACAGATGGATGGGGTTCAGGCTCCGGAGACATTAGAACCATTTTCTAGGGCAAGAATAAACTGGGCAAGGTGAGTGCTTCACACATTAACAGGAGATATACTTATGAACTTCCAAGGGAGCTCACTAGTCTTCTGGATGGATTTTTTAAAAGGTTAAAAGGGGATAGACAAAAAGATTACAGCAGTCACAGACAGATGAAAGAAAATGGCATTCAAACTATTTGGCAATATGCAGGAGTTCAATAATGCTGTTAAAACATGTACTGGCTCTAAATGAAGATGGGATAAGTCTTAAAAGCAACGTTATATGGAAAATTCATAACCAATTAGCCCAGGACGATTACTATCAATTATGAGAACTACAATTTAGGGTTGTAAATTCTATGTCATAGAATATTTATGAAAATAATATAGAAGTCCAAGACTTAGTTACATGGCATTGTTCCATTAAGAATGAAATTTGATCAATTTTAAAATTAAGGAAGGTTTTGATAAGATAATGAGACCATAAGACATAGGAGCAGATTTAGGCCATTTGGCCATTCAACTAAGCTCTACCATTTGATCATGGCTGATTTATTTTCCCTCTCAACCATATTCTCCTGTCTTCTCCCTGTAACCTTTAATGCCTTTACTAATCCTTATTATCAACTACCACTTTCAATATACCCAATGATTTGGCCTCTATAGCCACCTGTGGCATTGAATTCCACAGATTCACTATCCTCTGGCTAAAGAAATTCCTCCTCATCTCTGTTTGAAGGGGCATTCTTCTTTCTTGAGTCTGGGCCTTCTGATCCTATACTATCCAACTATCAGAAATCCTCTCTACATCCACTCTATCTAAACCATTCGATATTCAGTAGGTTTCAATTAAATCCTCCCTGATTCTTCTACACTCTGAGTACCAGCCCAGAGCCATAAAAAGTTCTTCATACATACATAATTCCTTTCACGCTGGAATCATTCTCATAAAACTTCTCTGAACTTCTCTGAACTTGCAATGCCAGTGAGTCCTTTTTTAGATATGGAGCCAAAAACTACTCAGTATACTCCAGATTTGGTCTCACCAAAGCCTTATAAAGTGCCAGCATTACATGCCCTTGAAATGAGTCCTAGCATTGCATTTACCTTCCTTTCTACTGACTCACCCCAAAGGAAACCAGAACTAGGACTCCCATATCCCTTTGCACGTTTCAGAACCCCTTTCAGAAAATAGTCTGCACCTCTATTCCTTCCACCCAGATCATTAACATTACGTGAAAAGTGGCAGACAAAACATTGACCCCTGCAGAAGACCAATAATCGTCAGCAGCCAACAAGAAAAGGCCCCCTGTATTGCTACTCTTTGTTTCTGCCAGTCAGCCAATCTTCTGTCAATGCTAGTGCTTTTCCTGTAATACCATGAGCTCTTAACTTGGTTAACAGCCTCAAGTGTGCCACCTTGTCAAAAGCTTTCTGAAATTTCTGAGTAAACAACATTCCACTGACTTTCCTTTGTTTATCTTGCCTGTTATTTCCTCAAAGAATTCCAACAGATTTGTCAGGTAAGGTTTTCCCTTAAGGAAACTCTGCTGACTTTGGCCTATTTCATCATGTGCCTCCAGAACCCTGAAACCTCATCCTTAAAAATGGACTCTAACATCTTGCCAACCACTGATGTCAGGCTAATTGGCCTAGGATCTTCAGTCCTTTGCCTCCTTTTTCTTATCAGGTGTGGAGTGGCATTTGCGATTTTCCAGTTCTCCAGATGAAATGTGTTCCAGTACCAGTTAGGTCAGGATACAGGGAACATGACTTGAAAGTAAATGCCAGAGTCATTGACATGACAAGATAATATGTAGCATATTCTGTACTGGAATCTTTAATGTTGTTGAAATCAGATTTTAATGTATGTTTTTAAATTGGGGGGTTTTCTCAGTAAATTGGTAAATATGCCACCATATCCCCTTGTTCATTGATTGTACCCATCATTGGGCACTAAATGCTATAAATTCAGAATATAATTCAGTTATTAACTTTCACCTGATGGCTACAGTCGTGATGATTGATTTGAGAGAGTTTTATCTTCAGAGTTTTGCAATGTACTGTTCCACCAGGTGATTACTCTGTATTGCCCCACATGTGGAGGAGTTTGAATCATGCCAAGAGGATAATTCTCAAAAGAAAGAGTTCTTTACCACACAGAGATAAAATTATGAGAAGAAATACTTTTAATTTTACAGAAGCATTTCAGCAGTTAAATGGAAACTACATTCCAGGCATTCTTCCCTAATGAGCAAAAAAAAGAATTAAATTCTGACTCTTAGCTCAATCAGTGTCAATAGTGTATGTTATTTTTAGCAAGTCTATAGTTGAAGAATTGTGTTCAATGTTGCCTGCACCCTGTGGGAGCAATGCAAATCAATACACTAATTAGTTAAAAATGCTTTGCAGGTTCTTCAAACGTTTATTAGTAGGCGTCAATAAATAAAATGGAATGCCTTTTATATACATTTACACAAGGTGTTCTGGGTACTGTTGACAAGGTCAGCATCCAATTGTCACCTTATTTGCCCTTGAAAAGGTGAGCTGATTTCTTGACTTGCTGGAGTGAAAATAATTCTACTGTATTGTTAAGTGGAGAATTCTCATATTTTGACCGATTGTTGACAAATTATTTGCGATGTAGTTCCAGATCCAGAAAGTATGCAACTTGGGGTGGTGGGGGTGGGGGGTGAAATCTATAAGGTCAAGTATTCCCATCTGGGACTACAACCCATTACAGCTCTTACTGTGATTATTTCTTCATCCCAAAGATTGAAAAAGAATAGTTTTCAAACTGATTCCATTATATTTTATTTTCTTAGCTTTTCATTGAAGTTTTAAATTAGAAACAGATTACATTGTATTAAGTTACAAGAAGAAGATTTACACACTGCTTTCTCAGTGCATGTCAATAGTAAAGAATTTACACAAACTACAGTACAATACTTCCATCAGCACAACATCCCTAACATGTACTTTAGATTCAACTCCAGCATCATCATCTGTCTCAAGACCTCAGTAAACAGAGTCCTGTTTGGCCTAACCAATGTACAGCCTAATGCATCTGTCTGACATTGGTGTCAAATATTGGTTAATTAGCACAGAAATGTAATGATATATTTCACACTAGCAGTTCAAATAGTCTGCAAGCACTCGGGGTCTGGAGGAGACAGAAACAGAAAGCAACAGAAGAGAAAGTTCTTCCACTGTTTTCCAAAATCCACCAGTCAACATGTCTATCCCCAGAATAAACTTGTAGTACCTTATGCTGTTCAGAAATTTTGCCACCTTTCTAAAGAAAAAGATAACTGCTAGTTTGAATCTGGCAGATTTGATGCCAGCAAATATAACTGTTTCATACATAAGAAAGGTGGGGGGGGGAAGGGTCATGTTGTATGCAGAATGATGACTCCTGGCTTTTGTTAAGAAAACCAGCACCAGAGTCATTGAATTCACTTCTTTGAATTTTCTAAAATTGAATTTTTCTTCTTCAGTTTTACAAAAGGTGGAATACTGCATGAATAATTTCTCCATCACAGTCTTCTGTAACCATAAGATTTATTTTAAAGAATACTGATCAAGGCTGAAAAGTGAATCATTCTTCTGCTATTCCTTATTCAGTCACTCCTCAGAATACCATGGGCAATCTAATAACTGCCTTTCCGTCAAATGTTGAGAAAGATTATTGCTCTTTCTCAAGATTATAATTAATTAGTCTGGCAATATTTTTGTCACAATTCAAGATGAGACATTTGACATGGTTTCTTCATCACCATGTCTACCTTTTAATTGCTTTTGCTTCACTCAAAGCTTATCCAATTTTTCCAGTGATGCTGGACCAGACTTCAAGCAAATCAATAGAAGAGGTTGAAACTGAGAACCTGTAGGAACGCTCAGTAGAGATCCCTTGAATTGGAAATCTCAGCAGAGACCCCTTAAGAGATGTCCACAAATAACATTCCTTCCTGTAAAACCACTTTAACATATAGGTAATAAAAAAAGATCAACTGAATTCAACACTTATCCATTCAAGAATTCTGACTCTCAACATACACTGGCCTTTTGGAGGGGAGACAGAATATGTAAAAGACTAGCAGTTCCTAGAACAGCATGGTTCAAAACTCGAGCCACTGGTGACATCAAAGCACAGACTTGTACTAATTCCACAATACAATGCACCCAACAGGGAGCACAGACTGAGCATCAAGGTTACATGTTGTTGCCTTATCTCTAACCTGTATACCCTTTAAATGTGATTTTCCATTGATAGCATATGATTATGGGAATAGCCCTTATATTTCATGCATCCAGAACTTTTAACTATACAGTTGGGAAGGCAACCTCACCAGCATATCAGCTTGCACATCACTGCATATTTACAAATTTGGCAGTGTTTCACAAGATACTTTCCAAATTGTAACGTTTATTGGAAATCATTGAAAGGTTATAGATAGTTACAAAACAACTTTGATTAATTGGGTGTTTTTGGTCTTAGGAACTCCAAAATTATTTTCTCAAATTTTGTATACATTGAAGTACAAGCAAACAGTTTTAACAAACTGACACAGGCACAGTCTAACAGCTTCCATTCTCACCTCCTCATTCTAAGCCACTCAACATGGGCATGTACTCCTAGTGTTTGATTGCGAGGCATGAACTTTCTTATCTCGTTTCGCCATCTCCTGGAATGTCAATGTTTTTTGCGCCTTCAGCTTGCATGCAAGAGACATAAAAATGGATTCCACGTGGTCACTTTCTTTTGGATCTTTTGCTGACGTCTCGAACAAAAGCATGTTGTTTGCGTCTGCGAAGCGGAGTGCTATGTTGGAAGATACCTGGATCTCATTGGTGAGATCGCACTTGTTGCCGACCAGCACCCGTGGCACATTGGGCGAAACTGAGTGGTTGTTGCATTCTTGAATCCAAGCTTTCAGGTTTTCAAAGGAAGCCAGTTTTGTTACATCATACACAAATACCACAGCATGTACATTCCTGTAGTAGTGTTGTACCATGCTTTTTCTGAATCGTTCTTGCCCAGCTGTATCCCAGACCTGAATCTGAAAATAAGAAGAAGGAAGTTATAGGAAATAATAATGGAAGTAATGTTATATACTTAGCTGCTACAGAGTTATTTCCTCTTTAGGTACAAGTGATTAACCTTCACAGATATGATCCAGTGGTTAATGAGAATGCATGGAAGTATATGCTAGTGGCGGTGGGGTATGGAAGAAAACGGAATGAATCCCAGAACTGCACATGCACTGTCCCTGATTTTGCCTTGCTTGCTCAGCTGATATTAAATGTAACAAATACTATTATTTTAGCAATAGCAATGCAGAACAAAAAAGCACATCTCCAAAACTGCTCAAAGGATGTAAATTCAAATGGCTCTGAAGGATAATGATGACGATGGAGGGAAATATGGCAGGCATTTTACACAGTGAAGACTCTACATATAAAGCAATTCAGTGAATGAGAAACAGCTGGTGCTGAAAATATGTAGCAAGTCAGTTAGCATTTGTGGAGAGAGAAATAAAATTAACATGATAAATCAATTACCTGGTATCAGAACTGGATGATGTTGGGAGATAAACATACATTTCAGTAATAAATGAAATAAATACCCAGCTTTTCTTTTGGTGCCGACTTTAAAAAGGGAACACTACTCTGTTTAAACATTCATCAGTTTAATAAACTGAGTACAGAATGAGAACCAAACTTGTGTCCTTCCCTGTTACTTTTTTGTTGTTTCAGAGTGACTATTGCAAACTTTCTAAAGCAAAATACTGGACAGTCTGTGCAAAGATCCTTGAGATGAGAGTGCAGGTAAATAAGTCCTTCAAAAGAAAATCTATAACACTGTGATATATATTTACTTCTTGGTTGTTTTCCAGTCTCAGCATCTACACACTAGTGAGATCACAATCAAATGTAAGTAAACTTCCAATTAATATTAACATGAGAAAATCTGCAGATGCTGAAAATCCAAGCAACACACACAAACTCAGCAGGCCAACCAACATCTATGGCAAAAAGTAAACAATCGTTTTGGGCCAAGATCCTTAGTCCTTATGAAGGGTCTCAGCCTGAAATGTCAACTGTTTACTCTTTTCCATAGATAACTCCTGGCTTGCTGAGTTCCTCCAGCATTTTGTGTGTGTTGCTTCCAACTAACATTGCTGTGTCAAACCTCTGGTCATAAACAGAAGTCAGTTTTCAGTTCTTTAAATGCAAATAGAAAGCAGTAATCAGCTTGAAGTTTAAAAAACAGCTTTGCAAACAGGCTCTACTTATAGAACAGCTGCTGTCTAAGAGTGTCAGGAACAGGGGCAGGATTGGACCCAAATGCAGGATGCAGGCACTGAAGTACTAGGGGTAGGACAGGATGGGGATGCCATGGCATGCGAGGGGTAAGGCAGGAGGATCCCAGAGTTCAGACGAGGCAGGCAGGAGGATCCCAGAGTTCAGACGAAGCAGGCAGGAGGATCCCAGAGTTCGTGGCAGGGCAGGAGGATTCCTCATGGCGGGCTGCATGGATCTCAGGCAGGGCCGCCTCCCAGGTGGAAACAGAGGCCTGGGCCAGTCGCAGACACCTGGGCAGGTGCTGGGCACAACCCATGGGAAACGAGGGGAGGAAAGGGTAGAAGTCCTTAGGGCGGGCCACATGGATCCCAGGCAGGGCTGCCTCCCAGGCGGAAACACAGAGGCCTGGGCCAGTCGCAGACACCTGGGCAGGTGCGGGGCACAACCCTTAGGGAGCAATAGGTGGAAAGGGCAGAAACCCCCGCTGGCCAGCGGCAGTCCAGCCGGATCTCCCCGACGGAGGCAATGGGTAGGAAAAGGCAGATGGGTGGAAAGGGCAGAACCCCCGCCAGGCAGCAGCAGTCCGGCCAGACCTGCCCGACAGAGGCAAGGGATCAGAAGGAAGCTGGGTCCAGGGTGAACAGCAGGACTACTGTGATACACAGATAATTTGGGAAAGGCACCAACAGCGTGGCAGCACGAGCAAGGAGAATAAGGCGGAACAGCAGGACCAGCACACAGGAGAGAAGCAGTGGAACATATAGAGCATATACAGAACAGGCCAGCAACCAGGGCAGAGCAGGATTCCGAGCAGGGCGGCAACCAGGGTAGAATAGGATTCCAAGCAGGGCAGCAACCAGGGCAGAACAGGATACAGACAGGATTCAGAGCCAGCAGTCCAGGTACAGAGCAGTTAAACCAGCTTCAGAGCAGGACGACCCCACACCTAGGCTCAGTCCCCGAGCCCCTTATAAACAGCTGCCCCCTAATAGGCAACAGGTGTACCTCCTTAAGCCAAGATGATCCAATGGCTCCATGTGACAGGAGGGCTGGCTGCAAGGCCCAGAGTCCGGAGTCTGCGGACCAGAGCAAGACCCGGAAGGCAGGCTCCGGACCGGACCCCAACAAAGAGAAGTAGGATGTAGTTCACCACACCAGCTTTATTGCTGCTCGGTTTTGCAGTACAAGACAATGGGTTGTTCAATTTGAGTTGCTCAAACAGACAAGCTGTCTTTAAATTGCTTAGTTTGAGGAAGACCCAGTCCTGAAGAAAGGTGTCAGTCTGAAATGTTGACTGTTTATTCATTTCCTTAGATGTTGTCTGACCTGCTGAATTCTTCCAGAATTTTGTGCATGTTGCTTTGGATTTTCAATATCCGTAGACTTTATCACATTTAGTTTGAGGAAGCTTACAGGCCAAATGGCTAATCTGATATAGCATATCAAATAACTAATCTAATAATCTAATGATATTGGAAGGTTTATGTACTTAATGAAGTTAGCTTCATAGTATTAATGTTGAGGTCTCCAAGATGCTTTTAGACTGCTTGTGTTAAAAGGATATCTAAGGAAATATCATGTGTGTGAATTCACCCACATGATAGGGAAACAGTATAAATGTAGCACTTGTCAAGAGTTCTCAGAATTGGACTACGGCTGAATAATTTTCAAAAATAATACTTTTAGTATTACATGACCACGTCAGGAGCCAAGTGTGATAGCAATGGGTTTGCTGACCACAAAGTCCTGAATTCAAATGAAGACATTACCTCACCAAATCTTTGAAGATTGGTTAGGTACAGTATAATCTCACTTCAGTAAGAGTACTCTTGGCAATTTATATCTGATAGAGCTTAATGACTTCATTTGAATTTAGAACTTCCCAGTCAGCAAACCCAATGCCATCACAGTTGGCTCCCAATGTGGTCTCCACATCCACTATATCGAGGCCTTTCACCATTCAAGAGGTTTCAATTAAGTCAGCCCCTCCCCCACGTTCTTCTAAAATCCAATGAATACAAGCAAAGAGCCATCAAACGCTCTTCATATGACAAGCTGTTCAATCCTGGAATCATCCCTGTGAATCTTTGAACCCTCAAAAAAATGGTGGAGGAACTTAGCAGGCCAGGCAGCATCTAGGGAAAAAGAGTGCAGTCAACGTTTCAGGTCAAGACCCTTCAGCAGGACCAAAACATCGATGATACTCTTTTCCGTAGATGCTGCCTGGCTTGTTGAGTTCATCCAACATTCTGTGTGCGTTGCTTGGATTTCCAGCATCCGCAGATTTTCTCTTGTTTGTCCTTTGAACCCTCTCCAGTTTCAGCACATCATTTCTAAGATGAGGGGTCCAAATCTGCTCACAGTACTCCAAGTGAGGCCTCACCAGTCCTTTATAAAGTCTCAAAGTTACACCTTTGCTTTTATGTTCTAGTCCTCTTGCAATGAATGCTAACATTACATTTGCCTTCCTCACCACAGACTCAACCTGCAAATTAACCTTTAGGGAATCCTGCACAAGAACTCCCAAGTCATTTTGCACCTCAGATTTCTGTATTTTCTGTCCATTTGGAAAATAGTCAACCCTTTCATTTCTTCTACCAAAGTGTATGACCATACACTTCCTGACACTATATTCCATCTGCCACTTCTTTACCCAATATTCCATCTGCCACTTCTTTACCCATTCTCCAAATCTGTCTAAGTCCTTTTGTAGCGTCTCTACTTCCTCAAAACTACCTGCCCCTCCACTTATCTTTGTATCGTCTGCAAACTTTGCAGCAAAGCCATCAATTCCATCATCCAAATCATTGATATGTAACATTAAAAGAAAAATCCACCCCAAACCAGACACCTGTGGAACCCCAGTCACCAGCTAGCTAGAAAAGGTTCCCTTCGCTTCCTGCCAATCAGCCACTCCTTTATCCATGCTAGAATCTTTCCTGTAATACCATGGGCTCCTGGCTTATTAAGCAGCTTCACGTGTGGTACCTCATCAAAGGCCTTCTGAAAATCCAAGTATACAACATCACCCGATTCTCCTTTTCCAATCCTTCAAAAAAATTCCAAAATATTTGTCAGGCAAGATTTTCCCTTGAGGATACTGACTACAGCCTATTTTATAGTGAGCATCCAAATACCCCAAAACTACATCCTTAACAATCAACTCCAAAATCTTCTCAACCACTGAGGTCAAACTAACTGGTCTGTAATTTCCTTTCTTCTGTCTCCCTCCCTTCTTGAAGAGTGGAATGACATTTGCAATTTTCCAGGCTTCCGGTACCATTCCAGAATTACTAATGCCTCTGCAATCTCTTCAGCAACCTCTCTCAGAACCCTGGACAATCTACCTTCAGACCTTTCAGTTTCCCCAAGAACCTTTTCTCTAGTTATGGTAACTTCACACTCTTCATGACCCCTGGGATCTCAATCATCCATCATACTACTAGTGTCTTCCACAGTGAAAACTGATGCAAAATACTTCAGTCTGTCCACTATTTCCTTGTTCCCCATTACTACCTCTCCAGCATCATTTTCCAGAGGTCTCATATCCACCCTCGCCTCTTATTTACATTTTATGCATCTGAAGAAATTTTTGGTATCCTCTTTAATACAATTGGTCATCTTACTTTCATATTCCATCTTTACCTTCTTAATGACTTTTTTAAATTGCCTTTTACTGGTTTTTTTAAAGCTTCCAAATCCTTTGACTTTTCACTAATTTTTGCTCAATTATATGCCCTTACTTTGGCTTTGCCTTCTTTGTTAGCTATGGTTGTGTCATATTGCTTTTAGAATACTTTTTCCTCTTTGGATTGTATATACCGTATGCCTTCCAATTTGCTTCTAGAAATTCCAGACATTGCTGCTCTGCTATCATCCCTGACTTCTTTCCCAATCAATTCTGGCCAACTCCTCCCTCATGCCTCTGTAATTCCCTTCTCTTCCTCACATTTCAGGGTGAATTTGATCATATTATGATCACCTACCTCTAAAAGGTTTTTCTTACCTTAAGCTCTCTAATTAATTCCAGTTCATTGCACAACATCCAATCCAGAACAGCTGATCCCCTAGTGGGCTCAACCACGAGCTGCTCGAAAAAGTCATCTAGTAAGCATTCTACAAATTCCCACCTTGAGATACAGCATCAAACTGATTTTCTAAGCTAGCTACATATTGAAATCCTCCATGACTATTGTAACATCGCCCTTTTGGTAGGCTTTCTATCTCACATTGTAATTTGTAGGCCACATCCTTTACTACTGTTTGGGGGCCTATATATAACTTGCTTGCTGTTCCTTAGCTCTATCCACAATGATTCAACACCTTCCGACCCTATGTCACCTCTTTATAATGATTTGATTTAACTTCTAACCAACAGAGCAACACCATCCCCTCTCCCTTCCTGTTATTTTGATACTATGTGTATCCTTGGACATTAAGCTCCCAGCCATAATACTTTTTCAGCCATGATTCAGTGATGCCTACAACATAATTCATGCCAATCTGTAACTGTGTTGCAATTTCATCTACCTTATTCCCTATACTCCATGCATTCAAATATAATACCTTCAACCCTGTATTCAGCCTTTTCGATTTTGTCCATCCTTTACCTTGCAACTAATCTGTTGACTGGAATTTTGCCCTATTATCAGCTTCTCCTTGCTAGCAGTATTATTACACATTGCCTCTGTTTATAAACCAACTACCTCATCTTCAGCACTATCACTCCAGTTCCCATTCCCCTGCCAAATTAGCTTAAACCCACCTGAACAACTCTAGCCAACCTGCCCACAAGAATATTGGACCTCCTCGGCTTCAAGTATATACTACCCCTTTTGTTCAGGTCGTGCATTCTCCAGAAGAGATCTCAATGATCCATAAATCTGAATCCCTGCCCCCTGCCCCCTGCGCTAGCTCCTCAGCCACACATTCACCTGACAAATCATCCTGTTCTTATCTTCACTGGCACACGACACGGGCAGCAATCCAGAGATTACTACCCTGGAGGTCCTGTTTCTCAACTTGCTCCCTAGCTCCATAAAGTCTCTCTTCAGGATGTCCTCAGCTTATCTACGTATGTCTTCTGGCTGCTCACTCTTACCCTTGAGAATGCATAGACATGATCCAAGTCATCCCTGATCTTGGCACCAAGGAGGCAACATACCATCTGGGTGTCTCTTCCGTGCCCACAGAACTTCACCTCTGTTCATCTGACTAAGGAACCTCCTATCAACACTGCAGTCTTAGAAATATTGAAAAACCCACAGCACAATACAGGTCCTTTGGCCCACAAAGTTGTGCCAAACCTGTCCCTACCTTAGAGATTACTAGGCTTACCTGTAGCCCTCTATTTTACTAAGCTCCATGCACCTATCTAAAAGTTTCTTAAAAGACCCTATCGTATCCGCCTCCACCACCGTTGCCGGCAGCCCATTCCATGCACTCACCACTCTCTGAGTAAAAAACTTACCCCTGACATCTCCTCTGTACCTACTCCCCAGCACTTTAAACCTGTATCCTCTTGTGGCAACTATTTCAGCCCTGGGAAAAAGCCTCTGACTATCCACACGATCAATGCCTCCTTCAAAGTTTTCTTCACCTCTCTGCTCTTCTGAGCCACAGCACCAGACTCAGTGCCGGAGACCTGGTCACTGTGGCTTCTTCCTGGTAGGTTGCCCCCCTCAATAGTATCTAAAGTTATATGAGGGGAATGGCCACAGGTTTGCTCTGCACTGGCTATGCTTTTCCCTTCCTTCTCCTGACAGTCCCAAAGTTACCTGTCTCCTGAAGCTGAGGGGTGAACAGGAAGAACAGGAAGGCAGATTATTATCTGAACGGTATAGAGTTGGGTAAGGGAGTAATACAAAGAGATCTCGGAGTCCTTGTTCATCAGTCACTGAAGGTGAATGAGCAAGTGCAGCAGGCAGTGAAGAAGGCTAATGGAATGTTAGCCTTTATAACAAAGGGAATTGAGTACAAGAGCAAGGAAATCCTCTTGCATTTGTACAGAGCCCTGGTGAGACCACACCTGGAGTATTGTGTACAGTTTTGGTCTCCAGGGTTAAGGAAGGACATCCTGGCTGTAGAGGAGGTGCAGCGTAGATTCACGAGGTTAATTCCTGGGATGTCTGGACTGTCTTACGCAGAGAGGTTAGAGAGACTGGGCTTGTACATGCTGGAATTAAGGAGATTGAGAGGGGATCTGATTGAAACATATAAGATTATTAAGGGATTAGACAAGATAGAGGCAGGAAATATGTTCCAGATGCTGGGAGAGTCCAGTACCAGAGGGCATGGTTTGAGAATAAGGGGTAGGTCATTTAGGACAGAGTTAAGGAAAAACTTTTTCTCCCAGAGAGTTGTGGGGGTGTGGAATGCACTGCCTCGGAAGGTAGAGGAGGCCAATTCTCTGGATGCTTTCAAGAACGAGCTAGATAGGTATCTTATGGATAGGGGAATCAAGGGATATGGGGACAAGGCAGGAACCGGGTATTGATAAGGAATTGATCAGCCATGATCTCAAAATGGCGGTGCAGGCTCGAAGGGCCGAATGGTCTGCTTCTGCACCTATTGTCTATTGTCTATTGTCTATCATCTCCTCATTCCTCCATATGAGTTGAAGGTCATCAAGCTGCAGCTCCAGTTACTTAACATGTTCTCTCAGGAGCTGCAACTTGCTGCACCTGGTGCAGATGTGTTTATCTGGGAGACTGGAGGTCGCATTAGAGTGAATAAATCCACTGGGCTTGACAGGATCTAAACCAGGGAACAAGGAAGAATATTGCTGGGGTTCCAGCTGAGATTTGTGCATCTTTGGTGGCATAGATGAGGTGCCAGAAGACAGGAGGATAACTAATGTCTCATTGTCCATCAAGAGAAATAGGGATAAGTCTGGAAAATGTAAGTGGTAGGAAAGTGATTGGAGAAGATTCTGAGAGACAGAAGATTCTGTTCAATTGAAAAAGGGAGGACTGATTAGGAGAAGTCGGCATAGCTTTGTGTAGGGGTAATCTTGTCTCATATATCGGAATGAGTTTTTGAAAAGGTACTATAGCTTCAAAAAAATTGATGAAGGCATAGACGATTTACATGCACTTTAGCAAGGGTTCTGACATGGCCCTGCATGGCAGGCTGGCCCAAGATTTTAAGGCACAAGGGATCTGATTCAAAAGGGAACTAGATCCAAAAGTAGTGGTGATGGTGTAGTAAGGGACAGAGTTTTTCTGACTGGAGGTCTGTAACTAGTGGGAACTTCGTCACTTGTAATATTATATGTATGCTGGTATAAGCACCCAAAACCAGAGAAGTGTTGATGTATAGAGTGACCGTGGGGTGCTAATCCGCAGCTCCCTGAAAGCGAGGAGAGAAATGTGTTTGGCGTGCTTGTCTTCTCAGGCCGAGGTATTGAGGATAAGAGTGCATGTCATGTTGCAACTGTAGAAAACGTTGGTTAGACCATACCTAGAGTGTTGCATACCGTTCTAGTCATCAGAATACAACATATGGTAGCAATTGATAGAGCCCAGAGACCCGAGATCTTTGGACACCGAGCTCGGAAAAAGCGACGCAGTGGATTTTTAACATCGTAAACCAGTGAGTTGTTCGTTATGTCTCCCCTCTCGCTGTGAAACGGAGACACCTCTTTCTCCCTTATTAGGGAGAGAGAGAGCCTGTGGTATGTCAAATACCTGGTGAACGAGTAGTCTTTGGGGTACTGCATGTCGTGTGTCTTTGCTGTTGCTTTGCTCATACTCGTGTACTCAGAGGTCGGTACGGATGCTTTTTTTTGCTGGTGGTGGGGGAGGGGGGATCATTGCTTGCTGCCACTTACATGTAGGAGGGAGGGGAGCTGGGGGGGAATTCGGGGTTCTAACGTTTAACTGTTATTCATTCTTTGGGGCACTCCTCTGTTTTTGTGGATGGTTGTGAAGAAAAAGTATTTCAGGATGTATATTGTATACATTTCTCTGACATTAAATGGCAGGAACCTAGGGGGTATAAAATAAAGGTGTACAAGGGTGTTAAACTGATTTTTGGGTTTAAGACATATACAGTTAGCAACTGACTTTGGATACCAGTCTTCACATCTGAATATGTATTGTGGATTTAATTTGGAGTGCAGCTCTGAACAATGGGTTCTTAGAGGCAGTGAATCCCAGACCAGACAATGCTGGTTAAAATTCATTTAGATGGCTGCAATGTGGATGTGAATCAGGAGGTGTGAAGAATGTATGTAGTTACAAAGAAACCATTGTCCATACTCTGTAAATATGGAATTGTCCTTTGATGTTTGGCACATAAAACCCCACATTGAGCCAGCAGACCTTTTGACTGAAAGCGTCTCTTTACGATGCCTGTACATGGGTAGATGAAGGTGGTCAGCCTAGGAAGGCAGTCCATCTAAAAGAGGGAAAACTCTGATTTCAATCCTCCGCTGCCTTGCGGCCATACCCACTCATGGGAAAGGCTTCAGGAGTAAACCCTGAGGACAAATCCGGAGCTGGAGTCCCTAAGGCAGTCCGACGTTACCTTCAACCTCGCTCTGGCAACTCCTGGGATGACACTGGTGCCAAGCTGTATCGGCCTTTGCCCTTCCCTTGGACAACATCGGTGGTGTGGAGAGGGGAGACTAGCAGCATGGGCTACTGCTGGTCTTCCATACAACCTTGCCCAGGCCTGCGCCCTGGAGAAGACTTTCCAGGCGCTGGTCCATAGTCTCGTGAGACTAACGGATGCCATACATGGTGCCTGCTGTACCTCGTTTGGTCAAATAAAGAAGCTGCTTTGTATCTACCAGTAATTTTCTCCTGTGACCTCATTCATGCAACAATGGGCACGTCAAGTTACTAACTCTACTTGCTGTCTGTTAAAACATCAATGTATTTAGCAGTCATCCCATCACACAGTTCATTATCAGAGAGCCATTGTGTGGCAACACAGCTAGATAACCTGGTGACGAAAACATACAGGATGCTTATAATCAATGCCTTGACTAATGAAAGTGGGTGCAGGTGGGGAGCTCAGCAGAGGTGTACAAACTTTGAGAAGCATATGTAAGGTAATAGTTAAAAAATGTTCACTCTGTGACAGAGGCGTCTAAGAAAACAGGCACAAGCTTAGATTTAGAGGAGTAAGTAGTTCTTGACTGCAATCATGTAAAGTATGATTGCAAACCAGAAACCACTGCCTGGGACTGTGGTGGAGATGGGTACTCCACAGTAAACACAATACATTTAAAGACTATCTGGATGAGCACTTGCATTACAAGTACATGGTAGCCCAAGGACTAAATGCTGGCAAATAGAATTAATATAGACCTAGTGGTCAGAGTACAAATGGTGGGCTGAAAGGCATGTTTCTGTGCTGTGTGATGCTATGACTCTTTGATAATGGAACCGTGGGATGGAGTTAACTTCCGAATAAGTCAATGTCATTATAGAGGACACGTGGAGGTAATTGCTTTGATGTACAGGTGTGGTCCACTTACAGACTTATTGTCAACAATTTTGCAAACATTCTACAGAAAACATGATATAGATACTGCTAAAGACTCCAAAAAAGACTTAGAAGAATTGGACATTGACTGCAACTCCTTTAAATCTAAATAGAACTACCTCATCTCACTGTAGATAGGTTGAGATGCAACACCACTTTCATAAACAAGTACCAAAATGACTTGTGCTAAAAAAAAGCCATCACTGCTTTTTTGAAACAACTTTCAAAATCAAATTGGCCATTAATCAATGATCTCAACTGGACCC
The DNA here is from genome assembly GCF_048418815.1 of Hemitrygon akajei. NCBI lineage: Eukaryota > Metazoa > Chordata > Chondrichthyes > Myliobatiformes > Dasyatidae > Hemitrygon > Hemitrygon akajei. The sequence goes on along the minus strand of NC_133133.1, from coordinate 49,620,614 downwards.
AATATTAATTGGTCTAATTTAGCTGGAGTTGGAAAGTTCAAGTTCAGCTCATTTCCTGATCCCGATGTAAATCTTCACATTTCCATTAATGGGATAGATCTGTTGCTTCAATACCATTGCATTTACTGCTGCAGTATGAGAAATGTAGACAGTCACTTACATATAGATTTTTATTCTGGTCATGCATAACCATCAAAATAAGCAATAAACCAGATATTTTCACCAGAGCAACTCACTTCAACAATTACCAAAGATATTTTTTCAACCCCACCCTAACGCAGTTCCCCTTCAATTCTTAAATAGTGCTGTTTTCAAAAGACTCAATGGGATCAGAAACATCTGTAGCTAATCACATACAGCTCACAGCTAACCACGACCTTGTCTCCGACTGGCAGTTCAGAAATACATATAATCAATGTTGATCATTATCTATAGCAGTTGAAAAGCATTCTTCTGACAGAACTACACACAAAATGCAAGAGGATTTCAGCAGGCTATGCAGCATCTATGGAAAATTGTAAACAGTTGACATTTCGGGCCAATACCCTTCAACAGTACGTCCTGATGAAGGGTTTGGCCCAAAATGTCGACTGTTTACTCTTTTCCCTGCCTGGTCTGCCAAGTTCCTCCAGCATTTTGTGTGTATTACCTTGATTTCCAGCATCTGCAGATTTTCTCCTCTGACAGAACTACCAGGAATATCTTGTTTAGCTGAAGCACAGAGCTCATAATTCATTATAGAATCTCCAGAATTCTGTAGAATTCTTGTGCAGAACACCTTTAAGGTTAACTTGCAGGTTGAGTTGGTGGTGAGGAAGGCAAATGCCATGTTACCATTCATTTCAAGAGGTCTAGAATACAAGAGAAGGGATGTGTGATGCTGAGGCTTTATAAGGCACCGGCGAGACCTCACGTAGAGTATTGTGAATAGTTTTGGGCCCCTCATCTTAGAAAAGATGTGCTGGAATTGGAGAGGATCCAGAGGAGTTCACAAGGATGATTTCAGGAATGAAACTGGGGCTCCACAGGGGACTGTCCTGGCTCCCTTTCTCTTCACCATCTACACCTTGGACTTCAACTACTGCACAGAGTCTTGCCATCTTCAGAAGTTTTCTGATGACTCTGCCATAGTTGGATACATCAGCAAGGGAGATGAGGCGGAGTACAGGGCTACAGTGGGAAACTTTGTCACATGACGTGAGCAGAATCATCTGCAGCTTAATGTGAAAAAGACTAAGGAGCTGGTGGTGGACCTGAGGAGGGCTAAGGCACCAGTGACCCCTATTTCCATCCAAGGGGTCAGTGTGGACATGGTGGAGGATTACAAATACCTGGGGATACGAATTGACAATAAACTGGACTGGTCAAAGAACACTGAGGCTGTCTACAAGAAGGGTCAGAGCCGTCTCTACTTCCTGAGGAGACTGAGGTCCTTTAACATCTGCCGGATGATGTTGAGGATGTTCTACGAGTCTGTGGTGGCCAGTGCTATCATGTTTGCTGTTGTGTGCTGGGGCAGCAGGCTGAGGGTAGCAGACACCAACAGAATCAACAAACTCATTCGTAAGGCCAGTGATATTGTGGGGGTGGAACTGGACTCTCTGACGGTGGTGTCTAAAAAGAGGTTGCTGTCCAAGTTGCATGCCATCTTGGACAATGTCTCCCATCCACTCCATAATGTACTGGTTAGGCACAGGAGTACATTCAGCCAGAGACTCATTCCACTAAGATGTAACACTGAGCATCATAGGAAGTCATTCTTGCCTGTGGCCATCAAACTTTACAACTCCTCCCTCAGAATGTCAGACACCCTGAGCCAATAGGCTGGTCCTGGACTTATTTCCACTTGGCATAATTTTACTTATTATTATTTAATTATTAATGGTTTTATATTGCTATATTTCTACACTATTCTTGGGTGGTGCGACTGTAACGAAACCCAATTTCCCTCGGGATCAATAAAGTATGTCTGTCTGTCTGAAAGGGTTATCATACGAGGAACATTTGATGGCTCTGGCTCTGTACTTGCTGAAATTCAGAAGGATGGGGGTGGATCTCATTGAAACCTTTCGAACGTTGAAAGGCCTAGACAGGGTGGATGTGGACAGGATGTTTCCCATGGTGGGACAGTCTAGGACAAGAAGGCACAGCATCAGGAGAGAGGGGTGCCCTTTCAAAACAAAGATGCGGAGGAATTTCTTTAGCCAAAGGGTGGTGAATTTGTGGAATTTGTTGCCACGTGCAGCTGTGGAGGCCAGGTTGTTGGATGTATTTAAGGCTGAGATTGATAGATTCTTCTTGATTGGACATGGCATCACAGGCTACAGGGAGAAGGCCGGGAACTGGGGTTGAGGAGGAGATTTTAAAAAAATGATCAGCCATGACTGAATGGCAGAGCAGACTTGATGGGCCAGATGACCTTATTCTGTTCCTATGTCTTATGGTCTTATATTGGTTCTGAAATCAGACAACTCTAACCTCAAGACGCATAATGCAAAGAATTCAAGGTTTTGTGAAGTAAAACACAAAAACCCTTCCCATCACAGCAGCATTGTTGTAAGCAGAAGCATTAGCAAGTAGTTGACTAGGCACTGAATCATTCGACTGTCCTTGGAACGTCTGCATTCTGTTTACAAAGTCCAGAACAGCACACAGCTCTCATAATTTTTTTTAAAATTAGACATACAGGCCCTTCTGGCCCAACAAGCCACATCACATCTATTTAACACTAACCTAATCATAGCAAAATTTACAATGGCCAATTAACCTACTAATCGATACATCTTGGACTGTGGAGCACTTGGAGAAAACCCACACAGTCACAGAGAGAATGTACAAATCCTTACAGACGTCACTGGAATTAAACTCTGAACTCTGGAACACCTTGAGCTGTACTAGGGCCATGCTAACCACTATACTACCATGTTACCACATAGTAAATGTTCCATCATTACATAATCGAATCACAAACTAGAGAAAATCTGCAGATGCTGGAAATCAAAGTAATACACACAGTAATACTTCTGGTAATGTCTCCCCATTTCCCTCTCTCACTTATCTCCTTACCTGCCCCTCACCTCCCTCTGGTGCTCCTCCCCTTTTTTCCTCGGTCTTCTGTCCTCTCCTATTAGATTTCCTCTTCTGCAGTCCTTTATCTCTTTCACCAATCGACTTCCCAGCTTTTTATTTCATCCCTGTCCCTCTCCCGATTTCACCAATCAACTACCACCTTGTACTTTGTTCTCCCCTCCCCCCACCTTCTTATCTCTTTTTCCAATTTCCGACGAAGGCTTGTTGACTGTTGACTCATTCCATAGATGCTTCATTAGTTCCTCCAGCATCTCCTGTGTATTATCTTGTTAAGTAAGTACAGTTTTGGGTCACTTGCCACAAATGAAAGTATGTACTTTATTTCTCTGAGAGAGAGAGAGAGAGAGAGAGAGAGAGAGAGAGCGAGAGAGAGAGAGAGAGAGAAAGAAAAGGTAGCCTGTAATAGTGAGAGGGGATATAATTAATTTGCATAAAAGTAAATCATTGTCCAAAAAGGCATAAATATGTCACCATCTTGTAGTTAGCTTTCCATGTTAGATAGTGCCCCTGTCAGGATCCACCATCTGGTTTTGCATGGGTTTGAAAGGTGGTTATTTAGCATCCTATTTGTCTCCTCACTCCTGTGCCTTTCTTTTCTTGATCCTCCATACAGAATTCAAGCAAATCTGTAGGTATTTATAAAAGATAAAGTGATTTATTGGACAAATATTCAATACTTCTTTCAATAGTCGGGGTAAGAAGCTTCCTGCATAGAGGTCTGAAGGTACAAACTGAAGTCTTACTGTATCTTAGCACAGTCCCCAATATTAACCATACCTCTGTTAAGTATATTGTCTATTGCTCCCTATATTAAGGATATAACTAAGATAGATATCCTACTCCACACTCACAAGAGTATATACTGTAAGTAATTTAACAAAGGTGGCTGAATGTTAGTGGCTAGATTGTTGACATGACTGTTAAAACATAGTTAACTTTTAAAAAATTAATTTTATTGCCATGCTGAATCACTAATTTGTTGACATTGCATTTAAAATTTAACGTAAGTTTCACTGGAAGTTTAGCAAGCTGATCTCATGCAAAAGCTCAGTGACAAAATGAATCACACCTACTGCAGTGAATTACCCACCCATGCCAGACAGTTGCAAAGTAATAAACCGCAGAAATCTGGAATAAAAACAGGAAATTCTGAAAAGCTAGCAAACGTGAACAGAGAAAGAATGTTAACAATTTAAGTTAATAAACCTTTTTCAGAACCAGGAAACATTTAGAAACTGCCTGGTATAAACATTGTAAGTCCAAAGTATGGAGCAAAGAAAAGGGAATATCTGGGTGTCATGACAACAGCCTTTCCCTCAATGCTAGCAAAACAAAAGAGCAAACACGAGGAAATCTGCAGATGCTGGAAATTCAAGCAATGCACACGAAATGCTGGTGGAACACAGCAGGCCAGGCAGCATCTATAGGAAGAAGCACTGTCGACGTTTTGGGCCGAGACCCTTTGTCAGGACTAACTGAAAGGAAAGATACTAAGAGATTTGAAAGTAGTGGGGGGAGGGGGAAATACGAAATGATAGGAGAAGACCGGAGGGGCTGGGGTGAAGCTAAGAGTTGGAAAGGTGATTGGCAAAAGGGATACAGAGCTGGAGAAGGGAAAGGATCATGGGACGGGAGGCCTCGGGAGAAAGAAACAGGGAGGGGAGCACCAGAGGGAGATGGAAAAGAGTGGTCATTGACTTCAAGAAATGGAGCAAACCACATGTTCCTGTCTGTATCAATGGTGCTAAGGTGTAGCTGGCTGAAAATTTCTAATTCCCAAGTGTAAACCACCGATAGTTTGTCCTGTTCCAACCACAAAAATGATATGAACAAGAAAACACACCAGTTCCTCTACTTCTTCAGAATTCTACACAAGTTCAACATGCCTCTCTTGACCCTCACCAATTTCTGTAGATGCACCATAGAAAGCTTCCTATCCAGACACATCACAGTTTGGTATGGCAATGCTCCTCCCAAGACCGCAAGAAATTGCAGATTGTTGTGGATGCAGCCCAGTCCTTCATAAAAAACAATAGGCTTCCTTTTGCAAACTCCATCTGTGCTTGTCACTGCCTCAAAAACACAGCCAGTATAATTAAAGATCCCTCCCATCCTGGATATTCACTGTCCTCGCTTCTTCCATCAGGCAGAAAATACAAAAGCTTGAAGAGACACACACCAGGCTCAGGTAGAGCTCCTAGCTCATCGCTATAAGAATCTCAATTGCGCCTCTTTATGTTAAAGAACTCTTGATCTCACAGTCTACCTCGCCATGGCCCTTGTACCGCATTGCACTTTCTCTGTATTTGGAACGCTATATTTGCATTCTATTATTGCTTTTCTCTTGTTCTTGCTCAATGTACATGTGCTTTGAAATGATGTGTACAGGTGACATGAAAAACAAAGTTTTTACACTATCTCAGTACATGTGAGAATAATAATCCAATATATATGAAAGAATGGAGCTGAAGAGACCGTGAATGACATGAGAGGAGGGTGATGAAGGCTTTGTTAGCAGCAGCTAATGCTGTCTGGAAGAGACATAAATAGAGGGTCAGAGAAAACACGGAGGACACTGGGGGGAAAAAAGAACCTGCTGTAACTGTGAGATACAGAGCACAGCGGTAGGAAGTCTGAAATCAAAGTGAGTGCTGGGAATGCCCAGCTGGTCAGGCAGCATCTGTGAAGGAAGAAAATCAGAGTTATGTAAAATCAAGCCATGGACTGAAAAATTAAAGCATTGGAAAATGTTGACAATCAGAAGCAAAAAATAGAAATCAGTGAACATTCTGAGCAGATCAAGTAGCTGTCCATGAGGAGAGAATTAAGGGGAAACTAGTAGGGGATTTAAGGGTTATGGGGAAAAGGCAGGTAGGTGGAGATGAGTCCATGGTCAGATCAGCTGATTTTATGGCAGAGCAGGCTTGATGGTCCAGATGACCCACCCCTGCTCCTATTTCTTATGTTCTTATGTCGAAGCAGAATTAATTCCCCAGGACAGTGTTTTCCTCCATACACCCAACCATATTAATTCTGTCCCCCTCCCAGTCCACTGATGCCACATGCCCCACCAATCATACCCAGCATTCCTTGCTCTCGCAGGGAGAGTTTGGTAGGTCAGCTGAGGTATAAACTGGAAGAGCTGGTTACCTGAAATTGTAAAATGATATTAAGTCCAAGGACTAAAGAATATTGTGATGGAAGGTGAGGATATTGTTCCTTGAACTTTTGCTGGCTTTGCTGAAAATGAATAAAGATGGAAGGTGCAGAGGTCAGTCATGGAGAATGAAGGTCCCAGGTATCTGCAAGCTCATAGTCACCAGACCTTTCATTAAGTTTCTGCAATGCAACAAAGTTGCTATGGATCTCAGAAGATCTTGTTTGGTCGGAAGTTTATTAATAATTACCAGATATGCAGCTGGCGTATGCTTCAGCTGCCCTAAAGAACCCAATTACTTAAAATATAGTTATTTAGTTCATCTTATTTGGTGCTATGATCAAACAGCCACTAAATTTATACAACTGTCATGTTGTGAGGATTTGATATCTTGACATGTTACGGGAAATTATCCAGTGTATTATTAAGAAAATATTCAATACATATATGTCACACCTTTTGCAAATTAGCTCATTTCATGTTTTTCCTGATTTCTATTGAAGTATGTTCACTGTGTTTCTCTAACATTTCACACTTAACACTCATCTTGTTCTGCTGCCAGGCCCAAGATCCAAACCAGCAAAGTCACAGAGGTTCATCAGCTTCAGTTTAACAAGCATCCACTTAGGATCGCCACCCTACTGAAAGAGTTTGAGAAGGCTCCTAAATTTATAATATCTTTACAGCCTGGAAGTAAAAGTCCGTAAGTGAATTCACACTAGAGTGTTTCAGTACCATGACCCATCTGACACTGCTCCACTGTGACCAGCAGTGATGTGTTGCCCTGTGTTTATGTTGCATCAGCAAATGGTAAGAAACAATTTCTTGGTGAGGAAGTAAATTCTCTGGAAACCATCTTGTGACTCATATTGTGCTTAGTAACCATTTTTGCCCAGTGGTATATTGTTCGGGACCTCAGGATGCAGTTCACTCTTAAACCTGCAATGTAAATGCAATTTGTGATACTGCAGGAATGTTGTGTCCATAATACAAAATGCATTGTTCGAATTACCCAGAATAAATTCAACAGCATCTTGAGGTAATCTCAACCTTCCTCTGTTCACTAAACAAACTGTTATCATCCTGAAACTCAATATTTGAATTTACTTTATAATGTAATGCAAAGTAGTTGGGAGTTAGCAACACTAGTCAGTAACTTTGAATTGAAACTGAATATATAGCGAATAAATATTTAAGGGTTTGAATTTATGAATTACAGCAAACCCAGCATATATTCTGTACTCTAAAGCAGCTGTCAACCCACTCACTAACTTCTCTGCAAAACACAGGAAACTGCATTTAAAATGATCAGCTTTTGTTATTAAATGTAATAGATGGTTAATGTAAATGCAATTTACATCCAGGGGATACAGCACGAGGGTGGGCTGGCACTGGTCTCTCCCTCTATCGCTGTCCTGTGTTCCGCTCAAATTCAGGTGGTCTGCAATTAACCAGAGACAGAATGGTTTCTCTGTCACTTGGAATGCTGGGAAAGTCAGTCTTCATTCTACAAAGCCATTCCTTTCATAAAACTTGCTGCTGCCCTGTTCTGATCTGCAGGCACCATCAACAATAACCTCAAGAGCCAAGGAAAATTAGTGCTGGCAACATAAGTGGCAACCTTTCTCGTGCCAGTGTAGAGAGGAGCGCTAAGAGATTAAGAGGAATTGAAGTGTGTGTATAAAAAATGGCTAAAAATAAGACTATTTTCTACCAAATTAATGCAACATCACAAATAAATATACTTTGTCTTTAAATGATGTCCGATGACTGGGATTACATCCATCAATCTTTCAAATCACCATTTCTTCAAAGCCATTTCTGCCAGTAATCTTCAGAGATACTTCCAATAAGAGGTGAATGACTTTGTTTACTTTGTTTACTTATTTATTTACTTTATTTACTTATTCCAGAATTTCTGGGAGGTATTGGAAAAATTCTTTATTATTTTGTATTCAATTTTCCATCTCCCTAAAATGTAAGATCTTTCACACATTTCCTTCACAGAGTATCTCACAAAAAATTCTACATATTTCAGTTTTTCTGAAGCTAAAAGAACAGCATGATTTTAATAAAACCATTTTGTTGTTTAGCCTCCACCTAATTACTGTATACCACTGCGGCTGTACCGTCTGTTATCAAATACTGGTTCTTGGCAAGCTCCAGCTTCTCCCTGCGACAACAACCAACAATTTACCCTTTCCCCTAGGAAAGCACATCACATCTGCTTAGAGTCTTGTGGAGTCCATTTGTTATGGCCAAACGGTTAATATATCATCACACCAAACCTCGCTTTATGAAATTGTTAAAACTCAAAACAGAATAAAACAACAGGCAATTGAATTCTTAGTGAGGAATACTGTGCACATGAAATGTTCATTAATATAAAAGTGCCTTCAGTGCATTTTCTAGTGGAAATACCCATACATTTTCTGTTACATCTGCAATATCATTAGAAAAATTGCTATATCATGAGGCAAACACAAGGTCAGATGCTTTCCTGTATAAAAGGAAAATCTTCCACTTAACCAAACTTGCTCATTACTGTTGAATGAAAGAGAATACCCAGAGAGTTTCAGCCTGTCCCTCAGCCAAGGAATAATGATAAATTAACTAAATTGATTTTCATTTAATTACAACTGCTGAGTAAGTATGCCACTAAGCATAGACATTTAAAATGTTTCATAACTATTAGGATTTTATTTTATATAGCTTTTGTTGCTTGAAAGAATTTCTCATCTCTGTACTCTATGTTTCAAGTTGTTCTCCAAAGTTAATGTACAAAACCTCATTAGGAGCTTGAGGAGATTTGATACTTCAACAAAGGCTCTTGCAAATCCTTAAAGATGTTCTGTGGAGAGCTCTCTGACCAGTTGCATTACAGCCTGATAAGGAGGCTCCAACAAACACAATCTCAATAGGCCCAGAGGGTTGTAGATTCAGCCAGCTCCATCACAAGCACAACCATACCCACAATCGTCCATTAGGAAGGCATCATCCATCACTAAGGACCCATGTCATTCTGAGACATGCCCTCTTTTCTTTACTACCATCAGGGAGGAGGTACAGGAACCACAATGATTTAAGAACAACTGATTCCCCTCTGAATTGGCCATGAACCCATGAACACTGTTATGTCTTTTATTTTTGTACGATTTATTTTTTCTATTCTGTAATTTGCAGTCAGTTTGTCTTTGTGCTGTACTGCTGCAGCCAATTGACAGTTTTTTTTAAACAAAAAGTCAGTGACAATTAACATGATTCTGATTCTGAAAAGAACAGGAAATGGGAATGGTTTGAAGCCAACTTGGGATCACCATTTGTAACAATTTGTGGAAGTCCGTACAGCTTATTTAGTTTAATGGTTTTCTCAAACAACGTATTCTACCAGATTATCTCTTCCATAAAACCACAGAACATTACAGCACAGAAACAGGCCTTTTGGCCCTTCTTGGCTGTGCCGAACCATTTTTCCACCTAGTCTCACTGACCTGCACCTGGACCATATCCCTCCATACCCCTCTCATCCATGTACCCGTCCAAGTTTTTCTTAAATGTTAAAAGTGAGCCCGCATTTACAACTTCATCTGGCAGCTCATTCCACACTCCCACCACTCTCTGTGTGAAGAAGCCCCCCCTCCAATATTCCCTTTAAACTTTTCCCCCTTCATCCTTAACCCATGTCCTCTTTTTTTTCTCCCCTAGCCTCAGTGGAAAAAGCCTGCTTATATTCACACTATCTATACCCATCATAATTTTATATACCTTTATCAAATCTCCCCTCATTCTTCTACACGCCAGGGAATAGTCCTAACCTATTCAACCTTTCTCTGTAACTCAGTTTCTCAAGTCCCAGCAACATCCTTGTAAACCTTCTCTGCACTCTTTCAACCTTATTAATATCCTTCCTGTAATTCAGTGACCAAAACTGCACACAATACTCCAAATTCAGCCTCACTAATACCTTATACAACCTCACCATTACATTCCAACTCTTATACTCAATACTTTGATTTATAAAGGCACATGTACCAAAAGCTCTCTTTACTACCCTATCTACCCGTGATGCCACTTTTAGGGAATTTTGTATCTGTATTCCCAGATCCCTCTGTTCTACTGCACTCCTCAGTGCCCTACCATTTACTTGTATGTTCTACCTTGGTTTTTCCTTCCAAAGTGCAATACCTCGCACGTCTGTATTAAACACCATCTGTCATTTTTCAGCCCATTTTTCCAGCTGGTCTAAATCCCTCTGCTAACTTTGAAAACCTTCCTCACTGTCCACTACACCTCCAATCTTTGTATCTGATGCACCATCAATAACTCTCTGAGACGTGAAGGCGAGATATCGGCTTTTATTGACTGGAAGAAAGAACAAGCAGTAGTTGACCACCATACTACATCCTGGAGACTGAGGGCCGGGCTCAGGCCTCAATCGCCTTTATACCGGGGTCTGTGGGAGGGGCCACAGGAGCAGTCAGCAGGGGGCGTGTCCAGACAGGTATATGTAGTTCACCACAGTATCATCAGCAAATTTGCTGATTCAATTTACCACATTATCATCCAGATCATTGATATAGATGACAAATAACAATGGGCCCAGCACTGATCCCTGTGGCACACCACTAGTCATAGGCCTCCACTCAGAGAAGCAATCCTCCACTACCACTCTCTGACTTCTCCCATTGAGCCAATGTCTAATCCAATTTACTACCTCACCATGTACACCTAGCGACTGAATCTTCCTAACTAACCTCCCATGCTGGACCTTGTCAAAGGCCTTACTGAAGTCCATGTAGACAACATCCACTGCCTTCCCTTCATCCACTTTTCTTGTAACCTTCTTGAAAAACTCCAATAGATTTGTCAAACACAACCTACCACGCACAAAGCAATGTTGACTCTCCCTAATAAGTCCCTGTCTATCTAAGTACTTGTAGATCCTATCTCTTAGTACTCCTTCCAATAATTTACCTACTACCGATGTCAAACTTACCAGCCTATAATTTCCCAGATTACTTTTAGAGCCTTTTTTAAACAACGGAACAACATGAGCTATCCTCCAATCCTCCGGCACCTCACGCGTAGATACCAACATTTTAAATATATCTGCCAGGGCCCCTGCAATTTCAACACTAATCTCCTTCAAGGTCCAAGGGAATACCCTGACAGGTCCTGGGGATTTATCTACTCTGATTTGCCTCAAGATAGCAAGCACCTCCTCCTCTTCAATCTGTATAGGTTCCATGACCTCACTACTTGCTTGCCTTATTTCCATTGACTCCATGCCAGTTTCCTTAGTAAAATGTTCTTCACTAAACTGTTCCACCTGATTTTTTCTGGTAGTCTAGAACCAGTTAAATCTATTTTGTTTTACTTGGAAATATTTTGTTGCAATTCATCTACTTAATGAAATTTTATGCATTCATTAATCAAATCAAATAATTACAAAACAGACCATGACTAGCCAGCACTGACTAAATGGGGAGAAGCTGTTCACATTAAGAGATGACTCCGGCTGTGGACACAAAAATAAGATTTTGGCCATGAAGAAAAAGCTTTTGTTTTAAAATGCAGACAATAATTTTGATCTGCAACTCAGTGCCTGTAAGGTAGCAGCAATAAAATCAACTAGGGCTTCCATGAGGAAATTGGATAATACTTGAGGGAAAATAATGTGCAGAGTTCTGGGAAAAGAGTAAGGAAATAGAACTGATGACATTGCTCTTCTAGGTACTAGCAAATACTCTAAAGAAACTACATAATTTTTGTACGTGCAGTAACAATCCTGTGATTCTATGAAAAGTTCTTCATAAATGTTCTGCTATTTGAACTCTTGAACCGTTTACAGACTTTTCCACAATAGGAACTGTTACTTAACTTGAGTGTAACCTCCAGTCAGCACATCAAAATTACATTCTCAGCTCCACTCTAAGGTCTGGCTATTGTTTCCACTGAAGACTTACATAAGACTGGACAAAATCATAACAAGGATCGTAAAGAAAAAGCAAATGTTCTGACAGAGAGGGGGCTGTGAATCATACTCCAATCCCTTCTTAAAGTCTCACCATAATTGATCCCTCTGATACCAGAATCTAATTTTTTTCCCAGATTATCTTCCCATGAACATTATGGCACAATGCATACTGAAAAAAAAGATAAAATCTTTATTGTAGACATATGTCAACAAATAACAGGATAAATAACTAGATAGATAGGTACTTTATTGATCCCAAAGGAAATTACAGTATCACAGTTGCATTACAAGTGCACAGATATACAATACTAGAAAAGAAACAATAGGAATAAATAAACAATAAGTTACCTTAAAAAATCTAACAGGAGAGGGTCAACACTTCCCCAGCTATAGGCTGATTCATTATAGAGCCTTATGGCCAAGAATAGGCCATATGAGTAAGAATGACATCATATAGCACTCTTTGGAGCAGTGCAGTTGTCTTAGTCTATTACTACAAGTGCTCCTCTGTTCAGTAAGGTGGCATGCAGAGAGTGAGAAACATTGTCCAGAATTGCCAGGATTTTCCAGAGGACCATTTAGTCTAGCACAGTCTCCAGTGTGTCCAGCTTGACTCCTATAATGGAGCCAGCCTTTCTAATCAGTTTATTGAGCCTGTTGGCATCACCCATGTTGATGCCATTGCCCCGGCACACCAGTGCATAGAAGGTTGTACTGGCAACCACGAACTGGTAGAATGTGAAGGAGAGGCCTGCATACCCCAAAGGACCTCAGACTCCTCAAGAAGTAGAGGCGACTCTGGCCCTTCTTGAACGCAGCCACTGTGTTGGTTCTCCACTCAAGTCTGTCGTCTAGGTGCACCCCCAGTTACTTGTAGGTCCTCACCACATCCATGTCCTCACCATCAATAGTAACAGGGAGCTTTGCAGGCTTAGTCTTCCTGAAGTCCATCATCTCCTTTGTCTTACTGATGTTGAACTACAAATAATTCTGCTTGCACCATTTGACAAAGTCCTCCACCAGGGCCCTATATTCATCCTCCTGTCCTTCCTTAAAACACCCAACTATTACTGAGTCATCAGAGAATTTCAGCAGATGACATAACTCAGTGTTGTATCTAAAGTCTGAGGTATACAGGGTAATCAGAAGGCAGCCATGGTGGGGCCCCATGTCTGACACACAGCTCTGAAGCCACACAATCTGCGAGGAAGTCCAAAATCCAGGATACAATATAAGTGCCAACCTGCATTGAACAAAGCTTTTCCTCCAGCAATGAGGGCTGTATGGTATTGAAGGCACTCGAGATATCAACAGAATCACGATCCTCACAGTGCTGTCCTACTTATCCAAAAGGGAGTAGGCTGTGTTCAGCAGGTAGATGACAGCATCCTCAAATCCAATGTGCTCCTGGTAGGCAATGACTATTGCCTCAATTAGAATAGTAAGTAGAGACATGTATGAATTTCTCCTCATTATCTATGCCAGTAGACTGGTTAGAGTAGACCATGAACAATGATATTCAACTGATAGTCCAAAATGCCAGAACACCATTGCGTAAAATCATGCATTTAGAGTTTTCATATCCAATTCACCACTCATTTCCTTTAAAAATTACACTGAGAATTACTGAATTCACCCATATGAGCCACAGACATTACAGGAGATGAGCATAGTTTGATCTCTAATTTAAAATTTTAGCTGATCAACAATAAGATAAACTAAAGGGGAAAACAATTGTCCCCATGATATCTCGTAATTTTGGAAAGTAACTCACAACATGAGCTCCCAGTCCTGATTACTGTCTTGTGACCTCTCATAGTCTCTGAACATGTATCAAATGCTGATTTTTTTAAAAACTGCAAACTCTCACTTTAATGGCCTAAATGCTTGTAATATTCACTTCTGCAAGATGGTGGTTTTATAAATAAAATCTATTTCAAAGAGAAGCAGGTAGGGGAAAATCCAGGAAAGTACAATGTGTTACAGTTGACAATATCTTTTATACTGAGATGAATCTATAACAGTGTTAAATCCTATACAGACATGCCACTGAAGAAACAAAGATGTTAACTATTTAAAGAAAATAAGCTACTGTAGTTTTGCATTAGGTAATCAAATAGTGTTTTCCCATATGAGTCACCTAATGCACAACATTACAGTTTAATAGATATACCATATTATATACTATTATTATGTATATACCATTCTTTTGACAAATGGTGTTTATGTTTTAAAAACAAAAACTAATTTACTAATATTCATTCCAGTGATGCAAACAATATCTTTAAGGAACCTTTATTATTTTTGCCATTGAGTAAAAATTTAAGATTATTTATTTATCAATGTAGTTAATTTATTCAAAAGAAAAATAACAATAAATGCTGAAAACCTGAAATAGAAAACAGAAAAGCTGGAAGGACAGCAGATCACATGTGGAGAAAGAAACTGAGTAAACACTTCACATCAATGAAGGTCATCAACCCAAGATGACAGCCACTTCTCCCTCCACAGATGCTGCCTGACTTACTAGTCAGGTTCTTCCTGGTTTTGTTAAATCTGCTGAAATTGACATCTGTGAAGAAACTACAAGTTGAGTCTATATGATGTACCCAAAGTATTTGTTAGTTGGTTTTGTATACTTGCCACATGAGAACTTCTTAGCAGCAGAATTAAAGTTGCCCTCCATTTGGAACCAGATGCCGATGTTCTGTCACAGTATCTTAATTTTAAATAATGTTCATATTGTATTATTTTTCATATTTCCATTATCTTTGATCCATCTCATCAAGAATAAAGAGGGTCCTTGTTCTTGGTTTTCTTCAGAACTCAGGACCCTGATATTATAAATCATGCCTCGTCAGTAATGTCTCCTCACTGGAAATGTTCTTTTGCCTCAGTAAACAAACTATTGCTGTAATGTACTACGCGCTGTTTGACACTAAGATAGGATAGTTTCAGTTTGACCTTCTTTGACTTGTATTCCACTGATTTATAGTAGAAAAAAGCTTTGCACTTTATCAAAATTGTGGTAAATAATATTTGAGTTGAGTCAACCCAGATATTATTTTCATTTTTTACATGAGTGTTTGATGGTGCTAAGCACATAGAAGTTATTAACTTCCCATGGTAAATATTTATGATATTATGGTCAAATGAATCCTTGAGTTTTGCTCTAACACTAATTGCTTATTTTGTTAATCTACTTACAGGATTCTGGTCCTCATCCGGGGACTGACTAAATCAAACACATACAGTATCCCTCTCTGTTATCCTGGAATGTCACATCTCTTTCTTATAAACTATTTTTCCAAATGTCATCATCTAATCCACTATCCTCAAGGTAAAACAACATTTTTTTGCAGTCTGAAGTTTCTCACCAGTTTAAACTAATGGATCTGACGCACAAGCCAGTTATTGGTCTGCAGTTAGTTTTATCAGTTTTGAATGGAGTTGGAAGTGAGGGAAGAAAACGAGGGAAGGCCTCTCTCCCTCCCCCCCCCCCCCCCCAAAAGATTTCCCGCCAGGCTGATCAAGTTACAGATAGAACATGTTTCACAGAATTTCTGATTAGTTTGATCACTAATCCTGATTAGTTAAGAGGTCTCATGAATTAATTTGCTCAGGATATGAATTACTGTTCAGGGTAAATGGGCTCCTGCTATCAAGTTGCACCTGTGGTGTAAAGTAGATGCAACACTGAAAATCCGATGTGGTATTTTCAGCAGGGCATTGTCCTGGGAACCTTGGAAGAAAAATAGGGAATGCAGACGTAGTTGACATACTCTCCATATTTCAGCAGACAATCAACACCTGCTATGCACAGCGTGTTGGAGCATTTAGAAAGGTTGAGGTACCATTGGTAGGTTTAACTTCCCACAGTTGGGGTTCCACTCTCAGTGTCCGAACATCGAATAGGCCCAATCACCCTCCCATATTTTAGGAGAGGACGGAAATGTAACTATTCCTAGGAAAGCTGGTGTACCTACCAGCGATTGACATGGTCATTAATGCAAGAATACTGGGACTGGGTTAGTGAATACTGTTCCATCATGGAGTATAAAACTTGCAGATGCAAGAAAAAGCTTTAATTAATCATAACCAACCTTGGACAATTTATTACATTGCTGGTTACCTTGATCGTTTCTCCTTCTATAGTCACGGGTTTCTCTCGGAAATCCACCCCTATGGTGGCTTCGGTCTTATCGGGAAACGTCCCTCCGCAGAATCTGAAGGTCAGGCACGTCTTACCGACATTGGAGTCCCCGATTACAATAATTTTAAAAATCCGCGCTTGCACCGAGAGTTCCAAAGACGATTCGTAGTCCCTGGACGCCTTCTTAGATGTGTAGCTCCGGGTCTCGCCATTCGCCGTTAGTCGATTTGCCATATTGGAATCCTCTTTGTGTTAACAAAAGTGGAACAAATCTTCAGAAAATTATTGTTTTTCTCTTACTTAGGAGAAAAGGGAGCCCACATCCATCAATAAAATAGAATTGGGTGTCAAAAAAATTCTCATGAAAAATTAAATGTGGAACATTTGGCCGCAGGCTGAGATTGTATCCATCAACATCCTTACAATGGGGGCGATCCTTGTGTATTACTGCTTCAACCTGTGTGCTCAGAATAGGGTTGATGATGAAACTGGGAATAATCTCAGAAGGCTGCTCCTTTATCCCCCTCTTGCTCTCGGCGCGTTGTTTTTTTTTTGTGCTGATTAATGGGGCCACGCAGTAATTGATCAGCTGAAATTGACGCAGTGATGGAGGCAGAGCACTGGCAACGAGACAAAGCACAGCTCGCACGGCAAGCCGACAGACACTCAGTCACTTGCAGGGGACTTTAAAGCTAGCTGTGTATTTACTGCGGCTCCTTCCTCCGTGGCCTTAAATATAAATTCTCTCTATGCTTCAATTAATTGTTTAATTTTTAATTATTGAAATATGTACTTGATATTTTGTTTCCAAATTATTCAGTGGCTCTGTCATAAGAAAATAGTATTTTCACTGGCATTGTAAGTTACCTAATCGGGATGATTACCTAATTCACGTCTCGGATTCCGTGTGTCCCCAACCCGAGAAAGGCAGGTGCTGAAAAGGCACATCCAATTCAATGAGTGGCAAAATTACACTCCGACTCAGAATGAGATGAGAGAAGCCCTGGAATGTTCTGACATTTAGGTATTATAAAGTGTTACATTCTTTCTTGTTGTGCTTTTCCAACAATACACTTCACATCTTCTACAGGACTGCAAGGAGAAAGTATCTTCATTTGTATCAGCTAATTAAGTTTTTTTTAAAAATGCATTTGGAAATTGTGAGCACTATTTAAATCACAGTGACGACTGGGATTAAAATTACACGAAAGTGTTATTACTTTTTAATTATAGCTTTCTATAAGAGAAATGACATGTTGGAACGTGAAATGAATACTCCGATGATTAGGGAAAATGGAGATGATGTCAGCCTGGGCTGTGGATGTCAATGCTTCATTCTACCATGGTGATCTCTCCTCTTTCCGCCCTTTCATTCAAATTAGGAAAACGACAGAGAAAAAGGTATTGCTTGAAAAAGAACTAATATTGATTTCATGTTTTTAATAATGAAAACAGTACTTGGTGCTGGGTTCAAATCTAATACACACTCGGTTCCAGTGATAAAATCGGTGTTTTCCATAAGGCTTTGCCAACTATGAGGTTTCAGAATTAGCTTTAAAGTGATTTATTTGTACTTATAAACAAATCACCCCGTATTCGGGTATACGAGTCACGGGCGCAACAAGTTTGTTGGATTATTTACATGCACTACAAAAAAACAATGCTTAACAAAAATTATAATCACGGTGTTCTTTGAGATTTTATTTGTAACCCTCGAAGCGACTGGTATTACTCTTTTTCTCTTGTATGCTGTTAAGAAGTTTTACTTCCATCCGCTCCTTGTGTCTGTTTCTCTTTGCTCTTACCTGGCAACTCGCGGCCAAGATGATTTGTTCCTTGTCATTTCCAATTATCAAAGGAGCTTTGAATCAGCTCTATTCCTTGTTTTCAAACTCCGTTTTTTCTTTCTCAAAGTGAGCGGTTCTGTATTTAGGACTTTCACATATTATAATTATTTTGCTATAGTGACAAAGGTTTTAACCTCTCCTAACTTCTTTTGATATCCTCCACCAATCCCTTGTACGTAATTGACATTCTGTCTAGTTATTTGTTACTTCACTTTATTATTTTCTCTATTTTATAGTCTGACCTTCACATTTTTGAAGTTTTGTACACGCTCTTATCTTATCGCCGCCTCTGCAGCTAGCATTCTTTGGGGAGTATACTTATTTACTCTTTCCATAAGTAGGCAAATGTAAAAAAAAAAGTGAGATCAAAAAATGAAAACTACAAAAATGTTTTAGAATCATAAAATCCATCAGTGGGAGATCTCGGAAGGTTTGGTTTCAATGTTCTCAAGACGTTCTTTTCAAGAAGGGGTTTCTAGCTATTAATGAGCAGTCAAACTGCAAATAGTTCAAACTTGCTTGTACAGGGATTAAGAATAGGGAGTCTACCAGGTGACGTTGGGGTCAAAGACTGTCAGAAACAGGTTGGACTGTGAGCTTTTCAGACTTGTGGTAAAAAGTTATAAAGCACTACAGAGAAACCAGTAGGCTACTAAACAATGGAGGACAGCTCCATGAAGACTTAAAGATTCAGGACGGCCGGAAGGTCTCATGGAAAACTATGCCATAGTTATCTTCTCCCCATCCAAGATTCTTATAGTTATTTTATATGTTGATTCTCACTCAGTTATTTCCTCAATCACGCAGACCATCCACAAAACACCCATTGTTCATTTTATTTCCAACAACTATGTATTTCTGAAGGTACAGCAAGCCACCCACCCTGTTCGTGGACAGCTTGTCCCACGCCCATCAGGGTGGTGGCGAAGTAGCATCCTCGCCAGGACCACCAGACTCAAAAACGGTTACCTTTCCCACGTTGATCAACACCTCCACCAGCTACCCTACCCATCCACCACTACATCATCATTTCCTGTCCGTCACCCTTCCTGTGCCTACAGTCATTTTATGAACATACAATCAATGTATACAAGCTATCTTATGTATTTATATTTACTGTATTGTGTTCTTTATCTTATTGTGTATTTTGTGCTGCATCAGATCCAGAGTAACAATTATTTTGTTCTCCTTTACGCGTGCCTACTAGAAAAGACATCAAACAACTTTCAATCTAATTTCTTAAGTGATAATAAAGACCAACATGAATCAGAAAGGTTCTTTTCTACAATGAAGAGAACTGGATTAAATTAATTCAAACAATATATCTTAGTAAAATTATCTATACATACAGTATTTTCAGAAACAAAACGTGTAGGAAAAGGAACAAAAGTATTTATTGAGGAACCTACATAGAATTGACAATGTACAATCATAAGGTGAATGTCTACAGGGCTATTCAGCCCCGTCATCTCCTCATCCAAAAATCATTCTGCGTTAAGTTTGCTCTAAATTATGTCTATGTTCAATTTAATTCATTTATGCAATATATTAATTTTAGTATGAAAAAATAAATTTACATTTTCCTACAGTGCTCGACCTTGTGTTTTCTTTTACTTAGTTATTTTGTAATACTTTTCACAATGAACGTTAACCAAATCACTTGTGTCATTGCTACTGCTTTCTTCAACTCGAAGGTTAATGTTCAAACATCATTCCAATAGTTATACCAACCTTTGATTCCTTTATATTGAATCATAAAATTTTGTAGGGACACGAAATTGCAGATAGCGAGACGTTTCCCCCTTGCGTTGGGAATCTGGAACTGAGCTGTATTATTAGTGGGGGGGGGGGTTGAGTTGTACACACTGGGTCAATGAATACATTTACAAGGCAACAATCATAATTTTGCATTAGAATGTAGTTAATTAAGAAATCCATGCAGGGAAGTGCATTTAAGATCAAGATCCTATCAAGCACAATCAAACTAGCTGAATGGCAGATCCGGCTTGAGTGATCGCATGCTCCCATTTCATGTGCTGCAAACATCACTTTCTTCAGGCTGTACCGGAATATACACAACTGCATAGCCTTATTTTGACTTTATTGACCCTATCATTGTGATCAAACTGACAAACCTAAACTGGCAAAACTCTCAGCCTTTCATGTGTCTTTCTTACACTGTACCTATCACAACTTGAGAGTCACAGGAGGAAGTTTTTTCATGTGGCATGATTTGTTAACCTTCATTTACAAGCTATTTAAATAGGTCAGGCAACATTAATGGAGTTAAACACAGAATTTGTCACAGAAATGAGAAACACTGAAAATATTCTAAAACATGTTTAGACTATCCATTTTTTCCTCACTCCTATTTAAAAAAAATAAAAACAGAAGTTAGGGAGTATTTATTACAGACAGGGCCAAATGAGCTATTTCTGTTCTGTATTTCAATGTGACCATCTAAAGATCCATTGTCTCTTAGCACCAGACTTCAGTCTGTTTACAGCTTGCAGGTAACAGCACATTTCCTCCAAATGCATGCAAATCAGCCAATTAATTGACTGTTGTAAAGTGGAGTGCACATGTGGTAGGATGGGGAGGGAAAGTTGATGAGAATATGGAGAGTATAAAAGTGGGATCAACACAGTGAGCATGAACTCAGTGGGCTACTGGGTCTTTATGACCTTGGCAAAATCCCCTGTGATAGACTCGTCGAGAAAGTTATGTCGAGTGTATTGAGCAGGAAGACCTAGAATAAGCACATGGTTCCCTGAAAATAGCAACACAAGTAGAAAGGACAGGGAAGGTGGTGTATGGAATGCTTGCATTCATCAGCTGAGGTACAGAATACAAGAGTTGGGACATCATGTTACAGATGCACAAGAATTTGGTTAGGCTGCATTTGGAGTATTATATTTACTGCTGGTAGCCACACTCAAAAAACAATATCATACTAGAGAGGATGCAGAAAAGTTTCATAAAAATGTTGGCTGCATTAATGGACTTGAGTTATAATGAGATATTATTTAGATAGACTTAATCTGTTTCCTCTGGAACAAAGGCAACTGAGGGATGACATGAACAAGCAATACAAATCTGAGGTTATTGCAGATAGGCATGGTGAGCCAATGGGGATTTTTAAAAATAGATATTGTATGACTCTTTATGATGCAGTTCACAAAGCAGGTAGTTTCAATTCTGATGAAACTGCAGGATCTACAATACAATTACAGAGTACAGTTTCCCTCAACCCTTCCATTCACCTTTTCATGGGTTCAAAAATCCAACCACGATCTTAATGATACTTTACATTCAAAACAGATCTTTATTTCTTGTACAAATAGTTTATGGACCATTGTCTTCTAGAGTAGTAAACAGTCACCTTGAAGCAATCCAAGATTGAGGCTTGAAATCTGAAAAGCAAAATGTAGAATATGGGATTGGTATTATACTGGTACGATATACAATCTAACAGAATCTTCACCCAAGTGCACAGTCACTGAAAACCCAAGGTTTACTATTTTCCCTTTGTATTTTTAAATTAAATAGTTTAATAATTGGAACTGATAGTTACAGCACAAAAACATTTAGATCTTTTAGAGGCTTCATAAATGAACTTTGAAAAAACACAAAACCAGATCTACTATTGCAAATATAAAACCAATTTGTAAAAAATAATTCCACATTTAAAGTAAAAAAAAACCTGAATCAACAATTCTTATTCTTGGAGATCACAAACTAGTTGTTACTTGGCATGAATGAGACTACTTCAGTAGCACAATATTCATAGATATAAGAATCAAAGAAAAATAGGCTTTGTCCAATACAAAATAAAATTGTTATATGGGCAATGGTTTAAAATAGCACTACAATGGTGCTAATGTGTTCACATCCAATCCAGATCCTAGCTCAAATGGCTGTTGAAAAGGTCATTAACCCAAAATATCAATGATGGGCAGATTAAGAGGACTTAAAAGGTAAAGTATTAGCAGCACTGTCTTTCAAAAGCCAATTTGCAGTTTTCAAATATCTAATTACAATCCAATAGGTTCAAAATTATAAATATCAAATTTGAAACTATTAAACATTGATTCAGCATATCACAAAAAGGGGCTTATGTTTTCACCTCTCATCAGCTCCAGTTATGGATCTTCTTCCATGTTATATTAACTACAAGAATGACTAGCAGACACTATCTGTAACTGTGCTCCTTGTTAATGAACTTCAATTATCTCCAATTTACAATCTGGCTATAGAATGAATATTCTAAATAAGAGTGCAGATGCTGGAATCTGCAGGAATTCAGCATCTGTTGGAGGAAAGTAATTGTCTATATTTTGGGTTGAAACCCTGCATTGGGGCATTCAAAATTTAATAGTGTATTCCTTGAAAGAATGCCCAGCTTTATTCTATTTCACTTTGTTTTATGTAACATCGTAAGTTTGTTAAAACTGGCAAAATTAGAACAGGATTATAGTGACAATGGGTGGCAGGGTGGAGATGCGTCTCTATCGAAGGAGGTGTAAGGCGCTCCTTCCCTCTGCTAGCCTGCAGGTCACCCTTGGGCAAGGCGTAGCACCTCCTCAGCCCCCCCCCCCCCAACCGGGTCATGTGATGCCATGGGATCAGGTGGTGAATGGTTGTATGAACAGCTGAAGCGTATCACAAGTCCTGGTTATGCGAGTATTGACACCAGGCAGGCAATCTCAGAGGAGTATTGATAATGGCTAGGTTGCCTGTCTTGTAAAAGACACTGCCCCCCAGAAGGCGGCAATGGCAAACCACTGCTGTAGAAAAAATTGTCATGAACAATCATGAGCATTGATAGAAAAAGAATAAGCAGATTAAAGACTGATGCAAGACCATGGCTGGCCACATCATACAACATGACACAATGATTATTCATGCTGACACAACTGTATATCTATGTTATAGTGACCATCCTGTTGTACATACTACTTATTATAAATTACTATAAATTACACATTTAGACATATGTAACGTAAAGATTTTTATTCCTCATGTACGTATATGAAAGATGGAGGTCATAAGGTCAATTCAATTCTATTGAAATGATGTATCATTGTCAAGGGTGAGAATGCATCTCTGAAGCAATTCAGTTTTAGTGCGAACCATACTAAGCTAGCAGGGTCAAGGACAGGGTCATCTACCTCTATTTGAACAACAACCTGCAAGTGCTAGACAATAACAAGGAAATCAAGAAAGGGAAAAAGGTAGTTATTTTTTTAAACTATACAATACATGCACTGTTCTGGACACAAGACCATACACAGAATAAGTTGCATGCTAACCAAGGAGTACAAATCAGGTTTATAAAATATACCGGGCTCTACAAAAATATACCATTGCTGTGGATGGTTAAAAAGTAAGAATAGCAGAGACTTAAAAGGTGTTTTCAATATCAACAATTATATTAGACTGACAAAAACATCTAACATTTTAAAGATGAATCATTCCAGGCCAGTTTCATGCAGCTTGTGGTGAATGGTCACAAACCCACGTTCACAAATATTTTGGGTCAGACCTGATGTCATTATCTAAGAAAGGAGGAAAAATTATATTTATAGTTGGCAAATGTATAAAACATCTCATTCTAGAAACTTTGTTACAATATTTACACTATTTAATTGCTTAATATACATACAGCATTTTCAGGATTCATTATTCACTAAGAATCTGGGAGATTTAGTTCTTCGAATTCACTTCAGAACGTTGTTTATCTTCTTCCGACTGCCTTGTACTTTGCTTGGTGTTTTATCCATCCTCTCTAATCTGCTAAACAGAAGTCCTGTATCAGGCCCCAATTTTCTTCCTTCAAAAATGCATACATTGTTATGGTATCTGGCCAAGAAGTTCAAATGACCCCAGTCTCGCTCATGCGGGCCAACAGCTAGCCGTGAAAGCAGCTGATCAGCAATTGCTGGGATCACCGGCTGCAATAAAATCCCATAGACACGGAGACACTCGAAAGTGACGTAAAGTATTGTTTCCAGCCAGCAACGCTCCTCAGTAATTTTACGGTCAAGCTTCCAGGGTACGTGTCTATGGAAAAAGCCATTGGTTAATCGGACACAAAAATTAATGGCTTCTAAGGCCTTATAAATTTGTAGATTTTCAAAGCAGACCTTAACATTCAAAGGCAGTTGTTCAACCAACTTAATCATTTTGTAATCTTCAGCTGTTGCTCTGCTCATCAGGGGACTGTAGTCTTCTGGATGCCTTTCAGGAAAACAGTGATTTGAAAATGTTGAGTAGATTTGATCAGGATTCATGCTTTTACTTGTAGAACGGTTAAGGAGGCCTCCTAAAGCATCTGTAAGCTCTGCATTTAGAACCTTCACCACCTTATCATCATAATAGTCACAGTCTGCATCTGGCACACCTTGCCGCAGCAAAAAATATCTGAAGCCATCAACAGTGTATACCGAAAATCTTTCGGTGGGATCAACAACATTTCCAAGGCTCTTAGACATCTTCTGACCATTGACTGTCCAATGAGAATGAACATAGATTTGTTTTGGTAACGGCAAACCAGCTGCCATTAGGAAAGCAGGCCAATAAACAGCATGGAATTTGAGAATATCTTTTCCAATAACATGATGCATGGCAGGCAGATTTTGAACCTCTGGATAACCTGCTACAGTCAAGTAATTAACTAAAGCATCCAACCATACATAAATTGTTTGTGTTGGATCTCCAGGAACTGGAATGCCCCACTTCAAACGGCTTCTTTGACGTGACACTGATATATCTGGAACGTCTTCCTCTAGCCAATGGAGAACAAAATGATAGAATTTTTCAGGCAGAATTACTTGTGGATTCTTCTTTAACCATTTTAATAACTTTGGTTTAAATTCAGATAGCTTGAACATGTAATTTTCTTCTTTAGTCCATTCTACCTGTAAGTTAAAAATAAAATTTAGAATAATCCAATGTACAGTCAAAGCATCATTTTTCTCTACGTGAAAGCCAGAGTGCAATTAGTAGGTACTTCTTGTGAAGTACAGTAAACTTGCCAGAGTGAGAATTACTAAAACAGTTAAGCTATTATCAGGCATGACTCAGTGTCAAATAGGATATTGGTAATATCTTGATATAGCAGATGATCTTTTGAAGTTGAATCAAGATACCATAGTTTGCGAAGTTAGAGAGAGGTCACTTTCAGCAGTCTTGCTGTACAAGTCACATCACTTTGTGTAGCCAAAAGTTAAGAGATAAAGGAATACAATTTTCTTTCAACCTTTAGATAACACTAAAGTGAACAAAATACTGTGGCTGTTGGAAATCCAAAATAAAAATGCAAAATGGTGAATTAACTTTGCCGGTCAGAAAGAGAAACAGTTGATGTAACAGGTCAATGCAACGTTAACAGCAAGCTGATCAAAGAGTAATTATCTGAAACATTATGGTTCTCCACACGTGCCACTTAACCAAAGTATTACTAAACTTTTCTATTTTTATAACAAAGCAAATGAATTTCTCCACTAAGGAAAATCAGGATACTGTACAAAGCAGCATAATGAACAATCAAGTGTATTGCTCCTTTCCATTTTCAAAATTAGCTCAGTGCACTAATCCCATCTAATGTTTCTGATCAATAGTTAATGGAAGATTTAAACTCCCCAATGTGAAGCATGGAATTACCTTGTGACCACTTTCCAAAGATACTTTAATAACATTTCCATGTGCATCTTTTCTTTCTAAAACTTGTGAATCAGAAAAGAAAGTCTCATCTGGAGTGGAGTACCATCCCTCATATGTTGCTTGGTAAAGGTAGCCTTTTTCATGCAAAGCACGCCAAAAATGTTGGACAGCGGTTTTGTGACGCTCCTCTGTAGTTCGAATATAATCTGTATATGAAACTAGGGACTTAGTGAACAATTTCTTGAACTCCTCAGATACACTTGTACAGAAATCCAATGGGCTCTTAGCTGCAGCATATGCAGCTTGTTGAATCTTCAGGCCATGCTCATCTGTTCCTGAAACAAATGAAATAGCTGATCATGCAAGAAATATACAAATACTTTGATTAAATGAGAAAGCACTCATGGCTTAGTTGACTGCAGTAACACAGATGCTCTAGGGTAAATGATAGATTTTTAAAATACACAATTGCAGAACATTTAATTTTAGCCAACTTGTTCTACACAAAAATTAAAAATATTGAGAACATTCAGTAGGCTTGATCTGGAGCAATGATCATTTCAGCATCACTACCATCACTGACTATCAACAATTGTGTTGAGGGCTATGTACCAAAGAGGACAATGTGTGTTTCCCAAACCAAAAGCAATGAATGGACCAGGAAATCCACTCCCTAAAGTTGTCCAGATCTGCAGCATTCAAATCAGGTGCCCCGATCTTTATATGAAATAGAGAAACGAACTCAATAAAGCAATCAAAGATGCTAAGTACAAAATCTAAATTGAGTTCCAGACCAGCCATCATTTGTGGCAGGGCTTACATACTTTAACAGGCTACAAATCAAAGTAGTGCAGTATTGCCAACAACAGCACTTCCCTTCATAATAAGCTTAATGAATTCTGTACACATCTTGAACAGAAGGGAATGGGTATACCACTACCCATCCAACAGCCTCCAGTGCACCTGGTCCCACAGATACTTTTGCAGATGCAAGATCAGTCTTCCCGAGAGTGAACCCACAGAAAGTATCCCTGATCATGTCTTTAGATCTTGTGTAGATCAGCTGATGGAAGTATTTGCAAACATTTTTAAACTTCCCTGTTTCCACCTGTCGTTCCCATCTACGAATAACAAGATAATGTGCCCAAATGACTACCACTCAATGGCTGACATCTAGCATCATGAAGTGCTTGGAGGTTGGTCATGGCACGTATTAACTGCAGCAACCTAGACATCATCAACCCACTGAAATTCACCTACCACTGAAACCGGTCTCTGACTAGCATCTTCTTGGCCCTACCTCATCTCTGAAGCATCTGGGCAGTAAAATTAATTGTTATCCTATTGTTTATTGACTACAGATTCACCATTAATAATATAATTCTAAGCAAACTCATTAGTGAACTCCATGCCCTGGGAGTCAACACCCCCCTCTGCAAATGGATCCTTGACTTCCTGAGCATTAGACCACAATCAGTCAGGATAGGCAACAACACGTCTGTGATAATTATTCTACACACTGGTGCCCCATAAGGTTGCATTCTCAGTCCCCTATTCCACTCCCTGTATACTGATGTTTGCATAGCCAATGAACATACAACATACAACTGGAGTTCATACAACAATGAACTGGAGTACAGAAAAAGAGGTGGATAAAATGGTGTCACGACAACAACCTTTCCACCGTCAACAAAAGAGCTGGAGATGTTGATAAGAGTTAAGTGCTTCAAGCTCCCAAGGAGTGAACATTACCAATACTCTGCCCTGGTCCAACCATGTTACCATCGTGGCCAAGAATGCACAGAAACACCTCTACTTCTCAGGAAGCTAAAGAAACCTGATCTGACCCCAATGATCCTTATCAATTTTTAATTGATGAACCATGAAAGTGGCATGGCAATTGCTCTGTACGTGACCAGAAACTGTGGAGAATAGAGGATGCAGCTCGGCACATCTCAGAAACCCCTCCATGGACTGTCTATATTTCTCACTGCATCAGAAAAGCAGCCAGCATAATGAAAGTCGCCATGCACCTCAGACATTCTCTCTTCTCACTTTTTCCATCAGGCAGAAGACACAAAAGCCTGAAAGCACACACAACAGGGTCTAGGACAGATTCTACCCTGTTGTTATAAGACTATTAAATAGTTCCCAAGTACAATAAATTGGACTCCATCTACCTCATTAAGATCTTGCACCTTGTTTACCTGCACTGCACTTCTCTGTAGCTGTTATACATTATTCTGCATTGTTATTGGTTTACCTTGTAAGATCATTACACAGTGCATTGATGTGTGACATGTCTGAGCAGTATGTAAGTTTCCACTATATTCTGGTACATGTCAATAATAAACTAATATCAATTCTTTCCACAGATATAGCTTGGCCTACAAAGTACATCAAGCATTTTCAGTTTTCTTCCATGTTTCCAACATCTACAGCTTTTTAAGTTTCAGTACTATGAAACATGACAAATGGCAAATCAATCAGTGATGACAAGATGTCACCATATCAAAAAGTAGCATTTACTCACCAATCCTTGCCGGCTACAAGCAGTAATCAGTCCCTACAGACCACAGACCTACTTTAATTGAGCTGTATCTAACCAGTATCAGCCATCTTTAGTCAAAATATTTTCATCAGTGACAGAAATCAAGGAAGGCACTAGCCTGGCTATTAACTACTTATCAAAGCAAACACAAAGGCATATTTGTTTTCAATCAGTATTTGGAGTTTTTTTTAAACCAGAGGATCAGTCCTCAAATTTTAATTTCGAGTCCCTGGGGTTTCTGTCCTTAAAAGCTTTTAGATTACTGACGCAAACTCCTTTGCCACAGCAAAGGTGATTGATGGTCTTAATCAGTTGAGATGCAATCCCATTGCAAATGTAATTCTATAGAACTGTGTCTATTATTTAAGTGTACTATGGCACTCATTACACTTGCCTAAAACATAAAAACGGCATTTTGAATTCAGAGATTTTTCTGAGCAACTCTCCTCGGAAAATCTACCACGTTTCCTCTACAACTCTGCTCGTTGCGTTGAATCCATTTCATTTACAGCTGCAGTCTCATATAAAGTTACAATGAACAATGTTACAAGCTGACCATCTGTAATACGAGGCAGTGTAACATCCTACTCATCACATTCAATGGAATCACCGTAACTAAATCTTCCATCACTAAAGTGCTAATCACAAACACATAAATCAACCACATAATAAAAATATTGATCTTGCAAGAACGTTGGAAAGCAGGTGTCTTGTACCTGACACACTCTCTAACACCTCATTGTTCCAGCATTGAAAAGGCACAGCAGTTACTCACCTCCGACAATTATCCTACACACTGGTGCTCCACAAGGTTGCGTCCTCAGCTCCCTACGTTAATTCCTGTACACTCGTAACAGCATAGCTATATTCTGCTTGGACTCCATCTACAAGTTTGTAGATGGTATCAGTGTTGTGGGCTGTATCTCAAACAATGATGAGTTGGAGTTCAGGAATAAATTAAGAACTTATGAACATGGTATCATGATAACAATCTTTTCCTCAAATTTCAGCAAAACAAAAGAGCTTGTAATTGACTTTGAAAAAGAAGGTGGTGCACATTCTCCTGTTTATATCAACAGCGTTGAAGTTGATTGAGTTGAGAGCTTCAGGTTCCTAGGAGTGAAACATCACCAATATCTGTCCTGGTCCAATCACATAGACACTACAGAAAAGAATGCACACCAATGCCTCTTCTTTCTCAGGAGACTAAAGAAATGTCGATCCTTACTAACTTTTAAACGAAGCACCATAGAAAACATCCTATCTGAATGAATAACAGCTTGGTATTTTAACTGCTATGCATAACTGCAAGAAATTTGAGGACACAGCTCAGCACATCGTGGCAATAAGCCTTCCCTTTCTTGATGCATCAGTTAAGTAGCCAGCATAATCAAAGTCCCCACCCACCCCAGACATGCTCTCTTCTGCCTTCCCATCGGGCAAAAGATACAAAAGCCTGAAAGCATATACTACCGACTCCAGGATAGCTTTGAAACCACTGTGTGGGACTATTAAATAATTCCTTATGGTTTACCTACACTGCACTTTCACTGTAGCTGCTATACTTTATTCTGTATTATTATTGTTTTACCTTGTTCTTCCTCAATGTGTAATGATTTAATCTGTACGAACAATGAAAGACCAGCTTTGCACTTTACCTCAGCTAATGTGACAATTCAAAAACTATTCCAATTCCACTCTCACAGCATCTTCCAAAGGCAGGAAATGTACTTTTTGAATCAATTCTCAATTTCTGACACTCCCATCACCTTGGCAGTCTTTTAAAACAGGAACATGTCTGAATATATTACAAGTCAAGCAACCCAAAGTCAGTCTCATTTGTGGAACAAACATTACACATTTTGATAATGCTTTATATTTCTATTTAATATTGCACCCTGTAGCTAATAATTATAGAGATAAAAACAGAAAATGCTGTTAATATTCAGGTGAGGTGGTATCCACAAGCTGGTGAGCAAAATTCTAACTCTGTCTAAAGAAAATCAAAATACTGCCAATGCTGGAAATCAAATAAAAACAGAAGCTGAGTCAGAAAGAGCAAATTAGAAATAGCCATTTCTCCCACCACCATAGACACTTTAACAGACAATAAACACATAATACTCTTCTAACACACACAAAATTCTGGAGGAACTCAGCAGGCCAGGCAGATCAATGGGAAACAGTACAGTCGACATTTCAGGCCAAACCACTCAGATGCTGCCTGGCCTGCTGAGTTCCTCTGGCATTTTGTGTGGGTTGCTTGGATTTCCAGCACCTGCAGATTTTCTCTTGTTTGTGATACTCTTCTATTTGCAACTTTGTATACTTCTCTTAACCCATTTGGTCTCAATCAATCAAAGATATAAACATCAAGATGTCCTTTATCTCAACTACAACTCGACATTCGATCCCATCATCCCCTCAAAACTAATCCATAAGTTTCAAGACTTTGGCCTTGTGCAATTGGATACTCAATTTCCACACTGTAGACCCCAGTGGTTCAGATTGGCAACAACATCGACCCCACAATCTCCATGAAACACAAGAGAACCACATGGCGGTGTACTTAGTGCCCTACTTTACTCTATTTTTATGACTGTGAGGCCAAGCACAGCTCCAATGCTATGTTTAAGTTTGCTGGTGACACCACTGTCATTGGCCAAGTTAGCCTACTGGGGGGGAGGGGGGGGGGGTGAGAAGAACACCTGACCAAGTGGTGTCACCACTATCTCTCAATGTCAGCATGACCAAGGAGCTGATTATTGACTTCAGGAGGAGAAACTAACTTAAGTGCCATCACAAAGAAAGCACAGCAGTACCTCTACTTTCTTAGAAGTTTGTGAAAATTCGGTATGACATCTAAAACTTTGAAAAACCTCTATAGATTCGTAGGGGAGAGTATATTGACTGGCTGCATTGTGGCCTGGTATGGAAATATAAAAGCCCTTAAATGGAAAATTCTACACAAAAAAAGGCCCAGTCCATAACAGGTAGAGCCCTCTCCACCACTAAGCACATTTACATGGAACACTGTCGCAGGAAAGTAGCATCCATCATTAAGGACCCCCCAACCACCCTGGCCATGCTCTCTTCTCAATGCTGCCATCAGGAAGATGGTACAATAGCATTAGAACCCACACCACTAGGTTCAGGAAGTTATTACCCCTCAACCATCAGGCTCTTGAATCACAGAGGGGATAACTTAGAGGCCACACTTGGAGTACTGTGTCCAGTTCTGGTCACCTCACTATAAGAAGGATGTGGAAGCATTGGAAAGGGTACAGAGGAGATTTACCAGGATGCTGCCTGGTTTAGAGAATATGGATTATGATCAGAGATTAAGGGAGCTAGGGCTTTACTCTTTGGAAAGAAGGAGGATGAGAGGAGACATGATAAGAGGTGTACAAGATATTAAGAGGAATAGACAGAGTGGACAGCCAGCACCTCTTCCCCAGGGCACCACTGCTCAGTACAAGAGGACATGGCTTTAAGGTAAGGGGTGGGAATTTCAAGGGGGATATTAGAGAAAGGTTTTTTTACTCAGAGAGTGGTTGGTGCGTGGAATGCACTGCCTGAGTCAGTGGTGGAGGCAGATACACTAGTGAAGTTTAAGAGACTACTAGACAGGTATATGGAGGAATTTAAGTTTGAGGGTCGGCACAACATTGTGGGCCAAAGGGCCTGTAATGTGCTGTACTATTCTATGTTCCATCTTCACTTGTTCCATCACTGAACTGTTCCCATAACTTATGGACTCACTTTCAAGAACTTTTTATCTTGTGTTCTTGATTTTTGTATTTGCAGTTTGTCTTTTGCACATTGATTGTTTCTCCACCCTGTTGTGTGCAGCCATTGATGATGTTTCCTGGATTTTCTGAGAATGCCTGGAAGAAACCGAATCCCAGGATTGTATATAGTGACATACATGTACTTTGATAATAACTATGAACTTTTGTTGCTAACTAAACTCACTTGTTTCCCTCCTCAGTTCTGACGAAGAATCACAGATCCAGCCAAGAGTAAACTGTCGACATTTCAGGCTGAGACCCTTCTTCAGGAAGATGGGGAAAAGGTACAGACTCCTTCTAGATAGTGACGGGAATTGAACCCACGTCGCTGGTGCAGTAAAGCTTTACGTCAACCACTATGTTACCGTTCACCTTTTACACTATTCGAAGGTTCAATCTTAAGTTTAAGGCACAGAAGCTCATTTTTCCAAAGAGACACAGGAGTCAGCAGAGACGCTGAAAATTGGAGCAACTAACAATCGCCTGGTCCAACTCAGAGAGTCGAGCAGCATCCGTGGGAGGAAAGGAACTGTTAACGTTTCTCGAGTGCTTTAGGACTCGTCTTTTCAATCAAATACGCATCAAACACCAAGCTTGTACATTAAATTCCACTTCAAATGACCTAGATTTTCCTGATTTTTACATACCCAGCTTTCCCAGTGAAAGGATCTGGAGCTAATAAGTTGACTGCTTCCCCCTTTGCAACTGCTGCCTGGCCGTTTCCTGCACTTTCTGATTTTAATACAATACCTGTTGTAAACTTTGCTTCTGTCCCCGATAGGACCTTGAAACGATACAAAGCGTCAGCCAGCACTGCCGAGTACAGATGCCCGATATGAGGGGACGCATTCACGTAGAAAATGGGGGTAGTGATGAGGAGAGGACTGGGTGCAGCCGCCGGCCCGGAACGGGCTCGGCCTTGGCATGCTGAGCGCGGAACCAGGCGGCATCTAATAACCTCCCCACTCCGGAGCACCGGCCGGAGCCGACTAGTCCCCTGAGACGTCAGCTGACGGGAGAAACACAAGGACACAAAGCCCCACATTCAAACAGCAGATCAACTCCACAGTTGCCGCTTAACACGCCATCTTACTCAGCGCCAGCACCTTATTTAACTTCAGGTGGCAAAGCGCATGCCTAGCAACAACCAATCAGCATGTCCACTGTGCACATGCGCAGAAAGACCAGTGTCCGGTGTTGTGAAGTGTGCCAGGATGTGGGTGTGAAACATCTGAGAAGCAAACAACAAATACCTCTTTATCCCGTCCTCAAATCACCTGACGTTTTGCAGCTCAATTGTAAATCTAATATAGAGAGACTCAAGTAGAAGAACATGAATTTTATTGAGCAAACACGAGGAAATCTGCAGATGCTATAAATTCAAACAACACACACACAAAATGCTGATGGAACACAGCTGTGTTCTACCAGCATTTTGTGTGTGAATTTTATTGATGTTGATTGAGGTGATCACTGCTGGCTTGTACTAAAGAGCAAGCTTCAGCAAGGAAGTTGTAAGAGGGAATTGTATTTGGAATGATGGAAGGGGAGGTTAATATGGTGGATCTTGTTGGAGGAGGTGGATGATTGTGTTGATGTTTCATACAGAAAACTGACTTCCTGTTTGTCGTGACGAGGCAGTTCTAACGTAAATCTCCCTCAATTTGCACCTCCTGCACACAGCCCAACTATAGTTATCTTCACCAGCCTGTTGGTTGGCAGCAGCAACGTTTGTGTCAACTACATTGGTCTTTTCACTAATCCTCACGGTACTTCTCTGAAACTGGTGCTTTTTGCCCACCATCCAAGGAACCAAACTGGTCTTCTAGTTTGCAGCAATTCACTGGCACTTCCAAACTAATCTACAAGTGTTTGCTGTTCATAACGGTTCCTTATGGAGGACACAAAAGTTGATTGTGTGACTGCGTCGCAGAGCACCTGAATGCACCCTACAAGGCTGATATGGGCTCTCAGTTTAGAGCTCTATCCCAATCTTCCTGGCCTCCTGCACGCTTTTTAAGATCCAGTCTTATTCTTGAGGAATAACACTTAATCTTCTGTCTGACAATGTAGTAGTTTTCCCAGACTTAATGAAATCAACAACTTGTAGAAACTTTATTTTAGAACTGATCATTTCTGTATGGTCAGGTTATTGACCTGTAGATAGGATCCATTCCCCACCCCTCCCCCATTACCTTGAACTGACCTGCTAAGCATACTCTACAGTATTCTCCAACTGCCCTTGTGTCCCTGCTCCTAATTCTATTTTCTCCTTTCTTTCTCTGATTGTTGTCATTAATCTAACAAACATATCACCATGTTAACACTGGCGTCAGGTGGGTAGAGATATTCAGCTATTATATCCATCCCTTATCCATTTCACTGCAACTTAAAACTGTTTTCTGTCTTTCCCAGTAAAAATTATGAAGAATGAAAGTAGCTAAATGAAGTAAGTCCACATGCAAGTTTCCCCTTGTTTTTAACAATAGACATCAAGGACAATTAGATGAGGACAGTAATCATCCACCTTACCAGAGTAAGAGTTTGTAAGTTCATCCTATTCCTGAAGTTAAAACAACCATAATTGTGCAGCATACATGTAGTAGTCCTAGAACCACCTCAACTTACACATATGTGGAACTATTTAAAACCACATTACCATCACACAAAAACTTACTAGTCCCTGTGGCAAAAGCTAGTCAGTTAATGTCTTGGGGAGAATTCAACAATCAAAATAAAATCAGACAAGGAAATTAAAACTATTCAGTCCTGAAGAAGGGTCCTGTCCCATAACATCGACTGTTTACTTATTTCCATTGATGCTGCCTGACCTGTTGAGTTCCTCAGTTTTGTGTGTATGGCTTTGGATTTCCAGCATCCACAGACTTTCTCGTATTTAGAACTGCTTCTCCACTCCGACAGTTTTAAACTAAAAATGTATTATCTTAAATTTTCCAGCCAGTCATAGAACAGAATTGGTTTATATTCCCTCAAAATTCCTAATGCACATAAATATCCCAAAAAAATCAGGTCTC
This sequence comes from Hemitrygon akajei, assembly GCF_048418815.1. Lineage (NCBI taxonomy): Eukaryota > Metazoa > Chordata > Chondrichthyes > Myliobatiformes > Dasyatidae > Hemitrygon > Hemitrygon akajei. The sequence continues at coordinate 49,585,348 of NC_133133.1, read as the reverse complement.
AATTGATTTTTCATTCAAAATATCAACATTCAGCCCAGGAAGAGAAAAGCTGCTGGCAAGTGATAAAATAAACTTAGAGCATTGACACAAGAAAAGGCATCTCTTGCTATTCTGATCCAATTTTACTTTACTTACTTTATATTACTTTACTTTTATTGTCACCAAACAATTGATACTAGAGCGTACAATCATCACAGCGATATTTGATTCTGCGCTTCGCGCTCCCTGAAGTACAAATCGAAGTAAAAATAATAAAAATTTAAATTAGAAATCATAATTAGATAATAGAAAAGGGAAAGTAAGGTAGTGCAAGTCAGGTCCGGATATTTGGAAGGTACGGCCCAGATCCGGGTCAGGATCTGTTCAGCAGTCTTATCACAGTTGGAAAGAAGCTGTTCCCAAATCTGGCCGTACGAATCTTCAAGCTCCTGATACTTTCAGTACTTGACAAGAGTTTTGTCCAACAGCAACACAAAATTCCTGTATTAAGTCCATAAGATATAGGAGCAGAATTAGGCCATTTGGCCCATACGGTCTGCTCTGCCATTCAATCCTAGTTGATCCTTTTTTTCCTTCCTCAGTTCCTCTGCGTAACCTTTGATGTTGTAGCCAATCAAGAGTTTATCAATCCCTGCCTTAAATACACCCAGTGACCTGTCCTCCACAGTTGCCTGTGGTAATAAATTCCACAAATTCGCCACCCTCTGGCTAAAGAAATTTCTCTGCATCTCTGTTTTAAATGGATGCCCCTCTATCCTGAGGCTGTGCCCTCTGGTCTTAGACACCCCCACCATGGGAAACCAACCTCCTTTCCACATCTACTCTGTCTAGGCCTTTCAACATTCAAAAGGTTTTACTGAGATCCCCCCTCATCCATCTAAATTCCAGTGAGTACAGGCCCAGAGACATCCAAAATTCCTTGTGAATCTCCTCTGAACCCTCTCCATTGCCAGCATATCTTTTCTTAGATAAAGAGCCCAAAGCTGCTCACAATACTCAAGATGAGGCCGCGCCAGTGCCTAAGTTTAAAGCCTCAGCATCACATTTTCTCCCCTTTAGAAAATAATCCGTACATTTATTTCTTCTACCAAAGAGCATGACCATGCATTTTCTGACATTGTATTTCATTTATCTGGGAGTATCTGGGAGTACAGTTAGATGAGAAGCTAGACTGGACTGCCAACACAGATGCCTTGTGCAGGAAGGCACAGAGTCGACTGTACTTCCTAAGAAGGTTGGCGTCATTCAATGTCTGTAGTGAGATGCTGAACATGTTCTATAGGTCAGTTGTGGAGAGCGCCCTCTTCTTTGTGGTGGCGTGTTGGGGAGGAAGCATTAAGAAGAGGGACGCCTCACGTCTTAATAAGCTGGTAAGGAAGGCGGGCTCTGTCGTGGGCAAAGTACTGGAGAGTTTAACATCGGTAGCTGAGCGAAGGGCGCTGAGTAGGCTACGGTCAATTATGGATAACTCTGAACATCCTCTACATAGCACCATCCAGAGACAGAGAAGCAGTTTCAGCAACAGGTTACTATCGATGCAATGCTCCTCAGACAGGATGAAGAGGTCAATACTCCCCAATGCCATTAGGCTTTACAATTCTACCGCCAGGACTTAAGAACTTTTTAAAAGCTATTATTAATGCTTTTTGAGATAGTGATTTAGATGCATATCATATTTTTTACTGAGTTAAGTATTGTATGTAATTAGTTTTGCTACAACAAGTGTATGGGACATTGGAAAAAAAGTTGAATTTCCCCATGGGGATGAATAAAGTATCTATCTATCTATCTATCTATCTATCTATCTATCTATCTATCTATCTATCTATTTGCTACTTTCTTGCCCATTCTCCTAATCTATGTCCTTCTGCAGTCTTCCTGTTTCCTCACACAACCTGCCCCCTTCATCAATCTACATATCATCTGCAAACTTGGCAACAAAGCCATCTATTCCATAATCTAAATCAATGATATACAGAATAAAAAGAAGTGGTCTTAACACCGACCTCTGTGAACCACTACTAGTCACTGGCAACCAACCAGAAAAGGATTCTTTTATTCCCACTCGGTGCCTCCTACCAATCAGCCAATGCTCTAACTGGTATTACCTTTCCTGTAATGCCATGAGCTCTTAACTTGGTAAGTAGCCTCATGCATGGCATCTTGTCAAAGGCCATCTGAAAGTCCAAATATATAACATCCACTGCATCCCCTTTATCTATCCTATTTGTAATCTCCTCAAAGAATTCCAACAAGATTGACAGGCAATATTTTCCCTAAAGGAAACCTTGCTGACTTTGTCCTGTCTTGTCCTATGTCACCAAGTACTTCATAACCTCATCCTTAACAATTGACTTCAACATATTCCCGACCGCTGAGGTCAGGCTAACTGGTCTATAATTTCCTTTCTGCCACCTCCCACCCTTCTTAGAGAGTGGAGTGACATATGCAATTTTCCGGTCCTCTGGAACCATGCCCGAGTCCAATGATTTTTGAAAGATCATTACTAATGCCTCCCCTATCTCTACCGCTACTTCTTTCAGAACCCCATGGTGCAGTTCACCTGGTCCAGGTGACTTATGTACCTTTAGGTCTTTCAGCTTTTTGAGCATCTTCTCCCATGTAATAGGAATTCATTCACCCCCTTCCCTCACACCCTTCAACACCTAGCACACTGCTAATGTTTTCCACAGTGAAAACTGATGCAAAATACTCACTTAGTTCACCTGACATCTCCTTGTCCCCCATTACTTCTCCGGCCTCATTTTCTAGTGGTCCAATATCCAATCTCATCTCTTTTATATTTTATACACTTGAAACTGCTTTTTTTTACCTACCTTGATATTGTTTGCTACCGTTCTTTCATATTTCATCTTCTCACTCCTAATGATTCTTTTAGTTGCTTTCTGGAGGTTTTTAAAAGCTTCTCAATCCTCTATCTTCCTGCTAATTTGTGCTTTGTTGTATGCCCTCTCTTTTGCTTTTCCATTAGCTTTGAGCTCCCTTGTCAGCCACAGTTGTACTATTTTGCCATTTGAGTATTCTGTTGTTTTTGGAATGCATCTCTCTTCACCTTCCTAATTTTTCCCAGAAACTCACGCCATCGCTGCTCTGCTGTCATCCCTGCCAGCATCTCCTTCCAATTTACTTCGGCCAGTTCCTCTCTTATATCACTGTAATTTCCTTTGTTCCACTGAAACACTGCTATGTCAGCCTTTCTCCCTATGAAATTTTATGTTGAACTCAATCATATTGAGATCACTGCCTTCTAAGGTTTCCTAACTCAGTCCACTAGGATTCAATATCTCCCAATCCTACGTCACATCTTGCTAATGATTTGATGCCATTGTTTTCCAGCAGAGCCGCACCACACTTCGCCCCCACTCTCCGTCTACCTTCCTATCCCTCCAATACTATATGTAACCTTGGACATTCAGCTTCCAACTACAACCATCCTTCAGCCACGATTCAGTGATGGCCACAACATCACACCAGGCAATCTGTAATAGTGCAACAAGATCATCCACCATATTTCTTATACTCCACACATTGAGACATAGCACTTTGAATACTGTATTTGTTTTTTGATTCTGCATCCCTAATGCACTGATGTCTACCCTGCTGGCTGCCTGCCCTTCCTGACAGTCTGACTGCATGCTATCTTTGTTTGTTTAAAACTATCCATCCTACCCTGAGTTCCTTCACTCCGGTTCCCATCCCCCTGCCAAATTTGTTTAAACCCTCCCCAACAGCTCTAACAAACCTGCCTGTGAGAGTATTTGACCCTTTCAGGTTCAGGTGCAACCTGATCCTTTTGTACAGGTCATACATCCCCCAGAAGAGATCCCAATGATCCAAGAACCTGAAGCCCTTGCCCCTGCACCAGCTCCTCAGCTACACATTTATCTGCCAAATCATTCTTCCCTGACTGGCACATGGCGCAGGCGGCAATCCAGAAATTTGTACACTGGAGGTCCTGTTTCTCAGTTTTATGCCTAGCTCTCTAAATTCTCTCTTCAAGACCTCATTGCTTTTCCATCCTGAAAGGACAGCCCACTATTCTGAGACTGTCCCCTCTGGACCTGGACTCTCCTACCATAGGAAATATTCTCTCTACACCCAGTTTATAAAGGTCATTTACTATTCAATAAATTTCAATTAGGTCACCCCTCATTCTTCTAAATTGTAGTGAATACAGGCCCAGAGCCATCAATCCTCTTCATATGACAAGCTGTTCAATCCTGGAATCATTTTCGTGAACCTCCTTTGAACCCTCTCCAGTGTCAGCACATCTTTTCTACAGTAAGGGGCCCAAACTGCTCACAGTACTCCAAGTGAGGCCTCGCCATTACATCCTTGACTTTATTTTCTAGTCCTCTCGAAATGAGTGCTAACATCACATTTGCTTTCCTCACCAGCCTACAAATTAACCTTTAGGGAATCCTACACAAGGACTCTCAAGTCCATTTGTGCCTCAGATTTTTGAATTTTCTCTGCATTTAGAAAATAATCTACCCTTTTAGTTCTTCTGCCAACGTACATAACCAAACACTTCCTGACACTGTATTCCTTCTATCACTTCTTTGCCCTTTTCTCTCTCTGAATCATTCTGTAGCATCTCTACCTCCTCAAAAATACCCTCCACCTATAGTTGTACTGTATGCAAATTTTGCAAAGCCATCAATTCCATCATGCAAGTAATTGACATATAACGTAAAGGGAAGTGATTCCAACATAGGCCCCCGTGGGACACCACTAGTCGTTGGCAGCCAATATGAAAAGGTTCTCTTTATTACTGCTCATCCTGTCAGTCACTGCTTTATCTGTACTAGTATCTTTCCTCTAATACTACAAGCTCATAACTTGTGAAGCAGCCTCATGTGTGGCACCTTCTCAAAAGTCTTCTGAAAATCCAAGTACACGTCAGCTGATTCTCCTTTGTCTATCCTGCTTGTATTTCTTCAAAGAACTTCAATAGTATTCATAGGTTTAAAACCAGATCTTTGTTGTTCTAGTGAACCAAATTGCACTGTAGGAGCAGTGTATCTGTCTGCATTGTATTTTTTGTTACATGTTTATTATGGGTTTCGGTAATTTGTCAGTGGGTGGTGGTGTGGTAGAAGCAAATGAGTATAGTTACGTATTCATGCTTTGTCTTAGTTTAGTTTAGTTGAGAGGAAGTGAGCCGGAGGTAATTTTTTTTTGTTAACCGCTCAATTACACTAATTTGAATGCTGTTTATTCTTATTTCACTATATTGCTAATTTACTTTGGTTAGTTTTATTGTAAATTGCTATGGGATCATTTATTCATCTTTGCTGGTTTCGTATTAAAGAATCAAATGTACTTTTTTCAACTTGGAACTCAATTATTTGGAAGCACGTCATGCAGTGTCAATTCCCATACTCAATCTCTCAGTGGTTTTGGTTTATTTTCAAGTAACCACAACAGATAGATTGGTCCTTCAGAGGGTACCTGGAGTTGACCTTTGTCATCACAAAAATCAATCCGTAATGCCTCTACTAAGTTCATTGTTAATTTTGGATGTCAGACATAGTATGTGATAAACAAAATATTCCCAAAATAATGATAGAATTTTAAATTCTTTTTCTTATATCATATGTCCCAAAAAAGTGTTACTGCCTTGATTCTCCAGTCACTTCAGCCTCTTAAATTGCCCTGGAAGTTCGAAACAAGATCAAGTGGGGTCTATCATTCAATTGGCGAAATTTCCTTTTTGCAGTAGTAATTTTGGTTCAGGCAGTAACTGCAATATACAATGACAGAATACCAAACCTCTGCGTCAAGTCGATTGCAACATAGCAATAACTACTTCTGTATTTCTTATAGACTTATAAGACAACTGCAAAGTCTAAGTCAACCACTCCACTAACGGAAGCAAGTTCCCATTTTAAATATGACTGTGAATTGAAAAATAATTTATTTTTGATCTTGTTAGTACTCTTGCCTTAGGATTATTTGTTACTTAGCAAATGGGTCTTTACCCAGTGGCAATCCATTTAGGCTACATTTGCCTTGAACTCCAGTCACCGACTTTCATCAAATTTGATTTCTAATCTGTGAAGTGACTTATTGATTTGACAATAACAGCAAATAACAAAACAAACTAAACAAGCTCCAGTGTGGTAATCTCCGGATTACTCCCGGTGCAATGAACTAGGGAAGGTCAGAACAGGAAGATAGGGCAGATGAATGAGTGGCTGAGGAGATGGTGCAGGGGGCAGGATTCTGGATCATTGGAACCTATTCTGGGGAAGGGGTAGCCTGTACAAGTGTGACAGGTTGCACCTGAACTGGAGGGGAACCAATATGCTGGGAGAGAGGTTTGCTAATGCTATTGGGGAGGGTTTAAACTAGATTTGCAGGGGAGTGGGAACTGAAGTAAAGAGGCAGATGATGGGGCAGTTGGCGCACAAGTAGAGACAGCTTGTAGGGAGTTTGTGAGGAAGGATAGGCAGATGATAGAGCAAAGGTGCACTCAGCCTGATGGTTTGAGATGCGTCTATTTTAGTGCAAGGAGTATCATAAACAAGACAGATGAACTTACAGTGTGGATCAATACATTGAACTACGATGTTGTCGCCATTACAGTGATTTGGATGTCTCAGGAGCAGGAATAGCTGCTGAGTGTGCCAGGCTTTTGATGTTTCAGAAAGGACAGGGAGAGAGGCAAAAGAGGTGGGGCAGTGGCACTACTATTCAGGGAGAGTGTCACGGCTGCAGAAAAGGAGGAAGTCATGGAGGGATTGTCTACTCAGTCAGCATGGGTGGAAGTCAGAAATAGGATGGGGGCAATAACTCTACTGGGAGTTTTCATAGGACCCTCCCTAATAGTAACAGGCACATTGAGGTGCAGATTCTGGAATACTGCAGTAATAATAGGGCTGTTGTGATGGGTGATTTTCACTTTCCTAATATTGACTGGCATCTCCTTAGAGCAAGGGGTTTAGATGGGGTGGAGTTTCTTAGGTGTCTTCAGGAAGATTTTCTGACACAATATTTAGATAAGCCAACTAGAGGAGAGGCTGTACTTGATCTGGTATTGGGAAATGAACCTGGTCAGGTGTCAGATCTTTCAGTGGAAGAGCATTTTGGAGGTAGTGATCACAATTCTATCTCCTTTACCATAGCACTGGAGAGGGATAGGAGCAGATAATTTGGGAAAACATTTAATTGGGGTAGCAGGAAATAATTAGGCAGAAACTTGGGAGCAGATATTCTCAGGAAAATACATGGCAGAAATTGAATTGACTTTATTACTTACATCCTTCATATACAGGAGTAAAAATCTTTACATCTGTCTAAATGTGCAATTTATAGTAACTTATAATGAATAGTATGTACAGCAGGATAGTCAATATAACATAAGAAATACAGTTGCATCAGCATGAATTAAGCAGTCTGATGGCCTGGTGGAAGAAACGGTCCCAGAGCCTTTTGGTCCTGGCTTTTATGCTGCAGTACCGTTTCCTGGTTAGTAGCAGTTGGAACAGTTTGTGGTTGGGGTGACTCATGTCCCCAATGATCCTTCAGGCCCTTTTTACACACCTGTCTCTGTAAATGTCCTGAAATGTGGCAAACGTTCAGGGAACATTTGCTTGGCATTCTGCATAGGTATGTTCCATTGAGGCAGGAAAAGGATGGTAGCGTACAAAGGATGTAGAAAATCTAGTTAAGAAGAAAAGCTTACAAAAGGTTGAAGAAACTAGGTACTGTTAGAGCTCTAGAAAATTACGAGGTTACTAGGCAGGAGCTCAAGAATGAATTAGGAGAGCTAGGAGCCATGAGAAGGCCTTGGCGAGCAGGATTAAGGAAAATCCCAAGGCATTGTACAAGTATGTGAAGAACATGAGGATGAGCCATGTGAGAATAGGACCAACTAGGTCCGGTAGTAGAAATGTATGCATGCAGTCAGAGGAGGTAGCAGTGTGATTTTGATAAATGACCTGGATGAGGAAGTAGAAGGGTGGGTTAATAAATTTGCTGATGACACAGAAGTTGGGGGTGTTGTGGGTAGTCTGGAGGGTTATCAGAGGTCACAGCAGAACATTGGTAGGATGCAGAACTCGGCTGAGAAGTGGCAGATGGAGCTCAACCCTGATAAGTGTGAAGTGGTTCATTTTGGTAGGTCACATTTGAAGACACAACATAATATTAATGGTAAGACTCCTGGCTGTGTAGAGGATCAGAGAGATCTTGGGGTCCGTGTCTATAGGACACTCAAAGCTGCAGTGTAGGTTGACAGTGTTAACAAGATGTATGGTGTGTTTGCCTTCATCAAATGTGGGATTGAATTCCAGAGCAGTGAGATAATGTTACAGCAATACAAGACCTTAGTTAGACCCCACTTGGAGTACTGTGTTCAGTTCAGGAAGAATGTGTACTACAAGAGAGAGTGCAAAGAAGATTTACAAGGATGTTGCCTGGATTAGAGAGCATCCCTTATGAGAACAGGTTGTTGAGTGAACTTGGCCTTTTCTCCTTGGAGCGACGGAAGATGAGAGGTGACCTGATAAAGGTGAATAAGATTATGAGAGGCATTGATTGTTTGGATAGCCAGAGGCTTTTTTCCCCAGGGCTGAAATGGCTAACAGGAGGGGGCGTAGTTTTAAGGTGCTTGGAAGTAGGTACAAGGGGGATGTCAGGGGTAACTCTTTCATAGAGTAATGGGTGTGTGCAATGCACTGCAGGCGATGGTGGCATGGACGGATACAATCCGGTCTTTTAAAAGACTCTTAGATAGGTACATGGAGCTTAGAAAATTAGAGGGCTATGTACTAGGGAAATTCTAGGCAGTTTACATGGTCAGCACAACATCGTAATGTGCTGTAGATGTCAATGTTCTAAATTTAGTTTGAGTCCATCTGAAAGTCAGCATTCAGTTTGGGGTACATTGTACATCTGTTTCAAAGTTGCAATTATTTCACTGAATACATTTAAGAGAAACTAAGATTTTTATTCTGGATTTGCATTGTCAGAACAGAGCTTCTGGGTGGTAATACCTGTCATCAAAATTAAGAGTGTTTAATCTAGAATACTTACAATCTAGAATGTGATGCATATAAATTTCATAATCCACATATACTAAAAACCTTGCCAGTCAAAATATCTCACATTATATTATATACAACCTTGAGATTACTTAGCAAATAGGTCTTTATCCATGGACAATTCATTCAGGCTACATTTGCATTTAGCTCTGGTTATAGTATATATACTTTAATTATAAATGCATCTTTAAATATTCTGCTTAAATAATTTTTGAAGGTTAATAGATCAGTTTTGATGAACATGACCATTGTTTTACACCATTGACAGAAACTGAAGTTTATTCAAAGTAAAATATACACAAGATAGTACATTTAATATATTTTACAAGGGAAATTAGACATACCTAGACATGAAAATAGACCGGGTTGAAGGTGGGAATCCAATAGACACTGAACCATATACAATATACACTTTTTTTGCTCTAACTGAATGCTTAAAACATTTAAATACTTCACAAATAGCTTCCATAGTACAATTAAATAGTTTCAAAATACACATCATATAATAAGTGAAAGACTATTGCAATTGGTACAATTAGCAGCAACATTACAAAGCTATACTCAAAATCGATTCCCTCCAACAATAGCAGTGGCTTCTAAAACAATCCTTTGTTTATAACTATGAGTTTAAAAAGTAACCAATAATCAGTTAGCAATTCCTTCTCCCTCCTCCCACACCAACCAAGTAGTAGTGAATTTTTTTTTAACCAAAATAATGATAATTCAGCAAATATCATGCACATTTTAAATAAAAAAGGGAAGCACGGCCAGCAAAATACTCCTGGGTCTATTCCATAGGATGGTGGAACTACTGGTTTGTATCAAGCAGCAATAAAGCTACTTATACAACTGCGGGACACACACACAGAGAAAATCTGAAATTAAAATGGGATCAAACTAGCTTGTGTCAATCTCCAGAACTTTGTTTGATTTGAGAGAAACTGAACTTTAAATTTTTTTTTTTTTAAATAAAGAATTGGGAGATTGGGGCTACATAGGGAATTGGATTTTGGCTTTCACTACAATATTAGAAAAAAAATCACATAACATACATTTAAGAACATTACTGGGGATGCCTATTAAAAAACACTGGTTCCCCATTGGCTTATTTTAACAAGACAACCATTTTTTCAATTACATTTTGGTCCTTTTTAATTTACAAATTTAGGAATAAATTTTTTTTTGATAAAAATTTGAAACTAAAGTTTTAAGGAAATCAAGAGTCTTATTCATGGTTACTTATTCCTGGTTCTGATCTTTTAGTTAAAAATACTATGTATAGCTGCTCTTTATGGTGTATTTGCCATATAAGATTTCAAAATATTTACAACCTCCCTCCCACAGCAATTTACTGTGGCCCACTTTACTCTTACTTTAAGATTGAGATATTGTATTTCAATGTCTGCTGCATTTGAAAGAGCAACTTTGAATAATTACACATCTCTGCTAGGCAGAAATAATTATGGTGAAGAAATATTAAGCAAACACAAGTATTTACACCAACATACACAGCAACCCACCCACACAAGTGCAAAATAGTGAAATACTATTTTCTCTGACAGCCAGAATCTGTTTCAGATGGTGTTTGATTTCAGTTGTTCTTCAAGCTTCAGAACATCCAAAGGTGGAATTTTCGCTACTTCAAAGAACACTCTAAAAATAAATCAAAATGAAATTAAAAATCCTTAAGAATGATGTGTATATATATAGGAGAAGAATAAGTTTTTGTAAGAGAAGGTGGAGGTAAGGAGCTAATGGCAACTCCTTTGCTTGCATCTTTGGAAACAGCTCTATTTCTATCTTTAGTATCTCCAGTTTTCCCTTTCAGGGTTCTCCTGAAGACCATGACCTAGGGTTACACGCTGACTTCAGTTCTTTGCGGGAATGGGACCCACTCTCGGGATCTCACGAATGGCTATTATTCGAGATACCAATGACGTGGCCTAGAAGATTAGTTCACCTTCGGATTTCTGAGATTTCTGAGATTTCATGGCTCTGGGCGGACTCACAGTCGGTGCCTCTGCAGGGAATTGGTGTGTCATGGGAGATGGTGGATGGAAAGCAGCGAGCTGGCTGCTGGCTGTGTGCCCAGAGACCTGAGTTATTTGGGCACAGAACTTGGAAAAATTGACGTAATGGACTTTTAACATCATAAATCAGTGAGTTGTTTGTTATGCTTCCCCCTGAAATGGAGACACCTCTTTTTCCCTTATGGGAGAGAGAGGGAGAGGGAGGGGGAGAGCGCGCGCGCGCACCTGTGGTGTGTCAAATTACCGAGTGAACAAGTAGTCTCGGGGGATACTGCAAGTCTGTGTCTTTATTGATGCTTTGCTGCACGCATTAGTGCTTGGTTGGGGGCACAGATTTTTTTTGTTGGTGGGGGGAGGGGATCGTTGCTTGCTGCCACTTACACGTGGAAGGCGGGAGCTTTATGGTTCTAACATTTAACAGTTATTCATTCCCTGGGGCACTCCTCTGTTTTTGTGGATGGTTGCGAAGAAAAAGCATTTCAGGATGTATATTGTATACATTTCTCTGACATTAAATGTACCTACCGAAACTGAAGCTGGAATTTGAATACCGTGCCCCCACTTTTTCCTCACAATATGGTTCCCAAGTCAGAGCTACATTCCAGACAGGGTTTGTGAATCAACTCAAACTTAATCATAGGACAATTTACAATGACCAATTAAACTAGCTGGTATGTCTTTTGAGTGTGGGAGAAAACCAGAGCACCCGAGTAAAACCCACCCAGTTCACAGGGAGGGCGTAGAGAGACTCCTTACAGAGCAGTGCCGGAACTGGACTCTGGAATGTTCCGAGATGTAATAGCATTGCACTAACCGCGGCACCTGGGTACAATATTCACTAAAAGTCAGTGGATTGATACATTGACAAAAGGCCAGTAACACATTGTATTACAAGATCAACATTTGGAAGTTCACAGCAATAACCTGGTGTACTAGGTTGGGCGCCCCAGCTCAGGATACATATAGGCCTTGAAGAAGGCACAGTACAGGATAATGAGAAGGTGGGGGGGGGGGGGGGGGGTAATGGATTAAGTAGAGAGCAGACGGAGTTCTTTAAAATGAAAATCTGAAATAATCTATTGTGCAAGCCACGTGAAGGGTTGCGGCCTTTAGGCCGTACAAACAAGAGCTTGAGAAGCATTTGTCTTGCAAAGGGTAGTGCAAATGTGAAGTTATCATGTATGACAATTGTGTGCATGCTAGGTCAATAGTCTTGATTTTTGGTAAATGTGTTAGAGATACCCCTTAAACACAAACCCTTCAACTTGATCTTAGTGACTCCCTTCTGTAGCAATACAACTACAAATCAGAATTACATAGCTTTATTTTAAATTAAAATGCCATCATGCCTCAACCTCAAAACGTCACCAGGTAAGATGCATCATAAGGTGGAAGTCCCCAGGGCCTGATGGGATATAGTGAGAGGCAAGAGAAGAGATGGAGATATTGCTCAAAACCCCAGCAATGTTCTCTCTGGCCACAGAAGCCCTGGAGGACTGCAGAGTAGCTAACATTGTTCCACTATTCAAGAAGGGAACCAGGAATAATCCTAGAAACTATAGAGCAATGAGTCTCATATCAGTGGTCAGGAAGTTACTGGAGAGAATTCTTAGGGACAGGATTTATGAGTATTTAGAAAACCATGGTCTAACTAGCAACCGCCAGCGTGGCTTTGTGTATGGCAAGTCGTCTCTTACTAAATTGACAGTTTTGTGATAAAGGTAGAGCTTTGGATTTTAGAAAGGCTTTTGACAAAGTCCTTCATAGGAAGCTCATCCAGGAGATTAACACGCATGGGATCCATGGCGAATTGGCTGTATGGATTCAGAACTGGTTGTCCTTAGACGACAGAGGGTAGGAGTTGTATGGACTTATTCTAGCTGAAGGTCTGTGAATAGTGGTGTTCTGCAGGGATCTGTACTGGAAGTGTGCGGCTTGAACCTGGGTGAAAATGTAGATGAATGGGTTAACTAAGTTTGCAGATAACATGAAGATTGGTTGTGCTGCTGAGTGGAGAAGACCGGCAAAGCAGGGAGCAGAATATACATCAGTTATAGATGTCAATGGAGAAATGGCAGATGGAGTTGAACTCGGCTGAATGAGAAGTATTGCAGCTTGGTAGGTCAAACGTAAAGAGACAGTATATTGTTAAGGACCAGACCCTCAACAGCAATGATGAGCAAGGGAATCTTGGGGTCAAAGGTTATAGCTCTGAAAGTGGCTACGCAGGTTGATAGGGTGGTTAAGGTGGCATATGTCTTGCTTGCCTTTAATAGTGGAGGCATAGGGTTGAAAGGTCACAGAGTTAGGTTGCAGCTTTATAAAACTCTAGCTAGACTGTATCTGGATTATTGCCTACATTTCTGATTGCCCCACAACGTAAAAGGCTTTGGAGAGGATGCAAAAGCGGTTTACTGCGATGTTGCCTGGATGGGAGGGCATGTGCTACAAGAGATTGGATAAGCTTGGGTTGTTTTCTCTGGCGTGGCTGAGGGGAGATTTGATAGAGGTTTAAGAAGCATAGATAGAGTAGACAGACAGTATCTCTTTCCCCAGGGTTGAAATGTCCGTTACCCGAGAGCATGCATTTAATGTGAGAGGGGGTCACTTCGAAGGAGATGTGAGGCACAAGTTTTTCTTTTTTTCCCCGAATACAAACAGAGTGCTGGGTGCCTGGGGTGGTGGTTGAGGCAGATACATTAGGGATTTCTGAGATGTTTAGATAGGTGCATGAAAGTAAGGAAAAAAAGGATATGGAGATTGTGTAGGGAAAAGAGATTAGTTAGCGATTTCATTACTACTTTAATTAGTTTGACACAACATTGTGAGCTGAAGGGCCTGTTCCTATGCTGTACTCTTCAACGTTCTATTCCCATCACTATTATACTTTAAGGTAACAGCATACAATTAGATTCTTACTTGTGATCATACTTGTACCGCACGGCTTTCAGCTTTTCATCTGGTTTGCTGTAAAGCAGAAGGTTCAGTCTCCTCATCAGCGAGTGCAAATCAGCGACCTGGTATCCGGTGTAAAATTGCAGAGTTGGAGTCTGAAAGACAAAAACCACTTTTTCTGAATGCACTGCTGTTTAAGTGCACTGTGGGTTGATCGAGTGAACTTATTTACTCATCCCATCCTCAAATGTGTATTGTAAATTTTAAAATGTAAGTTGGATACATGGTGACATGCATGTTGGAGTTCAAAGGCTTAGCACAATTGTTGTTGGAAATCGAGCCTGCTATCTTCTAACAGTAGTAATTATGGAGAAGTACAAGGTATAGACAAACCGCTAGTTGAAGGAGAAAAATTAAACTAGGAACATCTATCTCCTATGCCAGTACTTAGCTCAGAGCATCAGAGGAGACCCACTTGGTCAAAAATGACAGGAAAGAGGAGGAGAGAAACACCATCTGTAACTAGTAATAAACAATAACTAGCACTTACCCATCCTCCAAGATCTTTCATTTTGAGGGCCAATAACAGGCAAGATGCAGCCAACTTCGAGGCACTTTCCCAGATAAACTCGTATTCCTGCAGAGTTAGCTCACAGATATAGCGGGCAAGAGTCAGTGTCTCAAGGTTGGCTCTGGCACACTGAAAATATTAATATTCAGATTGTGAGGAACAATATACAGAATAGTTTGGCAGAGCACCACGAAAACCTAAATTGTACTTTTCAACCACTACAAATGAGCAGATACAAGTTGCTCTGCTGATTCTTTGAAAATAGAGGTATGACGAAAGTCAATTGACCGTTTTGTTTCTATAGTATTTCAATCTATTTAGTTTCCATAACTAATGTTCCTTTTGATAAAGGAGTAGCTCTGCCAGGAAAGATGATCATATATCATTTGGAGATCTACCCTTTGGACTAACTGACCTCTCTCTCTACACATCAATATTTTTCTCAGAATTATTCTTTACCTCCCTAACCATGGAAATAGAACGAATAATTTTGACAAGGTGGTCACACAACTACATCTCAGAAATAGTTAGTGCTTTGACAAGGAGAAAACTAATGTATTGTGATTAAGGTGAGAAACAATTTTCTATTAATACAAAGTGATCAACCTTTGCATATCTCCTCAAGAACCGATAGGCCACTGGAACATTGATGTCAAACTTCAGCGTTCGGAGGATGTTCACTTCCATTGAAAGCAGTTCTTCCCTTTGGTACGCGTCATCACAAATGTACAAGAAATCATCGACACAGGGAGGGCACCGCTCCTGAAAAAGATGCAGAATTATACCAGATACAGACCTTTCATTCAAACTCATCTACTCTAGACAACGCTCAACCAATGCTCCTTTAGTTATTCTTAATCCTAATCTAATAGCATAGTCCCTTATTCTCTCCTTACTTGAACTTGCCCGGGCTCCCCTTAAACACATCTATATTATCCACTTCACCATGGTGTCAAGCACTTACTATTCAATGGGTAAATTGGTTTCTCCCAAATCCCCTATGGAATTTTTGATAACCGTCTTATACTTTCTCCACAAGTGGAAACACTATATATATCAACTATCAAAAACTTATTATTTGTGTTAGGGTGGATGCAGAGAGAATGTTCCCACTTGCATTCGCTGTCATCTCTTGAAGATCTTTGTATCCTTTTTATAACTGGGCAACCACAACTGAATAGTGCTCCATTCTTTCCTCATGTTTAAATATACTCTTGATTCCAAAGTCCAAAACAATAATATAAATTGCGAACAGAGTCACTGTACTGATTCCTGTGTAACATCACTACCAACTTTCTTCAATTATTAATAATTACTTTTAACTCCCTTTTTCTGCCTCTTCTCCTGAAGCCAGCTATCAGCACATTGTTACTTTCCTCTTTACCCCTCACCTAGCTCTTTATTCTGATTATATTTAAAAGTCTAATTGTTCTGTACCTCAATGAAAGGCCCTTTAAAAACTAGGTAGATTGTATTTACTGTATTACAGTATTTTTCAATACTTCAAATAGTTTTAATCAAGTATAGCCTCTTGAAATCCATGCCATTTTGCTTACTACTGATTTTAAGTTGTCTATCGTTCTACAATTTCCTTACAACTATGCCATGTATAATGTACTTTCCAATTCTGTGCACCAGTAGTAGAGAGTGCAAATCTATTGTGCAGTGGATGTTGAACAACATTGAGCTTTAATCAGATTTATTACTTCTTTTGACTATTTCCTTACTAATTGGAACAATATGAGATGTTCAGATATCAGAATCCTTTGTTATCGCCAAGTATGAGGACACATACAGGGAATTTGATGCCGGTTTCCCTGAGCGCTCTCTGTACAGAATTAAAAGCAAACAAAAACAATAGTGCAAATAATCATAAACTATATACAATGAGGTCCACCTCATTGAATGTACGGGTGGACTTGATTTATAATAGACTAAAACTCAAGTGCTTATAAGACTATTGGCATAATAGAAACTGTTCTTGTACCTATTTGTCCTGGCATACAGTGATCTAAAGCGCCTACCAGAAGGAAGGAGTTGGAACAGGTGATGTCCAGGGTGTGATGGGTCTACAATAATGCTGCTAGCTCACTTCCTGACTCTAGATGCATATAAGTCCTGGATCAAGGGCAGCTTCACACCAATAATCCTTTCCACAGCCCTGACGGTTCTTTGGAGTCTATTCTTGTCTTGTTTGGTAGCTGATCCAAACCAGACAGTGATGGACGAACAGAGAACAGACTGGATTATTCCTGAATAGAATTGAATCAGCAGCTCCTGAGGCAGGTTGTACTTCCTGAGTTAACGTAGGAAATACAACCTCTGCTGAGCTTTTTTGATAAGAGTGTCCGAGTTGGGTGTCCGCTTCAGGTCCTGGCAGATTGTAACACCCAGAAATCTGAAGGTCTCCACAGCAGACACAATACTGTTGAGTATAGTGAGTGGGGGGAGTATTGGGGGGCTCCTCCTGAAGTCCACTGTCATCTCCACAGCCTTGAGCGTATTTAGCTCCAGATTGTTCTGACCACACCAGAGGGCCAGCCGTTCCACCTCCCGTCTGTATCACCGTCTCGGATAAGGCCAATGACAGTTGTATCATCTGCAAACTTCAGGAGTTTAACAGATGGGTCCTGTGAGGTGCAGTCATTAGTGTAAAGGGAGAAGAGCAGTGGGGAGAGCACACATCCCTGGGGACATCGGTACTGATTGTCCGGGTGCTAGAGATGATGCTCCCCAGCCTCACTTGCTGCACCCTGTCAGTCAGGAAGCTTGTGATCCACTGACAGATGGCGGGGGAGACAGTAAGCTGGGTGAGTTTGGAGTGGAGGATTTCTGGGACAATGGTGTTAAACACCGAGATGAAGTCAAGAAACAAGACCCTCACAGAAGTTCCTGGGTTGTCGAGTAGTTGTAGAATGTAATGCAGTCCCATGTTGACTGCATCATCCACTGACCTATTTGCCCGATAAGCAAACTGCAGGGGGTCCAGCAGGGGGCCTATGATGTCCTTCAGGTGAGCCAACACTAGTCTGTCAAAGGACTTCATGACCATGGATGTCAAAGCAATAGGCCTGTAGTCATTTATTCCCTCGATAGTGGGTTTCTTAGAGACTGGAATGATAATGGAGCGCTTGAAGCAATGAGGGTCTTCACACAGCTCCAGTGATCTATTGAAGATCCGTGTGTAGATGGAGGCCAGCTGATCAGTGCAGGTCTTCAGGCAGGAGGGCGACACACCGTCTGGGCCTGAAGCCTTCCAGGTCTTCCGCCTCCGGGACAGCTGACTCACCTCTCTCTCACAGATCCTAAGTGCAGGTACAAGGGAGTTGAAGGGAAGGGGGGTAGGGGGAGCAGTTTTTGTAATGTGGGGTGAGAAGGCGGATACTAAGATGTCAGGGTGATGGATGATGGGGGTTGCAGGTAGGTCTGTGTTTTGGCTGGGGGGTGGGGGGGATGAAGGTGTCGAATCTACAATAAAACTTGTTCAGATCGTCAGTCAGTTGATGGTTCTCCACAACCTAAGGGAATGGTTTCTTGTAGCTGGTGATCTCTTGGAGCCCCTTCCACACTGACACTGGGTCGTTGTCTGAAAACCTGCTTTGCAGTTTTCCAATGTAGCGCTTCTTCACTGCCTTAATCTCCCTTGTCAGTGTGTTCCTGGCTCGTTTGTACAGAATCCTGTCCCCTCTTCTGTACGCCTCCTCCTTCTCCCGACGAAGCTGCCTGAGTTGTGATGTGAACCAGGACTTGTTGTTATTGAATGTGCAGAAGGTTTTTGTTGGAATGCACATGTCTTCACAAAAACTGATGTATGAGGTCACGGTGTCAGACAGATCATGAAGATTTGTAGCTGCAGCCTCAAAGACACTCCAATCCGTGCAGTGGAAACAGGCCTGAAGTTCCAGCTTTGACTCGTTGGTCCATCTCCTGACTGTCCTGACAACAGGCTTAACCGATCTTAGTTTCTGCCTGTATGTCGGGAGAAGGTGAACCATGCAGTGGTCAGAGAGACCCAAGGCTGCCCCTGTAACAGAGCGATATGCATCCTTTATTGTCGTGTAGCAGTGGTCCAGTATGTTAGTGTCTCTGGTGGGACACTTAATATGTTGTCTAAATTTTGGCAATTCGTGGCCAAGGTTTGCCCTGTTAAAATCACCAAGAGCAATGAGCAAGCAGTCTGGATATTTATTCCCCACTTCAGTTATCTGGTCAGCCAGGTGTTGTAGCGCTTCCCCGACGCAGGCCTGAGGTAGAATGTAGACGCCGACCAGAATAAATGAGGAGAACTCCCGTGGTGAATAAAACGGTCTACAGTTTGTAAGAATTGTCTCTAGATGTGGACTACTTGATTTTCCTAACACCGTGACCTCCGTGCACCAACCTTCGTTTATGTAGAAACAGATTCCGCCTCCTCTCCCTTTCCCCGAGAGACCCGCATCTCGGTCCGCTCGGAAGAGTTGGAATCCCGGAAGTTGTAGTGAGTTGTCTGGGATGTGCTCACCCAGCCAAGTTTCAGTAAAGCACACGGCGGCGGATCTGGAAAAGTCGCCGCGGGTTTTATTGAGTAGTGGCTGCTCATCCATCTTGTTGAGAAGAGAGCGGACACTTGCCAGGTGAATCGACGGGAGCGCAGATCGAAATCCCCGCCGTCTCAGTTTAATGAGCTTGCTTCCTCGACGGCCTCTCACACGCAGGCCAGTCAGAGCTGCTGCAGCACCTCGGACCAAAACCTCCGTAAAACTATCCATAAGTGGTGCAGAACAGTTGGTGGCAAATTCACTAATCTTTAGAAGCTCCTCTCTGCTGTATGTAATCAGAGTGGAATCGCAGGAAACAGGGTAAATCAGGAAAAACAGCAACAGTACCAGAGAGCGCAGTACTGTGGCAGCCATCTGCGGTGCCACCTTGATTTACCTCCTCCCTGTTACACGACACCTGATATCATAAGCCACCTATTTGGTATGATTTGGAAATTTAACATAATTAAGCAGATCTCTCCTTTGATTACAACTTGTTTAGCCAAATTTCAGGTGCTAGAAAATACCTTTCTCATTGTACTGAACTATATGATCATCACTTACAACCTCTTCCTTCACTCCCAAGGACAGCATAGTGGAACAGCTCAAAGCCCGTGCTTCATAGCTACAGAAACTTGAGATCAGTCATGCCCTCTCACGCCGTGGAGTTTGCATGTTCTTCTTGTGACAACTGAGGTTTCCTCCCACTGTCCCCTCCCCCACAAAACAGGTGCAAGCTGGTTGGTTAATTGATCATTGTAAACTGTCCCTAGTGTCTGGGTGAGGAGGAGGGGGGAATTGATAGGAATGTGGGGAGAAAATACTGATTAAGAGCAGGATTAGCATCCAAAAAGTGCTTACTGGACAGTGGAAACTCAGTGGGCCATATGGACAGTTTTTCTGTGGTCTCTCTATGACTTTACCTGAAAGTATAGCTTGAATAGAAACTTTGGTATAACATGATGTTATATAATAGTCTAATCAGGCTGCTGTCAACTGTTTCAATACATTGGATAAAATTGCCCTGATGCCATTTCCTTAATGATAGATTCTAACATTTTCAATAGGTATGTTTAATGTCAGAGAGATGTATAAAATATACATCCTGAAATTCTTCTTCTCCAGTACTTATACAGAATAGGGGGAAAAAAAGAAAAGATCCAAATTCATTCAAAAACAATGCAAGAAACAAGATGAAGTGTGCTTACGTCAAATTTTGCTGCAATAAGGATGGCAGTGGAGCCAAGCAGCTGCAGTGTTTCCCTCATGCACACAGCCTTTGCCAGATAATGGTCCACCAGCTTCACCGCCAGGTACAGCGTCTCATGGTTCAACTCAAAATTTTCCTGAATACAAAGGAGCTCACATCAGCAAGTTATTATGCAACATTATGCAAACCTATACAGTTATGCTCGGCACTGCCTGGTACACAACAGCAATAACCTTCAGGTATACTGTTTAAGACACGAGTAGTTGACAATAGTTACTACAGGAGCTGAACTGCTGACTTAGATCCATAAAAGGGAGAAAGCAGCAAAAAAAAAAAAAAAAAAAAAAACTGTTGGATTAACGCTGTTCAAAACTTCATGGAATCCACAAGTATATAGAGATTAAACCAAGCCAATCTTTTTTTTTTGAAAAAAAAGCAGAACAGGCATGTTCTGTACTCCAAATCAACAAAGAAGGTTAATAGGTATTGCTTATATGGACTTCTAGAAGACATCGAACAAAGTTCCTAAAGAGCAACTTCATTTACATTTTATGGGATTAATCAAGTTATAAAAGGGACTACTGGATGAACAGAAATCAGAAAGAGGCCTTTGTTGGTGAAGCCATGGATTTATGTTGAAGCATCAAGTTACACTAATGGCAGTATTGAGGGGGATTCAAGGTCTACCCCTCCTGCGTGTCTACCCATACAACCAGCTCACAGCTCTTCCTTTTGAAGCTGATGTGAAACGTACTTGGTTACACCAATCTCAATTACCACATACATATTTGTGAATAGATAAAGATTTGTTTTGATTATCACTCTTTATGATCTCAGGAAGTCCCAAACACTAAGACTACATTTATCTGAAATGTGACTCCATTTCAAGCGTAGAAATTGTTATAGTGGAAACTTGTGCATTAATTGACTAACAAAGATCCATTTCTTTTGACAGGCAACGTTGGCTGAGGAGTACATATTGGACAGGACATGGGAAACAACACCTTCTTGCAGGTAGCATTAGGTTAACCCAAGAGAACAGATGAAGCAGAGGCCCCATTCAAAAGATTGTGGCAGGTCCTCAGTTAACCTCTGTTAAGGGGAGTTAACCCAAATGTGTATGTTCTAGCCTCAAGAATGTAACTTTCATCTTCCGCACTGAAAGCTGTGGATTTGAGTGCTACCAAGCGACAACTAAGAATGTGATGCAGCAAATATGAGATTTGCTGGTAAACTTAATACCAAGGTGAGGGGAGTTGTTTGGTTCATTTAGGGGCATGGATGAAGAGTGTATTACAGCTAATGCCATAAATGAAGCCTGAAGATAGCCATAACTCTCAAAATAACTAGGTGAAAAATCTTTTAATTGCAATTAATTTCTCTGAAAATGTCAAATCTACTACCCTTATCATCTTCTAAATATATTTCTCATGAAATGTAAAAGTTAAAGCAATCAGAGGCAGGATGTTATAAAAAAAACCCTCTGTCCTGCTGAAGGGTGTCAGCCTGAAACATCAACTGTACTTTTCTACCCATAGATGCTGCTGAGTTTCTCCAGCATTTTGTGTGTATTGCTCAGATTTCCAGTATCAGCAGATATTCTCTTGTATGTTATAAAGAAAATGGCTTTGTGGTATACACTTCTGTCCTAAAGGAGAGCGCAGTTCCCACCCAGAAGGCAGCACGAAAACAAAAGAATCAGGCTTCATTTATCAAGCTGTTCTCAATATACCATACAGCTTTGGTAACTCAATTAACACAGCTGGTATAGGGGATAAAATGGAGCCAACTTGCCTCAAACTCACCACAGAAAAAAATACATATAACTTTGAAGATGAATAATGTACCAACCTGTACTTCGACCATCCAGTCCACCAAGATTGCCCTCATTTCAATATTCAGGTCAGGCTGCTTTTCCATATAGCCTTTCAGAACAAATTTCTCCTGCCAGGCATACAAGGAACATTATTATGGACTGGATCACAGTGGTCAATTTGAACACATGCACACCTGCAACTGGATTTTTGCGAAATGTTAAAAAAAAAATTGCGCCTAGCACCGGTTCATACATTAACTTATAACGTAGCCAGAAGCCCAACTTTCTTTTTGATAAAACAGGTGTAACTCCAGCAAATGTTGCTCTGCAATTCTTAGGAGACAAAACCTATCAATAGTCTTTGAGGAAAAGCCAGGACAGTTTTTAAAGCACTGTTGGTAACCAAGCGTGTTTTCTGCAAGTCCAGAAAAAATCTCCATTTTGGAGATCAGAATACCCTCCCCCCACTGCCCCACACATCCCATTTGTTCCCTATGCACATAGGAATACACTCTCAATCAGACAGAGTTGGAAAGGAAAGTGTCAAAAACTGTCAGGGCAAACCATAAACATTTATGTTTCTTGGCTGAAATTCCAACCCTGGTTCCTGTTGCTGGCTGAGCCAACTACATCAGGACATCAATCTAGTGTTCGTCCAAAGAACAACAAATCTCAGCTTCCTTTTTGCTCATTTCCTGTTGCCCAAATGATATCATAGCAGAATGAATGATTTCTTTCCCTTGAGCAAACTTTAAGGCCTGCCACTAATAAGCAGTACTAACAGATAACAGAAATGCCACACAAAGGAGCATTTGACTTCTTCAGCAGTTGCAATCAGACCACAGATCATTTCATGACCAAATCTATTGTATTCATTTATTCACTCAACAATTACTTAAATAAGTCGCACCACAAAAGATAACAAATACCAATTCTCAAATTTCTATGCAGTATGACAGCTTTTCCATGTTCACAGGAAAGCTACGCTCCACAAAAGTTGGATTTTACCATAATTTACAGTATTAATAACCCTATTATAATCCAGATATTTTACCAGTTTGTGTTTTCAAAAAATCAACTTAAGAAAAAAAACTTGCTGCTGGAACTTTTGTGGTACAATTGCCAAAACAGATGGGCCTTAAAGTTCTCAGTAGAATGCTCTTGCCTCACATCTTTATATTCAAAACAGTCTTCAATGGCAAAATAAGAGCACGGAACATTAAAGGAAGGCGAGAAGAAATAGAAAGGACAAGGAAAAATAAACTGCTATTATAAATCAGGAAGCTGTAACAACCTTGCTGCAAAATCTGAAAGATCAGTAGCTTTTGGAACAGGGAGGAACTTTCTAGGTCTTACAAGATAACTTACCTCCCGGTCCTTCATATAGTCAAAAATATCCTTTGCATAGATTGCGTTCAGGAATGGGTCCCTCAGATTCTCCTCATCAACATCATCAAAGACAGGAGGCTACAAAGTAAATTAACTTAATTATTTTTCTTTTCTAGAATAGAGGCCATTGCTCATTAAATAGTCAAGAGCGCACCACATCAATTGATTTATTTTGTGTTGCTCTGGATTTCCAGCGTCTGCAGAACATCTTGTGTCTGTAATGGTTTCCCCCTCCCACTACAAAAGAAATAGTAGTTGATTAACATAGTTATTGCTTATGTTATTAATTAGGCCTGTAATATCTGCTAAATTGAATAGGTAATAAATGCATGTGAACTTCAAAGTCCATGTACTTGTTGGATTAAAATATTGTGTTGCTGCATTGTTACAAATAATTTTGCTTTTAAAATTCACCTGATGACTCATATCCACTTTCAATCTCATCTTCACAACCAATTTGTGTATTTACCAAGGCAATATCTGAAAACACTTGTACTTATGAAAAGTTATGGCTTTAATAACTCTTATTTAAAACTTTCTGAATTGTTCTGTTAAAAAGATATACAAAATATACCAGAAATAAAAGCATTTCTGTATAGAGATCATAACGAATTGTGCGCAGGCTGGAAGCCCAGTGAGCCAGTGGCCATTCATAATTGTAGAATGTACAAGCCACCGAGAAACAGTTTTGAAATGCTGGTCTTTGGAATTAAGGAAGCAGCATGTTCTCCATTTAGATTACCAGTACAGGCACATTCATTCCCAAGGAATGAAACTGGAACCATGCTTCAATGAAATCTAAATTTCATAGAAATTAGAAAATTAAATTCACTTTACTTGCAAATGAGAATATGCAAGAAGCACAAATGCCACTTCTGGATGATGATTAAAGCCCTTATTGAAAAAAAACAGGTTAAAAAAAAACAACAGTCAAGCAGAACTTTAAGATTAAACTATTAGCAATGAACTTAATTTGAATCTGTGCCTGAAGTAGCATAATAAGAAGAAATCTAATGCTGAGCAAAAACTGTACAATACAAATCTGAATAAAACTTCAAGGTGCAAGTGGTTCTACCGGTTTCAAACACTACCCTTTTACTTGATTAGACATGCCTGTTTGAGTAGCTGTTTGTGCAGTATGGACAACAAACTGGCTTCATATGGGCCATCACCTCACTTAAATCTGCTGGGCTTTGTGGCAGAGAAAATCTGCATCATGTTTACCTGCACATCTGCTGACTTGTCCACAACATCTGACTTTTCCTCAGGGGCTTCTGGTGTCTTGGGCTTCACCTCCTTTGCATTGTCAAGATGCTCCTGAGGGACTTTGCATCCTCTACTGAAGGAAGAAAGGGGAAAGGAGACACATTTAATATCATCGTGGCTTGCTTAATAGATTAAAAACATGTCATGGATGATCCCTTAAAACAATGTTAATACCACAAAGATGGCACCTAGGAAGAGTTTAACTTCAAAGTGGAATCCCAACATCAAACTCCCTTGATAAGGAATCT
This sequence comes from Hemitrygon akajei, assembly GCF_048418815.1. NCBI lineage: Eukaryota > Metazoa > Chordata > Chondrichthyes > Myliobatiformes > Dasyatidae > Hemitrygon > Hemitrygon akajei. The sequence continues at coordinate 49,560,335 of NC_133133.1, read as the reverse complement.
TATCAAAATAATCAAAAATACTCTGCACAGAAAGTTTAAGAGTTACTCGAGTAAATAAATATGATTTTGTAAGCCATTTTTGGATATAAAGTGTCCAGCAACTAATGTATTTAACACTAGCTTAATCACAGGGCAGTTTCGAATGACCAATTAATCTTCTAACAGGTACATCTCTGAACGGTGGGAGGAAACCCACGGGGTTACACGGGCAGAAAGTACAAATTTCTTATAGATGGTACCGGAATTGAACTCTGAAATGCCTCAAGCTGTAACAGCATCACACCAACTGCAATGCTACTATGGCACCCTTGTATCAGAACTTGTAAAAAGTAGGATACTTTGCTCCTGAGTAGATGTACTTTTATAAGAAAGTCAACAGAAAGAGTGAAACTCCACAGCATAATAAATCAATTATCAATGCCAAGCACATTGTATTAGCTTGCATTCACAGTACAGATATGTATAGTAATGGAAGCAGATGAGCTGGACCGTGTTAAACATTTATTTTGCATGAACATTTAGAGGGGAAACCTAGATAGGATGTGTATCTAACAAGGTTACTTCATAATTGCTGTATCTCAGTTAGTTTTGAGACAATTGAATCTCACTGACATGAGCCTGGTGCCACCAGCAAACCAGAATCATTGCTCACAAGAGTGAACTTGACTTTAAAGAACCTTGTCAACTTGCCCTCAGGCTAGCCCAGTCCTTAATAATAAGGCCCTGTGTGACAGCCAAGACTTTATCACTTGGGATCAGGCAGGTCCCCAGACTTTCCCATTCCTTATCTGTCAAAAACTAAATTGTATCTAATATCAAACATTAAGCAATTTAATTAAGGAAGTTGGAGGTGGAGTTAAGATGGTACTAAATGGCGACTCCTTTAGTTGCATCTTTGGAAACAGCTCTATTTCCATCTTTAATATCTTAATTTTTCCCATTCAGGGTTCTTTTAAAGACCTGACCTGGAGTTACACGCAGACTTCGTTTCTTTACGGGAATGGGACCTGTTCTCGGGGTTTCAGGACCAGCCGTTGTTATTTGGCACGCCAAGGGTTCGGCCTGAGAGTATGGCTTGAATTCGGAAGCCTAAGATCTCAGGGCTCTGGAGACGGGCGGATCGAGGGTCGGTGTCAGGGGAGGTGACTCCTGTCATTGGGGAAGCTGGAAAATCTTTCGCTGTGGGCCCGAAGACCTGAGGTCTTTGAGATCTTCAGGCAAAGAGCTTGCAACAAGCGATGAAACAGACTTTTTAGCATCGCAAACCCATGGGTTGTTGTTATGCAGGCATCCCACCTCTCCCGGAAGTTCCAGGAGTCTCCCACATATTGATAGCGGCTCCCTGACGCCCGCAAATTATATACAATATCTTGGAAATCGATTTTGAGGGGGAGGGGAAGGGCATTCTGCTTGGTCTCTCTCTGTGCTAAGTAGACCTATCAGTTTTCTCTGTGGGCTGGCTTTAGAACATAGAATAGTACAGCACAATACAGACCCTTCGGCCCACAATGTTGTGCTGACCCTTAAACCCTGCCTCCCATATAACCACCCACCTTAAATTCCTCCATATACCTGTCTAGTAGTCTCTTAAATTTCACTATTGTATCTGCCTCCACCACCGACTCAGGCAGTGCATTCCACGCACCAACCACTCTCTGAGTAAAAAAACCTTTCTCTAATATCCCCCTTGAAATTCCCACCCCTTACCTTAAAGCCATGTCCTCTTGTACTGAGCAGTGGTGCCCTGGGGAAAAGGCGCTGGCTGTCCACTCTGTCTATTCCTCTTAATATCTTGTATACTGTAAATTCCAGTGTATAAGCCGAGAATTTGGCCCTACATTTTGGTCCTAAAATTAGGGAGTTGGTTTATATAGAGGGTGACAACTTTGGAAAAACGAATACATGGAAGACAGGTTGTATTTATTGGCTGTTTTTGAGTCAAATTCGACCCACTGTCGACACACAAATTCTTTGAATGGTTTGTTTAAACTCACATCTAGTGGCAGGAACACGGACATCAAACCACTGGGGATGACTGCAATGTCCATATTTTTGCTTTCAGTGCTGCTTTTGTCTCACTTGATAAGTGCGCTTTGAACATGTTCCAGACAAGTAGTGACTTTTCCTTCCTGAAACCTTCGGGATGTCAACACTACACCTCTTTAACCCACTTTGTCCATCCAGAGACGTTCTTGAATGTAGACAACACCCCGCGGGAATTCTCTGAGCAATCTTTGTTTTTGTCTCAACACAAGATCATGTCTATTCATAAATCGGGTGCACCAACTTTGCATAGCTTCGATATTTTCGCTGACCTCATGGTGTTTTTAGTCCCATTTCAATGCTTGAACTCGAATCATTTCTCTGGTAGCAGTGTATCCAGATGATCGCTGGTGATTCACCCACTCTAAAACAACTTCTTCCAGTTCTGGCCACTGGCATGTTTTCCCATTTTGTCTTTGGCATTTCCCTCAGCGTGTCCTCTGCCTTTCTCCACTCTCTCACGTTTACACTAAACTTCTTAGCAGCTGCAGAATTATTCCTTCCTTTAGCAAAATCAACCTTCAGTTTGAAGCCAGCATCATATCGCATTCGTTTTATTCTTTTGTACATAGTGGTCGCAAACTCAATACTGAGTACACGTACTGATCCCGCCACCCCGTGTTAAGTTTTAACAAGATTACGATGGGCGCTATATGATTTCACAGGGGTTACATTTCAGAGGATTCTTTACCATTGGGAACCCAATCCAAAACTTCCCTCCCTGATTTATTTATTAAGAACTCGCTTATAACGCTCTACAATGTGTAGGCCTGTTTTCTTAGCAGGTACTGCCTCACAAAATGTCCAGGTTCCGGAACTGGCAAAGCTGAGTACCTGCATGTAAGATCTTGTGATCTTTTTTGGTTAAATCAAAAACCTCTACAAAAGGGGTCAACTCATACAAAGGTAACAAGAAAAAGTCACTTTTTTAACCTTGAAGATGGGGAGTCGGCTTATACTCTGGGTTGGTTTATACACCGGAATTTACGGTATCTCTATCATGTCTCCTCTCATTCTCCTTCCCTCCAAAGAGTAAAGCCCTAGCTCCCTTAATCTCTTTACACTCGATCTCTCTCGCTTTCATTGTCCGTCAGTTCAGTTTAGTGTCCTGCAGCGCCATGGCAGAGTGTTCCAAAAATAAATATAAAATGTACTTCACCCCAGACTACACTAAAGTGTAGCCCTGCCTAATAGGGGTCAAAAGTAATGTACAAGGAAAGTTTGCAAAATAGAAAAGCTACTATTTGCATTAGCATTTAGCTATTAGCATTGAGACTACCAACAAAATACTCAGCAAGGAAAATTATATATTTATATTAGTTTCAATAGGTGGTCCAATAAATTGTTGTGTTCTTCCATAATCAAATGTCCTGTATACATACACCCTTGGAGGTCAACGGGGTGGGGGACTATGGGGTTGTGGCAGGAGGCAGCGGGGTGGTGGTGCTACCACCTCCCTGAAATGAGATTTTGCAGGGTGGGATGTCTGGTTATGTCTCCCTCTCGCTGTGAAAATTTTGGGGGGAGGAGAGATGAGAGGAGAGAAGAGGGAAGGGGGAGGGGAGGGGAGAGAGAGAGAACCTGCGGTTTGTCGAATGCCGGAGGAAATGTGATAGTCTTTGCTAGTCTCTGTCTTTGCTATCGCCTAGCTCATGCTTGTGCTCAGTAGTGGGTGCGCTTTTTTCCACTGGGGGAGGGAAAAGGGGGGGATTCTTGCCTTGCTGCCTCTTACACATGGGAGAGAACAGCTGGAGGGACTTTGTGGTTCTCATGTTTATCTGTCATTCATTCTTTGGGGCACTTCTCTGTTTTCGTGGACGTTTGCGAGGAAAAAGCATTTCAGAATGTATATTGTATACATTTCTCTGACATTAAATTGGACCTTTGAAATCCAAGTAATAATAATAAATAGAAAAATGAGTAACACGTGGGCACCTCTGCCAGCACAGGGCCTGGGGCTCAGGCACATTTCTCACTGCAACTGGGAAAATCCATCAGACAGCAAGTTGTGACCTTCTGCATTCATGCAAGAATCCATATCTGGAGGCTCTTGCCCAGAAAACAATATTGATTGCTGACATTTCTTCATAATGTGTGACAGCAAATATACAGATAATGATGGAGAGGAGATCTGATGCAAAATGGACTACCATAATGGATATTCCCCATGCTTAGCGGATTATGCGCTGAAGAATGTACTATGCCATTTCCAACAGTTCTGACATTTCAGTCAATTAATTTTAATTCAGTCTTCGAGGAATCTAATTTACTTATACCAAGAGAAAAGTGTAGGGGCAGCAAAACACCTTAACAAGTTGCTTAAAAAAATAATAAGAGCTTAACTTTATTGAAAATGCAGAAGCTTGTTGATTTGAACCTATTAACACGCATTTAGAACCTCTGGTGGGTAATGCTGACATTAAAAGAACATGCATCAAGAGGCTGAATTCCATCAGCCAAATCACAACTAGTAGGAAACAATTTCCCATTCCTGACATTGTAACTAACACACACACACACACACACACACACACACACACACACACACACACACACACACACACACACACACACACACACACACACACACACACACACACACACACACACACACACACACACACACACACACACACACACACACACACACACACACAAACACAATTAATAAGTGGGATATTTACCTTTTTATATTCTCATCTTTTTTTGATGCTTCTTGCCCAGCGGTATTTTTCTGAGTTTTCTTGCTCACCACCTTGCCACCTTTTCTCTTTGAAACGAGGACGTGTGCTTGACTTTGTTTTGCCTAAAAGAGTTAGTTGCAACAGAGTCAGTCAGATTTGAACAAAACTTTCAATACTTAAGATCTGCAGAATTTTTTTTTCTGTCAGGGAAGAGCGGCACCACAGTACTAACATTTGTGAGGTCTTCAAACGCTGATCTTTTCTTGGGCCCACCTTGGGGTGATGAAGGAGACCTTTTGATATGAAGATCACCATCCTGAAGGAGAACAAAAACAAAATTACACATTTTGATCTTTGAAGCATTCCAACAATTAAGATATTGTGAAGGTGTGTTTATTATGGTCAAATTATTCTATTTCTGCCCAATAAACACAACTTTAGTGCAGCAGGCAAGTAACATTCATGCATTGGGCCATCCACTAATGCTCAGAGTGCCAAGCTGCAGCTTTGAGCAGATATGTGCAGGCATGAATATACTAAATCAAGTTGGTCTGTTTAAGAGCCAACAATAGCGCATGTAATTAATTGGCAAGATTATCTTGCATATTAACAAATAGTAATTCACAAATTGAGGGTTTCACAATAACAGGACAAGAGTGAACAATAATACGTTTACCCTCAATTGAAATGCAAGCTACCTTCAAATAAATGCTTACTTCTTTAGTGCTGTGCAGTCGATAAATCTGTGCAAAAACTAAAGCTGCCAGGCCATGCGGCACCAGGAAATACTTGGGGTAATTCACTCCTCGCATAGCCAAGAAGTGGATTTGAAAAGAAGGGATTTAATGTGGGGTTCTGCACAAATGCAGGGCATAGCGATGTAGGTGCTGCCTCATGTACTTCGTTATTCTTGAAATACACCTTAACCTGCTCTGAAATCCCACCTATACAAAACTATACTGGAATTCTGTCTTAAAAATATACCATTTTAAATAATATGAAGCATGGTCCTAATTCTGTCTGCAGCTTTATAACCATATAACCATATAACAATCACAGCACGGAAACAGGCCATTCCGGCCCTCCTAGTCCGTGCCGAACTCTTAATCTCACCTAGTCCCACCTACCCGCACTCAGCCCATAACCCTCCACTCCTTTCCTGTCCATATACCTATCCAATTTTACCTTAAATGACACAACTGAACTGGCCTCTACTACTTCTACAGGAAGCTCATTCCACACAGCTATCACTCTCTGAGTAAAGAAATACCCCCTCGTGTTTCCCTTAAACTTTTGCCCCCTAACTCTCAAATCATGTCCTCTCGTTTGAATCTCCCCTACTCTCAATGGAAACAGCCTATTCACGTCAACTCTATCTATCCCTCTCAACATTTTAAATACCTCGATCAAATCCCCCCTCAACCTTCTACGCTCCAATGAATAGAGACCTAGCTTGTTCAACCTTTCTCTGTAACTTAAGTGCTGAAACCCAGGTAACATCCTAGTAAATCGTCTCTGTACTCTCTCTAATTTATTGATATCTTTCCTATAATTCGGTGACCAGAACTGTACACAATATTCCAAATTTGGCCTTAGCAATGCCTTGTACAATTTTAACATTACATCCCAACTTCTGTACTCAATGCTCTGATTTATAAAGGCCAGCGTTCCAAAAGCCTTCTTCACCACCCTATCTACATGAGACTCCACCTTCAGGGAACTATGCACTGTTATTCCTAGATCTCTCTGTTCCACTGCATTCCTCAATGCCCTACCATTTACCCTGTATGTTCTATTTGGATTATTCCTGCCAAAATGTAGAACCTCACACTTCTCAGCATTAAACTCCATCTGCCAACGTTCAGCCCATTCTTCTAACCGGCATAAATCTCCCTGCAAGCTTTGAAAACCCACCTCATTATCCACAACACCTCCTACCTTAGTATCATCAGCATACTTACTAATCCAATTTACCACCCCATCATCCAGATCATTTATGTATATTACAAACAACATTGGGCCCAAAACAGATCCCTGAGGCACCCCGCTAGTCACCGGCCTCCATCCCGATAAACAATTATCCACCACTACTCTCTGGCATCTCCCATCTAGCCACTGTTGAATCCATTTTATTACTCCAGCATTAATACCTAACGACTGAACCTTCTTAACTAATCTTCCATGTGGAACTTTGTCAAAGGCCTTGCTGAAGTCCATATAGACTACATCCACTGCCTTACCCCCGTCAACATTCCTCGTAACTACTTCAAAAAATTCAATAAGGTTTGTCAAACATGACCTTCCATGCACAAATCCATGCTGGCTACTCCTAATCAGATCCTGTCTATCCAGATAATTATAAATACTATCTCTAAGAATACTTTCCATTAATTTACCCACCACTGATGTCAAACTGACAGGTCTATAATTGCCAGGCTTACTTCTAGAACCCTTTTTAAACAATGGAACCACATGAGCAATACGCCAATCCTCCGGCACAATCCCCGTTTCTAATGACATCTGAAAGATCTCCGTCAGAGCTCCTGCTATCTCTACACAAACTTCCCTCAAGGTCCTGGGGAATATCCGGTCAGGACCCGGAGATTTATCCACTTTTAAATTTCTTAAAAGCGCCAGTACTTCCACCTCTTTAATTGTCATAGGTTCCATAACTTCCTTACTTGTTTCCCACACCTTACACCATTCAATATCCTTCTCATTAGTGAATACCGAAGAGAAGAAATCGTTCAAAATCTCTCCCATCTCCCTCGGCTCCACACATAGCTGACCACCCTGATTCTCTAAGGGACCAATTTTATCCCTCACTATCCTCTTGCTTTTAATATAACTGTAGAAGCCTTTCGGATTTACTTCCACCTTATTTGCCAAACCAAACTTGTAACTTCTTTTAGCTTTTCTAATCTCTTTCTTAAGTTTCCTTTTACATTCTTTATATTCCTCGAGCAATTCCTTTACTCCATGCTGCCTATATCTATTGTAGACATCCCTCTTTTTTCGAACCAAGTTTCTAATATCCCTTGAAAACCATGGCGCTTTCAAACCTTTAACCTTTCCTTTCAACCAAACAGGAACATAAAGATTCTGTACCCTCATAATTTCACCCTTAAATGACCTCCATTTCTCTATTACATCCTTCCCATAAAACAACTTGACCCAACATCTCTAAATCCCTGCGCATCTCCTCAAAGTTAGCCTTTCTCCAATCAAAAATCTCAACTCTAGGTCCAGTCCTGTCCTTCTCCATAATTATATTGAAGCTAATGCTATTGTGATCACTGGACCCGAAGTGCTCCTCAACACATACATCTGTCAGCTGACCTATCGCATTCCCTAACAGGAGATCCAACACTGCCCCATCTCTAGTCGGTACTTCTATGTATTGTTGCAAAAAACTATCCTGCACACATTTCACAAACTCTAAACCATCCAGCCCTTTTACAGAATGACCTTCCCAATCTATGTGTGGAAAATTAAAATCTCCCACAATCACCACCTTGTGTTTACTACAAATATCTGCTATCTCCTTACACATTTGCTCTTCCAACTCACGCTCCCCATTAGGTGGCCTATAATACACTCCTATCAGTGTTACTACACCTTTCCCATTCCTCAATTCCACCCAAATAGCCTCCCTAGAGGAGCTCTGTAATCTATCCTTCCAAAGCACCGCCATAAGATTTTCTCGGACAAGCAATGCAACACCTCCTCCTCTGGCCCCTCCTACTCTATCACACCTGAAGCAACTAAATCCAGGAATATTTAGTTGCCAATCACACCCTTCCTGCAACCATGTTTCACTAATAGCTACAACATCATAATTCCAGGTATCAATCCACGCTTTAAGCTCATCCACCTTTCTTACAATGCTCCTAGCATTAAAATAGATACATTTAAGATACTCTCCACCTCCTCCTCTCTTTTCATCCCTAGCAATGCATTCAAATTTATTATCCTTTTCTTTCTTCTCCCCTACAACTTCGGGCTGAGTGCATCCCTTCTCCATCACCTGCCTTTCCTCCCTCACACACTGTCTACTTACTTCCTCTACTGGTGAACTAACCTCCTCTCCCATAGTTTCCTCAAATTGATTTCCGCCCCCCCATCTTACTAGTTTAAAGTCTGCCCTGTAGCCCTAGCAAACCTCCCCGCTAGGATATTGGTCCCCCCAGGATTCAAGTGTAACCCGTCCTTCTTGAACAGGTCACGCCTGCCCCAGAAGAGGTCCCAATGATCCAGAAACTTGAATCCCTGCCCCCTGCTCCAATCCCTCAACCACGCATTCATCCTCCACCTAATTCCATTCCTACTCTCACTGTCGCGTGGCACAGGCAGTAATCCCGAGATTACTACCTTTGCGGTCCTTCTTCTTAACTGCCTTCCTAACTCCCTATACTCTCGTTTCAGGACCTCTTCCCCTTTCCTACCTGTGTCATTGGTACCTACATGTACCACGACCTCTGGCTCCTCACCCTCCCACTTCAGGATATCTTGGACGCGATCAGAAACGTCCCGGACCTTGGCACCAGGGAGGCAAACTACCATCCGGGACTCCCGATCACCTCCACAGAACCACCTGTCTGAACCCCTGACTATCGAGTCCCCTATTACTATGGTCCTCTTTCTTCTATCCCTACCCTTCTGAGCTACAGGGCCGTCCTCCAGGTAGGCTGTCCCCCCCAACAGTACTCAAACATGAGTACTTATTGTCAAGGGGTACAGCCACTGGTGTACTCTCTAGTACCTGCCTCTTCCCCTTCCTGACCGTGACCCACCTATCTGCCTCCCGTGGCCCCGGAGTGACCACCTGCCTGTAACTCCTCTCTATCACCTCCTCACTCTCCCTGACCAGGCGAAGGTCATCGAGCTGCAGCTCCAGTTCCCTAACTCGGTCCCTCAGGAGCTGCAGTTCGACACACCTGGCACAGATGTGGACGTCCGGGAGGCTCGGAGACTCCAGGATCTCCCACATCCGACACCGAGAACAACAAGCTGCCCTCACACTCATACTTCCCGAATAACTGAAAATAACAAGGAGAACTAAAAGATAAGCCTACTGTGCCCTCTTCCGCCTAAGCCCTCTGAGCCCAAGCCCTACACTCTGCTCCCGGCTCACTCCGCTGCCCGCAAACGAAGCTGCCCGCTGCTTAAGGCTGCGTTCTTTTTATATCTTCCCTCCTTCCCAGGCCTCCTTCACGCGCCTGCGCAGTCCCGCCTCTCAGAACTCCGATCTGAGAAGCAATTTGAAAATGGCCGCTGCCGCACTTCTTCTCAAAGCCTCGCTGTCCTCTCCCAAAAGAGAACTACCTCACTCCTTCTCTCCTTTTTATATCTTCCCTCCTTCCCAGGCCTCCTTCACGCGCCTGCGCAGTCCCGCCTCTCAGAACTCCGATCTGAGAAGCAATTTGAAAATGGCCGCCGCCGCACTTCTTCTCAAAGCCTCGCTGTCCTCTTCCAAAAGAGGCAGGTTAAAACTTCTTGTCATTTATGTACTTGGCAATCTTGTACTTTAATAACGTTACTTTGAACATAGTTAGTCAGTAAGCAGAGTCAGGCATTTCAGGTCTACAAAGATGCCCCATCCAAACTAGTCCTATTTGCCAGTATTTGACTCATAACACAAAAGTTTTCCAATCCATGTACCTTCCAACTATCTTATCAAAATTGTTATACCTGCCTCAACCACTTCCTCTGAGAAATGATACTAATTAGAGACCACCCTTCAAGTTTAAAAGTAAATTGCCCCTCAAGTTTCTATTAAATTTTACTCCTTTCATTCAAGCTTATGCCCTCAAGTAGTTGATACCCCAGCTCTGGGGAAAACAATGAAATACCCTATCTATATCCCTTATGATTTTATGCACCTATACAAAATTCACCCCACTAATGATTAGTGTCCAAGCTTTTCCAACCTCACCTTATAATTCCATTCAAGCCCTGGAAACATCTTTGTAAACCATTTCTGCCCTCTTTCTAGTTATAGGTGAGGAAGTGGAAGGTGGGGCAGTAAGTTTGTAGATATCACCAAGGCTGGTGGCTTTGTGAATAGTCTGGAAGGTTGACAAAGATTGCTGCAAGTTACAACAGGACATTGATAAAATACAGAGCTGGGCTGATAAGCGGCAGATGGAGTTCAATCCACAGAAGAGTAAAGTGATGAAATTTGGAAGACCAAACTTGAAGGCAGAGTACGTTGGATGGCAGGATTCTTGGCAATGTGGGGGAACATTGATGATCTTGGCGTCCATATCCATAGATCCCTCAAAGTTGTTGCACAAGTTGATAGGGTGGTTAAGAAGGTGTATAGTGTGTTGGTCTTCATTTGATGGGAGATTGAATTCAAGAGCCATGAGTTAATGTTGTAGCTCTACAGAACTCTGGTTAGACCACACTTTGAGTATTATGTTCAGTTCTGGCTGTCTTATTATAGAAAGGATTTGGAGGATGCAGAGGAGATTTACCAGGTTCCTGTCTGCATTAGAGAATGCCGAGATAGAACTTTTCTCTGTAGGTTGAAGGATGAGAAGTGATTTAACGGAAGTGTACAAGGTAAGAGGCATATATAGAGTGGACAGCCAGTACCTTCGTCAATGCCAGATACAAGAGGGCAAAATCATGAGGTGATTGGAGGAAAGTGGGGTGGGGTAATCAGAGGTAGGTTTACTTCTAAATATATAGAGTGGCAAATGCGTGGAAAGCACTGCAGAGGCAATAGTAGAGAAATACATTAGGAACATTTAAGAGACTCTTAGACAGGGACATGATGAAAGAAAAATGGAAAGCTATGTGAGAGAGGAAGGTTAGTTTGATCTTGGGGTAGGTTAAAAGGTAGTCACAACATCATGGGCCAAAGGGTCTGCAGTGTTCTGTGTCCTATAGCAGGGCAACCAAAACTGAACACAATACTCTAAGAGCAACCTCACCAGTATCATGCACAACTATAGCAAATCATTGGTACAGAACAATAAGCCCTCAACTTACCCAAGACACACCACTACTCGATGGCCTCCAGTCCAAGAAGCAACCTTCCACCATCACTCTCTATTTTCTAACGTGAAGTTAATTGAGTATCCATTTAACTAGCTGTCCCTGGAATCCATACAATCTAGCCTTCTAGATCAGCCTCCAATGTGAAACTTTATCAAAAGCCTTACTGAAGTCCATACAAACAATGTCTACCACCCTACGCTCATTAGCTTTCTTGGTCACTTCATCATAAACACAATCAAGTTCCTAAGACATGATCTCTCATAAACAAAGTCATGCGGACTTCCCCTAATCAACAGGTTTTTCCAGCTATGGCTATGTCTTATCGCTCAGAATCCTCTCCAGTAACTTATAACCACTATCGTTCACAGGTTGTTTGTTGCCACTTTATTTAAATAAAGGCACAACAACATTCGCTGCTCTCCAGATTACTAGTACTTCACCCATACAAATATCTCGCCAGGGCTCCTGTAATTTCTTCTCTGGCCTCCCATAGAGTTCTCGGATAAACCTGGTCGTGCTCTGGAGCTGCAATTCTATCCTCAGCTTCCAAAATACACAGCACCTCCTCTGTTGTAATGCAAATTTACCCCAAACACCTCCCTATTGACTTTTCCTAGTTCCAATGTCTTCATGTCTCTTCACAGTAAAAACTGAGGAGAAATATTGATTAAGAACTTTGCCCATCTCCATACACAGGTGTTCCCTTGGGTCCTTGAGCAACCCAGTTCCATCTCTTGTTATTCATTTCCCATTATTACGGACAATCCAGATATTTTATAATCTGTCAGTTATTTCATGCCCCCTTTTTGCTCTTCCTGATTTGCTTCTTGAATACCCTCCCTCTTCTAGAGATTTACTGGATCCTAGCTGATTGTACCTGAACCATACCTCCTCTTTCCTAGTCAGTATTCCCAATTTTCCTCAAGATTCAGAGAAGCCTACCCTTTCGCTCTCTGTACTACTTCCCTATAAACCCACACATCCAGCAAACAAAAATCTCCAAAAGGTATACATTTCATATTGTATGATTGTGACAGTGATACTTTGTTACGCTGAGTTACAAGAACACTGTAATGACATCAAATGGGAGTTTCAAAACTTGCCTGCTGCTATTAATATAGCCACCCATTTGTGTGAATGGAACACAATGATTTCAGCGCTCCCCTCAGTAGAGTTATATCACATGGGACAACTAGCAGAACAGGATAATCATCCCAAACAATCCACATTGGTATTTACACTGCCATTAAACCTCCTCTCTTTGCTCATTTAAACCTATTCCCTCATGGGTTTCTCCAGCCTCCCTTTAAATACATTTCATATTATACTTCTTACCTTTTCTATTATAGGTGACTCCACTCCAAATGGTTCAGACTGAAGGCTCTTTGCTTTTGCAACTGGAGGCATTGCTTGGACAACCTTGTTTGCTCTACAAAAAGGATGGAGACAGAAAGTAAAGCAGATAAATTCATCTGGAAGTAGAAAAGGCAAATAGTGATAATCTGGGGTAAGAGATTGTGTGTGCTATTACACTAGAACACAAAAGCAGCGTTATGCACGAGAACTGTAATTGGTCAACAGTGATTTTTGTTTAAAAAGTCCTTGTTGATTCTGCTCAAGTCTATGTTTTATTTTCTTTCCAAGGTGATCCTTCATTACAGATTCCAGCATTCCCAACTGTCCGGCCCTCACTCCCCTACCTGACACAACCTGTCAGTCACCCTTCTTCACCCGCATCCGATTGCTTGCTAGCTCTCTTGTCCCACTCCTCCTCCTCCCCCCCCCCCACCTCTTTATACTGGCTATCTTCTCTAATCTTTCAATCAGATGAAAGTCTTGACCCAAAATGTTGGCTGCCCATTTTATTCTGCAAATGCTGACCCGTTTAGTTCCTCAGCAGTCCTTATTCCAGCATTTCTCTATTATTGACAATTGTCTAGCCGGTCAGTAACTGCCCATATTCTCTCAGCCCGTTTTCCAATCAAATCCCTTAATCTATGGAATCTTAACAATTGATAACCATTCGCTCTCCTTAGGCAGTCCATCAGAACCCAGAATACTTCCGTTCGAGCTTTATGGGATCTGAGGCGAGAATCGCAGATTCTTTCATTTGGACCAAAGCATGTACGTTGTCAGGAGATGGGCTCCATGAACTTTTGTAACAACAGATACTGTTCTCGGCATTTCCAAATATGCCTTCTACACTTTGAGCAGTCATGCGTCAGATTCTCAGGCATCAGTCATGTGACAACTTCATGGAAATTTTGAGTGCCCTTCTTGAATATCGGCCTCTATCCACTCGGCAATCTCTTTCCATGGTAATAGCTCAGATAAGAGTGTGTCTGTTTTGAGTTTAGCGTCAAGCACGTAAGTGACATGACTATCCAGTATTATTAAGACCTTAATTCAGAAGATGTCGGTGGGCCTCAGACGGTGCCATTTAATGAATGTGGACAATTTTGCGGAGGTAACATTGGCGATATTTTTCCAGTGCCTTGCAGTGATCACTGTACGTAATATTGATCTCGGAAGCACGCAAGGCGGCGGCGGCAATCAGCTTTGTTAAAACGCTATTTGTGTAAGCAGAAGATGAAACAAAACATCTTTGCAGCTCGAGCAATGCATTCCTAGAACTCCTGGGGGTTTAACGCACCACTCTCTCGCCAGTTCAGGAGATATGTAATATAGCCCACTGACCGTAGTTGAGTTCACCTCACATCCTACAATAAATAAATCACTAGTAATGCAGTATAACAGTCCACAAACCTGGCAAACTTCGAGGAACAACGGGATACTTAAAGTAGAGGCTCCGGACTCAACGTTCGGACTGCGGGAGAGCACCACTTCCCAGTGGACCGTGCTCGGGGTGAAAGCGACCGCAGCCAGAGAAAGTTTAGGTTCTTCAGCCCCAAAGTCCAAACTGGTTTACCTGCTCTTAACTGGCGCGCACGCATTCACAGCTCAGCGAGATGCACCTCTGGCAAAAAACCTTTTTTGAAAATTGCGGCATGCACGCCGTCCCTCCACCATTGGCTCCAGACAACAAAGCACCGACCAATCAGCGCGCTGCCAAGATGCGTTGCTAATTCTCGGTTGCTAAGGGAGAAGCTTTTTTCAAAATAGAACCCGGTGGACCAATGAGAAAGAACGGGTGACTGGGAAGGCAGACGTGCTTATTTAAAGGGAAATCAAGTCAACAATAGAGAAGATCGATTAGGGAATGAGTGAATAGGTCTACTAGAGATAAAGTTCCAAATACTATTAACTAAAAGTACATGAGTTGCAGACTCCAAACTATATTTACATTTGAAATTAAGAAAGTTTCCCGTGTATCAGATGAATGAAAAATGTGATGTTTGTTTTAGAATTATTGAAAGTGAAACTTCCTGTTTCGATTATTGAAAATATTAAAAATATTCAGTTTTGCTGCATTGAATTCTTCATTCTTAACGTATATAAGGGAGCCTCAGCATTTAGTTTGCAGACTTATCTGGTTGTATAACGAAATTCAGCAATTGCGTACAATTGGACATGATGCATTATATTTAGTTGTATTAATATTGTTAAAAGTTTATATTTTAACGTAAAAGGAAGGTATTGGGGGGATGCGGGAAGCAGGCGTGAGAGTGGTTGGAGAGGTCAATGTTTGTGGTACTAACCATCTTAACAATTGTTAAACACATTCTGTGAAAAGGTAGATCTCCTGGGATTTAATGTAATTCTCATTTGTGCATTTTTCCCTCCATCTAAGTGGCTTGCTTGGTTTTGCTGTAGCCTTAGATGACTGGTCAGTTATTTAATTCAGTTATTACAACCCTCTAAAGTCAGTCTAATATAATGAACGTCAGTTTGATTATCATCAACTGTTTAAGGGGTATACAGATATGAAATTTATGTTACTTTTATTGTTGGAGTGTAACACTTTAGAGACAATTTGGTTTTATTATTTAGAATGTTGCACAGTCTCCTATCCATCCAAAATAAGATAGGAAAACAGGTAAATTAGGTTATAGAATCACAGTTTCCCTACCTTCTTCCCTTTATTCCATGATCTACTGTCCTTTCCATCACATTCCTCCTTCTTCAGCCCTTTGCCCTCTTCCGTCTATCACTTCCAGCTTATCACATCATCCTCTCTCATCTCATCTCACCTGCATTCACTTGTTACCTGCCGGCTTGTACTCCTCCCTCTCCCCCTATCTTTTTATTCTGGCTTTAGTCCTCTTCCTTTCCTGTTCTATTTCCCTTCATAAATGCTGCATGAACCGCCAAGTTTCTCCAGCACTTTGTGTGCGTTGCTCATAATTTTCAGTCTCTACAGAATTGCTTGCATTTTATAAAACCATGAGATATAGGAGTAGAATTGGGCCATTTGGCCCATTGAGTCTGCTCACCATTCAGTCATGGCTGATCCTTTTTTCCCCTCCTCACTCCCAGTCCCTGGCCTTCTCCCCGTAACCTTCAAAGCCGTGTCCCATCAAGAACCTATCAAGGTCTACCTTAAATACACCCAATAACCTGGCCTCCATAGCTGCCTGTGGTAATAATGTCCACAAATTCACCACTCTCTGGCTAAAGAAATGTCTCCAGAATTCCTTTGTACTTTATTATACAGAATGGAAACAGACCTTTGTCAACTCATCCGTGCTGACCAAGTTGTCTCAGATTTAATCCCATTTGCCAATGTTTCGCTCAGATTGGAAATAAGATTGGTTTATTGTTGTCATATACAGTACAATGAAAGGCCTGTCTTGCATACTGTTTATACGGATCTAATCATGACACAGTGCATTGAAGTAGCATAAACTAGATACTTCAGCACCTAATATTGAGCAGAGGTTTAGATCCTGGTGGTCAAAGGCTATCTTTTCATTCTCCACCTTGCCATCACTAACTAGTTCTCCAGACACAAGGTAAGTTGAGCCATGGATGTAGTAATGGAAACTGTCATTGGTTTTGCCTGCATCAAGGAAGTGAGCTTAGTCCCTGCTTAACTCCCTCTATACTAAAGACTGTGTGGCTCAAATGCCATCTATAATTTTGCTGATGACACAACTATTGTTGGCAGAATTTCAGACATACAGAAGGCATACAGGAATATCTCAGATAGTTGAGTGGTGATGCAGCAATAACCTTTCACTCAACATCAGTCAGACCAAAAAAACTGATTGTTCACTTCAGAAAGGGTAAGATGAGGGATCACACACCAGTCCTCACAGAGGGATCAGAGGTGGAAAGAGTGAGCAAATTTCAAGTTCCTGCATGTCAACTTCTCTGTGGGTCTATCCTGGGCCCAACATATTGATGCAATGACGCCATTAGGAGTTTGAGGAGATTTGGTTTATCACCAAAGAAATTTAAGAAGTTCTACAGGTGTACCATGGAGAGCATTCTAACTGGCTGCATCACTGTATAATGTGGGGGGAGGGCTACTGCACAGGACTGAATGATGCTACAGGATGTTGTGAACTCAGTCAGCTCCATCATGAGCACAAGCCTCTGTAGAATCTAGGGCATCTTCAAGGAGCGATGCATCAAGAAATCATTAAACACCCTCGTCACCCAGGACATGCCCTCTTCTCGTTGCTACCGTCAGGAAGGAGGTACAGGAGTCTGAAGGCACACACTCAATGTGTCAGGAACGTTATTTCCCCCTCTATCATCAGATTTCTGAATGGACTTTGAACCCACAAACAATACCTCACTACTTTTTGCAGTACTTATTCAATTTAACTATTCATAAATATGCATACAGTAATTCTGTTTTTATTATAATGTATTGCATTGTACTGCTGCCACAAAAATAGCACATTTCATGACATACGCTGGTGATGATAAACCTGATTCTGATTCTGTATACTATTCTATAGCAAACTATAGGCAGCAGCTGGAGGCAGATGAAAGATACCAAGGAGACCAAGGACCTAAGGTGTGGAGAATAGTGTGGCAGAATTGGAGATAATTCATGTTGCCAGGTAGAATAGAAAGCAGCAATAAATGAATACCCAGAAATTAAAGAAAAAGCCAAAATATGTCTGAAACACTCAGCAGTCAGGAAATATTTTTGGAAAGAGAAATAAAATTAATATTTGAATACAAAGAGTCTCTTGCCTGAAATGTTAATTCTGTTTTTCCTGATTTACTGAGTACTTTCAGCATTGTTATTGTGCAGAGCTGAAAGCAATATATTTAAATAGGGAAAACAATAACATTTCTTGAGAGGATGCAAGACATCCTCGAATATTAAAAAAAACCCTGAAAGTTAACAAGTTGGAAATGGCACGGTATTCTAGCCTTCATTACAAAGGGGTGGAGTATAAGAGTAATGAAGCCTTTACATAGTCAAGCCAAGCTTTAGTAAGATCAGAAGGCTGTATTGGATTCAAAGGACAAACTTGCCTTGCAAGTGAAAAGGGCTGGATTCCCTTGGTCAAAGTTCTGTGACCAAGACTTAATATGAGGTTCGATACCTACTTGAGTTTTAGAGGAATGAGTGATAAATATTGGGAATATAAGTGGATTGGTTCTGAAACAACAGAGCATGATCTCAAAGTCGGGGGTATATTTACTATATTAGGCTTGGACTCATCATGATGGCATAAGTCCCTGGCTTCTTCTTACATCCCAAGGACATTATGGCAGATTAATCGGCTACTGTAAATTACCCCTTAGCATCAGGTCATAGTAAAAGGAATGGTATGTGTTACAGAGAAATTAAATTGCAGAGAAAGAAGGAAATAAGCAGTGGAAATTGGGACAAATCGATCTTCTCCTCAGTTGACTGAATGGACACATCCCGTGTTGCTGTAAGTGTAGAGTAAGATATACAAGACTGATATTAATTGATAGATTTTTGGACACAAGAAATCCAGAGATATGGAGCAACAAATAATCTACTGGAGGAACTCCATGGGCCCAGCAGCATCTGTATCACAGTCATATTATAGTACAGAAACTGGCCATTCAGCGCATGCCAGCCTAAAATCCTGCCCAATCCCATCTACGTGCACCTGGACCATAACCTTCCAAACTCCTCCCTTCCATGTAGCAATCCAAACTTTTTCAATGTTACAAATGATCCTGCATTTACCACTTCCACTGGCAGCTCATTGCATTTTCGTACCACTCTCTGAGAGAAGAAGTTTCCCCTCAGACTTCACCTTTCAATCTAAACCTACGACTTCTAGTTCTAGTCTCACCCAATGTGAGGGGGAAAAGCCTGCATGCAATTCACCCTATCTATACCCCTCATAATGTTGTATACCTTGATAAATGTCCCCTCATAATCCTGCACTTCACGTCCAAACCTATTTCAACCTTTCTCTATAATTCGGGTCCTCTAGTCCTGGCAACGTCCTTGTAAGTTTTCTCTATACTTTGTTAAGCTTAGGGATATTTTCTTGAAGATAGGTGACCAGTACTGTACATAATATTCTAAATTTGGCCTCACCAATATCTTGTACAACTTCAACATAATATACCAACTCCTGTATTTAATGATTTGATTTATGAAGGCCAATGTGCCAAAAGCTCTCTTCACCACCCTATCTACCTGTGATGTTACTTTCAAGGAACTGGGAGTCTGTGTTGCCAAATCTCTTTATTCTACAGCACATCTCAGAGCCCTGTCATTCACTGTGTACGTCTCAGCCTGACTTGTCCTCTCAAAGTGCAACACCTCACACCTGTGTGCATTAAATTCCACTCACCATTTTTCCAGCTGATCAGGAGCATTCTGCAAGCTTTAATAGATCCCTTGGAGTACCGTGTTCAGTTCCTGGTCACCTCATCACAGGCAGGAGTGCAGAGGAGATTTACAAGGATGTTGCCGGGATTGGGGAGCATGCCTTATGAGAATAGATTAAGTGAACTTGGCCTTTTCTCTTTGGAGCAATGGAGGATGAGAGGTGACCTGATAGAGGTGTATAAGATGATGAGGGGCATTGATCGTGTGGATAGCCAGAGGCTTTTTCCCAGGGCTGAAGTGGCTAACATGAGGGGGCATAGTTTTAAGGTGCTTGGAAGTAAGTACAAGGGGAATGTCAGAGGTGAGATTTTCACACAGAGAGTGGTGGGTGCATGGTATGCACTGCCAGCGAAAGTGGTAGAAGCAGATACAACAGGGTCTTTTAAGAGACTCTTAGATAGGTACACGGAGCTTAGAAAAATAGAGGGCTATGCGGTAGGGAAATTCTAGGCAGCTTCTAGAGTAGGTTACATGGTCAGCACAACATTATGGGTTGAAGGGCCTGTAATGTGCTGTAGATTTTCTATGTTGTAAGTAGCCTTCCTTGATAACCATTAAACCTCCAATTTTGGTATCAACTGCAAACTTACTGATCCAATTTACCACAAAAATTATTACTATGGATGAAGGCCTGTGACTAGCAGTGTATTAGAGAGATCAGTGCTGTATCTGTTGAGGCACTGATCTCTGCAATACATCACTAGTTGCAGGGCTTCAGTCAGAGAGACAACAATTTACTACCACTCTCTGACTTCTCCCACTAATCTTGAATGTCAAGCAGCAACTTAACCTGGAGAATGTAATTGTCAGTGTTTTGCGTCAAGACCCGAAAAAGGACTGAGAGTGATGAATGAAAAGAACCACTATAATGAGGACAGGGGGAGGGGTGGGACAGGTGCCAGTAGATGATTGGTGGACAGGCGATGAATTAAGGATGATGGACAGATGTCCCTGGTGGGAGATGGGTGAGAAGCAAACAAGGAAAGAAAATGAGAAAATGTTGCCAGGTGATGGGAATGGAGGGGAGAGTGGAGACAGCTACTGGAGGGTGATAAGCAGCAACACAAAGGTTTCCTGTGCTGGAATCTGATAAGTAAAACATGTGATAATGGGAACTATTAAGGGAGAGGTGAAGAGCAAGTGGAACCAATTGGTGGAGGAATGTGAGTGTGTGGGAAGTTGGGATAAAAGGAAAGATGGGTGGGGTAGGCATGGAAAATGGGAGCAATGTGCATTATGAAAAGGGGAGGAAAGAGACACAAAATGTAAAGATAACCTGAAATTGGAAAACATAATGTTCATACCATTGATTTGTAGACTAACCAGGCAGAACATGAAATGTTGCTTCTCTAGATTATTTTTTGCCTCATCTGGGCAGTGGCGATGGTAAAGGACAGGCAGTTTGATGTGGGGATGGATTGTGAAATGAAATGTGGAAATGGTCTGAATTTAAAGAGCAAACACGAGGAAATCTGCAGATGCTGGAAATTCAAACAACAACACACACAAAATGCTGGTAGAACACAGCAGGCTAGGCAGCATCTATAGGGAGAAACGCTGTCGACGTTTTGGGCCGAGACCCTTCATCAGGACTAACCGAAAGGAAAGATAGTAAGAGATTTGAAAGTAGTGGGGGGAGGGGGAAATGCAAAATGATAGGAGAAGACCGGAGGGGGTGGGATGAAGCCAAGAGCTGGAAAGGTGATTGGCGAAAGTGATACAGAGCTGGAGAAGGGAAAGGATCATGGGACAGCAGGCCTCGGGAGAAAGAAAGGGGGGGAAGGGGGAGCACCAGAGGGAGATGGAGAACAGGCAAACAACTAAACATGTCAGGGATGGGGTAAGAAGGGGAGGAGGGGCATTAACATTAACGAAAGTTAGAGAAGTCAATGTTCAAGCTATGTTCAATGTGAAAAATGTTCAATGTTCTAACTTCTGTTAATGCCCTCCTCCCCTTCAGCTGTCCCTGAATGGATGGTGCATCAGAGAAACAGAAGGCATCCTTACACAAGCCAAAAAGGCAAGATATGTTCTCTAGGTAGTTGTGAGTCAGTGGGTTTATAATAGATGTCAATGAATAGTTTGCCTCCTGAGGATGACATGGATGAATTCAGAAATGGGAGAGAAGTGTCAGAAATGGTCCAATTACATTTATTTGAGAATAGGATGGAGTAGTCCATTAAAATGATAAGATCTACAAATTCTGGTAGCACTGCCAATGGAGTCTTTGATACACCAGAGAAAGAAATGGGTCAGAAAAATGGATAAAGTGACTCACCAGCATTGTTATTGAAAGACAACACACTCAAGAGACATTATATTTTTCTTTTTCAGAATAAGGAGGCTGGGCAGGCAGCTGTCAAAACAAAATATCTTCCTTCAGAGCATTGCAAAACACGTATTATATACTCGAGTGATTGATTTAGATCAATAGATTTGAGGCAGTCAAGATATTGAGGTACAAGTTCAACACTTGTGATTGAAGCTTGATGGGACAATCTCTCATACTCTTGTTATTCAAAGTAGGCTTAAAAAGGGGTTCCTGTTCTTTCTCCACTTACCGATATATTGCTAATATCGGTAGTTCCTTATTTGAGCCTTTGTGTTGATAAGGCTCTGCACCAATGCATCACTAAGAACAGACAGGAAATATGTTATCCCTTTAAAGCCGTACCGATCCCTGGAGTATTTTGAAGCAAAACATGTCCAACATTTTGTGCTCAACTTAAACCGACCAGTTCCGTTTTGATACACCACAGATGTCAATTTGAAGGAAGGCGGTTCCAATGCTGTTGATACCAACTCGGCACTACTCCCATTGGTGACCGTGACTGTCACAGCACCCATCGCCAATTGGCCAGTTGTCAATCGCGGAATAAACCCAGGAACTGGTTGTCAATCAGCATTGACGAAACGCCGAAAATTCAGAGCTACTGTACAGCGCTGTCATACAATTTAACCAAAAGTTTAGTCAATAGTTGAAATCTTACTTAAAAGCACCAGAGCTACAAAGGTAAGAGGCGCCCGTCGTTTATAAAAACACTCACTGAGTATTGATGGGGTTTCAAAGATAAATTGATGATTTCTGTGGTTCTTATTCTACGGTAATATAAATACCGGTTTAACTAATGTAAGATCATAATTTGTAAACTATCTTATTAACATTCCTATTTTGGAATTCATTTCGTGTATAATTGTCGTCTTGTCTCTCTGCTGGGACAGACTTGCATTTACCACAAGCATGAACAGTGTGCTGCCAACCTCCATCCTAGCCGAATAAGCAGGTGTTAGAAGTTTCTGCTCTGAGACGGCGGATGTGTTATATAGTTAAATAATTGCCTTGAGGCACGAATCACGCCCTCGTTTCTCCCTTAACTGTTTTCTTTAAAGCTTTTTAATAAATCATTTTTCTCTTTAAAAGTTAATTTTAGTAAAATTTTCCTTTCCACGCCCATTCTAACGATTGAACAATCCATTTAATTTGATTTAAAAGCTTGGGACAATCATGTTGTCAATAAAACTTGTAGTTCAGAGGGATAAGTGTATGCCATATGCAAACAGTTAACCCAGTAATTGGATAACTGTATGAAGGGTAGAGGGTAACAATCTCTTCCAATATATAGATTGGAACAAAAATTGAAGAAAGGAGAATGACTTTAATTATATGCAATAATAAGTAAAAACTACTTTGAAAGCACTTATGTTAAGCAACATTATAACATTCATAATGTTAACCAAAATCATTCTTTATCTTTTAAAAAATATTAAAACCAACCGAGGGAAAATCGTTTAAAAATGTGTATTAGTTTAAAATGATAACATTGAAACAAGTTTTTAATTATCAATTTTGATTGAAAAAGTTACTCATCGTATTGTGCAGAGGCACAGGAAGGAAATCATTTTAAAAATGAGAAACTGTAAACTTTTCTTGAATGCAACTTGTATGATGTTTGCCTGTTATTTCATCTAAAGCAAGAACAAATATTTTCAAGAAGGTTAAGATTTGAGAGGCTAATGTCATATTATTTATTGTCTTATAATAAACAGTTAACAACATGATAGCTGTCCATAACGTTCAAAGTAATTGCACAACATACCACATCAACCAGGAACATGGAAGATTTTGAAATATTTTGCTGCATGCACCCAAAGTCATGAAGACGGATATGGTTACAAACCAAACCCATAGAATACAATAGACATTTAGATAATTGAGTGTTGGGGTTCTTCTTCATTGAACTGATAGCTAAATTGAAAAATGTGCTGTTTGACATCTGTGGCATAATTAGAATTTTGATCATTTTTCAACATCACCTTTTTTAAACTTTACTTTCTTAAAGTAAATTCCAGCAGTGATCTTGGTGCTACATTTTTGGTTGGTAATATGAACTTTGTAATTCCATTCGGTTAGGTTACAAGGTATAAAGCAGTTACTAAAACAAAGTAGGGGTAAGAATTTTTCTATGCTTATGGCTACAAATATTCTCCCAATCTGATACTGCAATGAAAGTACCAACATGGTTTTGCAATATTTATGAATATTTTTACGTTACAAAATATATCAAACCATCTCTCCTCTTATAGACAGCAATCATGACGTGAATATTGTAATTATCATATCTATTAATGCTATAAACTTTCTTGCTTAGTTTAAAATGGGTCAATGTAAGTTGGTAAGGAAATCTTATTGCTTAATACTGAAGTGTAAAGACATGTTATGTTAGCACACTGATATTCTAGAAGTTACATCACTGTTGCCACATTGAACAAGCCAAAAGAATTGGTAGTAGAAATTAATACAGGCTGTTTAGTTCACATTGCCTGCTTCATTATTCCCAACTAATCTTTCACTACAGTGCCACTTTCTTACACCAATCCCACATCTGTTAAGCTCTAATTTGAACATAATATTTACTGAGCCTGCAAGAGTCTCCAGATGAAGAAATTTCTCCCCATCTCTACCTTGAATGGCCACCCATTATTTTGAGAATGTGTGACCACTGGTTATAGACACCTCACCCAAGTGAAAATCCATCTCCTCTTCTACTCTATTAATTCTCATAATTTTCAACAGGATAACCTCAATCTTTTAAAATCCGTGATGTATATACCCAGTCTACTTAATTTCTCCTCACAAGGCAGATCTGCTATCACAAATTAATCTGATGAACCTTTTGTTGTATTCCCTTTGCTGCAAATATATCCTACAAGAGAAAATCTGCAGAAACTGGAAATCACAGGCAAAATGCTGGAGGAACTCAGCAGGCCAGGCAGCATTTATGGAAAAGAGTAAACAGTTGATATTTCGGGCTGAGACCCTTTGGACTATCCTGATGAAGGTTCTTAGCCCACTGTTTACTCTTTTCCGTAGATGCTGCCTGGCCTGCAGAGTTCAACCAGCATTTTGTGCAAGTCTATCCTTTCTCAGATAGGAGACACAGTACAATATTGCAGATGTGGTCTCACAAAGGCTCTATATAATTGGAGCACAATGTTTTTACTCTAGTACTCAAATACTTTATGTAAAGCTGTCCTGACTGCTTGTTGCACTTGTATGTTAATTTTCAGCAATTAAGGACGTGAACATTTTGCAATCTCTCACCATTTATATGAAGTCCATACTCATATTCTTCCTACGAATGTGGATGAGTTTGCATTTTCCATACCGAATTCCACTTGCTATCCCCCTCCTCATTCACCTACCCTATTTGTTTCTGTTTCATTCCCCAAACCCTCTGTTGTTCTCCTCACAGCTGATGTTCCATCACAATTGATACTGGAATGGGAAAGCCCAGTGTTTATATTGGGCTATCATCTTAAAGGCTTTTTGGTATAGCTTGACTATTACATCTGGCCAGTGGTGCAGTGGCATCCGCACTGGACTTCGAGACGAGTGGTCCCAGGTTCAAATCTGGCTGGCTCCTTGCACGCTTTCCATCCCTTCTAGGTTGAGTGTCGAGCTTGCAACTCTGCCTTGTTACCATCGTGCCACAAAGTGCAGAGAAGACAAAGGAAATCCCAACAAACTGCTGCAATGTTCGCCAATAGGCAAGTGAGTTGAACCACTGTGCAGCCGAACACTTTACAGGGCAATACCTGTTCACTTCATTCCCTCATGGCTATTTTCATAGCCAGTAACATTAAAATAGTTTACTAATAATCACAACAGATGAATAAATAAGGAAACAAAAGTCCAGATGCATTGTTTCTTGAGATTACTGAAGTTTTTCGGCAGACTTTTGTAGCAGTATGATATTCCTAGGTTGAACCTTACCAAGGTTCCTTTCCAAGCTACAATCTGGTTTTCACTGGCAAGGGTAATAGACATGAAATGTGGAAGCCTGATTTCCTTTTTGGTTGTCTTTTTTATTCATAGCACATGGAGATAGTAATTCAAAATAAATTGACATTTCAATGAAAAATAAATAACGCCTCTTGCAATTTTTCTATAATGAGGTAGCAAGAATTTCCATTTGAAAACTCTTCCACCGAGATTCTGGGCTTGCCTTTTTCCCCCTGAAGGATGTAGCAACCAAACCAACTGAAAAATGGTGGGATTGAGTAAAGCCGGCATGGATTTACTTATTTTTTTGTCTCCTTGCCTAAAATAAATATACTTTTTCTAATGGAAGTGCAGCAAAGATTCACCAGCCAGGCTCCAAGAATGAGAAATTTATTGGATGAGGAGATGGGGAGTAAACTAGAACTATTTAGAATCTCATCTCTCCATAACCGGTTAGTTTGCACTGCATGTTAGGCAAGACTGTTGACCTACTAGAGAGATCCAATGGATGCAGGGAAATAGTTGCCCCTGGTTGAAGACTCTGGGACCAGAGGTCCCAGTTTCAGGATAAGGGATGTGCAATTTAGGATAGCAATGAAGAGATTTGACTTTAGTGCAGAAAGTTGGAATTCTCTCTCCAGGGAGCACTGAATTCATTCTAAACAGATTAATAGATTTCTTGATAAGAAAGAACTCAGTGGATACAGTAATGGTGCTGGAAAATGGCATTGGGGAGAAAATCGGGCATGACAGACCAGGCTCAAAGGGCTAAACCTTACGTTCCTATGGTTGTGTGTCTACTATGCTTATACACGTATGCATGTTTGTACACACGCTTTGAATCTCCTGTGTGCATTATGTGAATGATTTGTATATATTATTTCATGCCTGCCTCTGTGTATCCATTTAGTCAGTTGTATTTGGCTTTGCTTCCCTCTAGTTTGCAAAAACAAATTCTGCAATGTGTTGTGGAAATGCTGACCTTTTAATCAGACTGGGAAATGTGGTGTAAATTAAAATCCTAATTGTTGTCACCCATGTTCCTCTCACAACACAGGTTGAGGTTAACAAAGGGCTTTGTGCTTGGATACAAAACACAAAGTGATTTTGACCACCATAGACTATTCTCTTGTATGTCCCCTTTGACTCCAGGCTGTTGCTATACTTTCAGCAGCTTATGTGAGCTGTCCATGAGTGTTAGTTAGCTACACTATTTAAAAACATCCCAGTGAATGATCAGCTGACAAGAACATGAATCTTCCCAGGAGGTTGCGAGGGATGGGTCAATATTGCATTGCCTCATAAACAGAGCTGTGTATCCAGTTGTGATCACAATGAACGTTACTTCTCGTCTATTATTTGGTGCCCTCCTGACTCAACCCCCATTACTGAAGCCCTTATGCATGTCTTTGCTACCTTCAGCATCAAATGCTTGTAGTCTTCTTGCAGTCTTGTCTGCCTCTGTCCTTCACAAACTTGAAGTGATCTTAAAATCTGCTAACCACATGGTCTCAACAGGATGCCAAAAAGTTTTTCAGATGTATAAAGAGTAAAAGAGAGGTGAGAGTGGATATTGGACTGCTGGAAAATGACAGTGGAGAGGTAGTAATGGGAGACAAGGAAATGGCAGGTGAACTGAATAAGTATTTTGCATCAGTCTTCCCTATAGAAAACATTAACAGTATGCCGGAAGTTTGAGAGTGTCTGGGGGCAGAGGTGAGTGCAATTGCTATTACTAGTGAGCAGGTGCCTGAGAAGCTGAACGGTGTGAAAGTAGATAAGTCACTGAACCAGATGGATGACACTCCCAGTGTTCTGAAAGACGTAGCTGAAGAGATGGTGAGGGCATTAGTAATGATCTTCAGAAGGTACATTTCATGTCAGAGAAATGTATACAATAATACATCTTGAAATTCTTCTTCTTTACCAACACCCATGAAAACACAGTGCCCCAAAGAATGAAAGACAGTTAAATGTTAGAACCCCAAAGCCCCCCATCAACTCCCCCATCCCACGCAGAAGCAGCAGCATTGCAATGAGCCCCCCACCCCACCAGAAAAAAGCATCGGCACCCCCACCGAGCACTCAGGCGTGCAGCAAAGCATCAATAAATACACAGGCTTGCAGTACCCCAAGGACTACTCATTCACCCGGTATTCAACACACCAAATAATGGAAATTGAGGTGTTCACAGCGAGGGGGGAGACATAACAAAGCAACTCACTGATGTATGATGTTAAAAGTCTGTTGCCTTGCTTCTTCTGAGCTCTGTGCCCAAAGAACTTGGCTCTCTGGGCACACAGCCAGCAGCCAGCTCACTGCTTATGATCTGCTGGAGGTAGCACCGGCCTTGAATCCACCTGCCTCCAGAGCCATGAAAATTTAGCACCCTGAAGGCACACTCGTCTTCCAGGTCGCATCCTTGGCATATCAACTTTTAGGACCGAGATAAGGAAAAACTTCTTCACACAGAGAGTAGTGAATCTGTGGAATTCTCTGCCACAGGAAACAGTTGAGGCTGGTTCATTGGCTATATTTAAGAGGAAGTTAGATATGGCCCTTGTGGCTAAAAGGATCAGGGGGTATGGAGAGAAAGCAGGTACAGGGTTCTGAGTTGGATGATCAGCCATGATCACACTGAATGGCCGTGCAGGCTCGAAGGGCCAAATGGCCTACTCCTGCACCTATTTTCTATGTTTCTATCAAAAGGTGGCCGGTCGTGAGGCCCCAAGATAGACCCATTTCCGCAAAGTGGGTCTTCAAAAGAACCTTGAAAAGGAAAAAAAATCACTCAATTCTGCAGTTGTTCCAGATGACTGGAAAACTGCAAATATCACTCTGCTCTTTGAGGAGGGAGAGAAACAGAAGAAAGTAAATTTATATGCCAATTAGCCTGACCTCGGTGGTTGGGAAGATGATAGACTCGATTGTTAAGGATGTGTTTTACGGTTACTTGGAAGCATGGATAGAGCATTGGCTGATTGGAAGGAAGCAAAGGGTGGGAATAAATGAAGCCTTTTCTGGTAGGCTGTCAGTGACTAGTGGTGTTCCACAAGGGTCTGCGTTTCAACCGCTTCCTTTTATGTTATATGGCAATGATTTGGATGATGGAATTCATGGCTTTGTTGTCAAGTTTGCAGATGATACAAAGATAGGTGGAGGGGCAGATAGTTCTGAGGAAGCAGAGGGACTTAGACAGATTAGAAGAATGGGCAAAGAAGTGGTAGATGGAATATAGTATAAATATAGTGAGCAGTTTTTGGCCTCTTATCTAAGAAAGGATGTGCTGACATCGGAGAAGGTTGAAGGGAGCTTCATGAAAATGATTTCGGGATTGAAAGGCTGATCATATGAGGAGTGTTTGATGGATCTGGGTCTGTACTCATGGGTATTCAGAAAAATGAGGGGAGGGATTTCACTGAAACCTATCAAATACTGTAAGGCTTTGATACAGTGGATGTGGAGAAGGTGTTTCCTATGGTGACCCAGCCTCAGAATAGAGGGGAATCCTTTTAGAAAGGAGATGAGGAGGGTGGAATTCATTGCCCCAGGCATCTGCAGAGGCCAGGTTGTATTTAAGGCAGTGGTTGATAGATTCTTGATTAATCTGGATGTGAAAGGTTACAGGGAGAAAGCAGGAGAATAGGACTGAGAGGCATATAGATCAACCATGATGAAAAGTTGGGTCAAACTCAAGAGGCTCTTGTGGTCTCATGGTCTCTTGCTGCTTATCTGTTCTTATTGTGACATGTATGTATGTAGTTTAAACTGCATTCCCTTCCAGAACTGAGCATGTCCAATGACCTTTGGCAAATTATCATTATTTAAAGTATTACTCTTCTGCAGTTTGGTCTTTTTCTTGTCTGTGATTTAGCAAGGCTATTTTAAAGTTCATCTCACAGTTTAGGTAGGATCTTAAATATAATCATAACACCCAAGATGAGCTGTATTACCATTCAACATTACAAAAATTTGCAAGTTCAGAAAACCTAAACATCCTGGTAACGCACCATTCATGGCTCCAAACTGTCCTTCTAGGTGAGGTGACATTTCACCTGTGAGTCTGTTGGGGTCATCTACCATATCCGGTGCACCCAGTGTGGACTGCTGTATATCAGTGAGATCCAACGCAGACTGGGAGACAACCTCACCGAGCACCTATGCCCTGCCCTCCAGAAGAAGCAGGATCTCCTGGTAGCCACCCATTTCAATTCTTCTTCCCATTCCCATTCTGACATGTCAGTCTATGGCCTCCTCTACTGCCGCGATGAGGCCACACTCGAGTTGGAGGAGCAACAACTTGTATTCCATCTGGGTAACATCCAACCTGGATGAACATTGGTTTCTCAAACTTCAGCTAATGGACCACCCCTACAACTTCACCGTTCCCCATTCCTATTTCCCTCTCTCACCTTATCTCCTTACCAGCCCATCACCTCCCTCTGATGCTCCTCCCCCTTTCCTTTCTTCCATGGCCTTTTGTCCTCTCCTATCAGATTCCCCCTTCTCCAGCCCTTTATCTCTTACACCAATCAACTTTTCAGCTCTTTACCTCACCCCTCCCACTTTCCTGGTTTCAGCTATCACCTAATATCTTGTACTTCTTCCTCCGTTTCTGTTCCCCCCCCCCCCCCCACCCACCCACCCCACTTCTTACTCTGAATTCTCATCTCCTCTTTCCGGTCCAGATGAAGGGCTTTGGCCCAAAACATTTACTCCTTTCCATAGATACTGTCTGGCTTGCTGAATTCCTCCAGTATTATGCATATATTACTTTAATCTCCTGCATCTGCAGATTTTCTCTTGTTTGCAATCCTAGTATTCTATCAATTGTCTGTTGTCTTTAGTAAGAAGGAAGTGAGCTGATATAACATGGAAGGATGATGTCAGAATAGTTGAGTAATCAGTGTAATAATTTTTTTCTCCTTGTCATAGATGGTCTAGAAGTTGCACACTTGATCCTAGTTCAGCTAGAAATTCCTGGTCTCCATCTTTCTTCATTTTTCTATGTGTCCTTGCCTAAAAATACTTGGGCCTATGAAGTTGACTGCCTGATGCATTCTTAACTTAAAAGTTGGGGTAGTGGAGTATTTTATTTAAGGTTAAACCTTTTGTTTTATTATTCTCCTAATTAGAACTGGAATTGTAGGATGGTAAAATATTTGTCCTTCTGTGGATTCTTTTGGAGAAGTCCAAAAAACTATTTTGAGATTCAGCCAAACCCTGCAGTAAATTGTTGATGGGTCTAACTCCATATCTTCTGAAATCCATCTTTGTAAAGAATCAGGTCTCAGCTAAAGTTATGTGACTTTTCTTCAATTGGATCCAGTTCAAAGAGTAATTGAATTTGGAGCAGGTCCAATGGGAAAGACAAATCCAATCCCATTCTTTCAGATAACATAAAGATCTTGGCTAAATACAGATTTGTGCATGCATGAGGTAAATCTGGTTCAGTTGTTCCTGTTTCCATTCTCTCCCCACCTACTCAGAGCATCTATGACGAATTAAGTCAACAGAACACAATATAGCACCAAAATCATTTACTGGATCTGTCCTGGGTCTAGCATGTAAGTGCCATTATGAAGAAGGCATGGCAACACCTCTAGAAGTTTGCGAAGGTTTAGCATGTCATCTAAAACTTTGACAAACTTCTATAAATGTGTGGCAGAAGGCATATTGATTGGTTGCATCACGGGTGGTGTGCCAATATTAATACTCTTGAACAGAAAAGCCCATGGAAAGTAGTGGCCTTGGTATAGTCCATCATGGGGAAAGCCCTCACCACCATTGACCATATTTACATGGAATGCTGTCACAGGAAAGCAACATCCACCGCCAATGACCCTCACCACCCAAGACATGTTCGCTTCTCACTGCTGCCATCAGGAAGAAGGTACAGGAGCCTCAGGACTCACACCAGGAATAGTTATTACCCCCTCAACCATCAATCTCTTGAACCAGAGGGGATAACTTCACTTAACCCATCACTACATTTTTCCCACAACCTATGGACTCACTTTGAAGGACTCTTCATCTCAAGTTCTCGATATTTCTTTTTTTAAATTATTATTTCTTTTTTTTTCTTTTTGTAATTGCAGTTTGTTGTCTTTTGCACATTGGTTGTTTGTCCATCCCCTGTTGGGTGGGGTCTTTAACTGATCCTATTGTGTTTCTTGAACTTATTGTGAATGCCCACAAGAAAATGAATCTCAGGGCTGTGTATACATATACACAAAATGTGCAGGAGGAGCTCAGCAGGTTAGGCAGCATCTATGGATAGGAATAAACCGTCGACATCTCGGGCACCTGCAATACCATGTATATATTTTGATAATAAATTTACTTTGAACTTTGGAAACAACATGTTGAGCTCTGTGTGAACAAGGCTGTGGGCTGTTTTTGAATTTCCTGCATGGTCTTTCTGTGGTTATCGCTGTAATATCAGGAAATGTGGAACTTCTGAGGCACTGTCTTAATCCCATTTTATAGTACCGGATAGGGAAGATTACACTTGTGAGTTATCACACAGCCCCAGGACTCCACAGAGTTCTCTGATAATGATCAGTCATGGAACTTCTTTCTAATTACAACATGCTATTTCTGATACAATGCGGAGACATTTAACTCTCTAATGCTAGTAGAACTGTACTTTTAATTTGAAGTAGTAGCAACAGATTTTTTTTATTTCTTTAGAAATCTTTGAAATATTTTCTCAGGAATGGGGAAATAGCTATTTTTGTGAATTGGCAGGAGATGGTGTCAAATGATACTCATGGCAAAATAACAGGATAGTTAAGCATGCACTATAACAAAAACAACCATTACTGAGTTAGAGCCCACAGAATGACATGAGAAATAGAAGAGTAGAAAAAGTAAATGGGCATGGGGAAGAAAGAAATTTCTATTGCATTGTTATCCTGAAAGGGTACACAATAGACTGCTCACCGCAAACCTTTCAGGACAGATGTTGCTGGCACAAAGCCAACATCTGTGGACACGCCATGAACACTCTTGGCACAAATTCCAATGCAGAGCATTATTCTTTCCAGGTCAAAGTATCACCATCACATCAGTACTGATGAGTTGCCAACAGGCAAACATACTGCAGACGAGTGCACCCCTCCCCCCCTCAATTTCCTCTGAAAACACTGACAACTGCCACTGTATGCCACAGCTGATGAAAATGTCAGTGATTTTAAATCCTGAATACTATCAAAAATGTCATAAAGTAATTTTTCAACTAAAATTAGCTCAAATAGTCCTACACATTTCCTCCACACCATACAGACCAAAAACAATATTGCCCACATGAAAGTCACGTTAATGAGACATCAACTTATTTTATGCATCTTCCTGGAAGAGGCAACATCAGTTGTCAGCGTCACATCCTCTGGTGCATGGCTTCCTTGTACCCCTGTACAAATTTCAAATGTCCAGCTCACACTAACAATGCCAACAGTAATTCAATGCTAATAGTTCACCATGAGTAAGATTTTTCAAATATATTTATCTGAAAGAATGATTGGCTGTTCACCTACAAGATAGAGTGGGGAGAAAAAACAACCTTTACAAACATTAGCTTGCTCAGAAAGAAGCATTCTCAATAATTGGCAAATTTTATGCAGCTAGATTGCAGATTACTTGGTGTGGATGCTGTGAACACCAAGAATTGCCCCTTTCTTGTGTTTCAAACAGTTTTTTTAAATGGGAATTTTCAGATTTTCTACTCACTTGCAGGAAGGCTTGGACCAGCAGTAAACCGGTCTGAGGCCATATGACAGGAGGCATCACTGATGATTTTGTACATTCATGGCTTACAGGAACCATGTTCTCATCTAGATTTTCTAGAGGAGCAAATGGACTGATCAGTGATATCTGTGAATTTCTGAAACCAGGATTGTAAACTCTCCATTCTTATACTAATCTCATTGTCAAAGTAATGATGGAGGCAGATAAATTTTAGAAAGACTAGAGGCCGTGCAGAAATGGAGTAGAGACTTGAAGCAGATAAGCCATGATTTAATTAAATGGCAAGGGCACAGGAATTGGTCACCTTGCCTTCATTTTCTTATAATCTACTAGGAGCTTATGGAGACCAGAACACAGCACTTCTCAAAATGAGACTTTGTTCCTGGTGTATCTCAGCTGAAGGATTCACCAGAGATTTGCCTCATTGAAATGGTCATCTATACCCCATGTAATTTGACCATAAACTAAGCTCAGCAATTGCCTGCCCAGATTTACCCAAGGAAAAAACAAAAATTTGGAGCAAGTTGCACTGATGGATAGACATTCAACTTATTTTTGGAAATAAGGGCTGTACAGGGAAGTAACTAAGTGTTAAATCATGAGTAGTAACTTAATTAGTGAATTGAAATTGCTTCATACATTCCCTGGAGAGTTTTAAACAACTTGACAGGTGAATAGAAACCACAAAGGAAACTTGGGAAGGAGAGATAGATAGATAGATACTTTATTCATCCCCATGGGGAAATTCAACTTTTTTCCAATGTCCCATACACTTGTTGTAGCAAAACTAATTACATACAATACTTAACTCAGTAAAAAAATATGATATGCATCTAAATCACTATCTCAAAAAGCATTCATAATAGCTTTTAAAAAGTTCTTAAGTCCTGGTGGTTGAATTGTAAAGCCTAATGGCATTGGGGAGTATTGACCTCTTCATCCTGTCTGAGGAGCATTGCATCGATAGTAACCTGTCGCTGAAACTGCTTCTCTGTCTCTGGATGGTGCTATGTAGAGGATGTTCAGAGTTATCCATAATTGACCGTAGCCTACTCAGCGCCCTTCGCTCAGCTACCGATGTTAAACTCTCCAGTACTTTGCCCACGACAGAGCCCGCCTTCCTTACCAGCTTATTAAGACGTGAGGCGTCCCTCTTCTTAATGCTTCCTCCCCAACACGCCACCACAAAGAAGAGGGCGCTCTCCACAACTGACCTATAGAACATCTTCAGCATCTCACTACAGACATTGAATGACGCCAACCTTCTTAGGAAGTACAGTCGACTCTGTGCCTTCCTGCACAAGGCATCTGTGTTGGCAGTCCAGTCTAGCTTCTCGTCTAACTGTACTCCCAGATACTTGTAGGTCTTAACCTGCTCCACACATTCTCCATTAATGATCACTGGCTCCATATGAGGCCTAGATCTCCTAAAGTCCACCACCATCTCCTTGGAATTGGTGATATTGAGACGCAGGTAGTTTGAGTTGCACCATCTCACAAAGTCCTGTATCAGTTTCCTATACTCCTCCTCCTGTCCATTCCTGACACACCCCACTATGGCCGTGTCATCAGCGAACTTCTGCACATGGCAGGACTCCGAGTTATATTGGAAGTCTGATGTGTACAGGGTGAACAGGACCGGAGAGAGTACGGTTCCCTGCGGCGCCCCTGTGCTGCTGACCACCGTGTCAGACCTACAGTCTCCCAACCGCACATACTGAGGTCTATCTGTCAAGTAGTCCACTATCCAATCCACCATGTGAGAGTCTACTCCCATCTCCGTTAGTTTGTGCCTTAAGATTTTGGGCTGGATGGTGTTAAAGGCACTAGAGAAGTCAAGGAATGTAATCCTCACAGCACAACTGACCCCCTCTAGGTGAGAGAGTGATTTGTGCAGCAAATACGTGATAGCATCCTCCACTCCCACCTTCTCCTTATACGCAAACTGAAGAGGATCCTGGGCGTGCCTGGAACAAACAGGAAGTGAAAGTTAGAGAAGTAGTAATCAAACTAAATAGACAGTCAAATAGAAAATGGGGTCAAATCACTGGCAAGATAAAATGTCAAGGTTCTATATTTAAGTGCAACAAAGAATGGCATAACTAAAACTAACTTGGTCATTATAATTATCTAAACATGGCTGCAGGGTAACTGAGGCTGGAAGTAGACTGATCAAGGAAATTCAACATTTGGAAAGGATGGAACAAAAAGAAAAGTAGGGTAATAAAGCTGGAGATCAGTGTCGTGGCTAGGTTCAGCTGAATATCATATTGTTCTAAGTCCGTTTGGGTCTGTGTATTTACTGTGTCAGTAATATCATAAATATATTGTTTGATTAAGCATTCTTTAGTCACTTAAATAATTAAATACAGGTTTCATGTAGAAGTACGTAAATGGCATATACTAATACGTCACCATGTTATAAGTGTATGCCTCGCAAAAGTAAAAATGAAGCAAAATCATGCTCCTGGTCTTTCTGTGTTTTTCTTTCTATTAGTTTTATGATTTGGAGTTAAAGAAGTCTAACAGTGAATTTTAAAACAAACCCGAGGTGACTAACTACCTGTTGTAGCACAGTGAGATGTTTGAGTTAAAGAAAGCATGGTGAGCAATGGTCATGTAAAAGAACAATACAAATTGTGCTTCTTTAGAAAAGGACAGAGATGGTCAAGTTATTTTTAAAAGGCAAAAAGCTGACAAATTTATGGTTCATTTACAGTGAGTACTGGTTGATAATGATCGCACCATCCAGAGACAGAGAAGCAGTTTCAGCGACAGGTTACTGTCGATGCAATGCTCCTCAGACAGGATGAAGAGGTCAATACTCCCCAATGCCATTAGGCTGTACAATTCAACTGCCAGGACTTAAGAACTTTTTTAAAGCTATTATTAATGCTTTTTGAGTTAGTGATTTAGATGCATATCATATTATTACTGAGTTAAGTATTGTATGTAATGAGTTTTTGCTACAACAAGTGTATGGGACATTGGAAAAAATGTTGAATTTCCCCATGGGGATGAATAAAGTATCTATCTATCTATCTATCTATCTATCTATCTATCTATCTATCTATCTATCTATCTATCTATCTATCTATCTATCTATCTATCTATCTATCTAAATTAAAATAAAAACAGAAATGGCTGGCTACGTCAGAAAGATAGATACATTTGATTGCACAAGAAATAACTGGATATTGTATTCTGAGCAAACTGAGCAGTATTTTCAAGCAAATAAAATCACCAATGAAAAGCAAGTGCTGATTTAGTGAGTGCTTTGGGCTTAATGGCTTGGAAGTTTAACTGCTCCAACCAAACCAGCCAAAATAAGCTTTCCTGATATCATGAAATTAATGCAGGAACATTTAAAATTGAAATTGTTGATTGTAGAACGTTTCGTGTTTCAAAAGAAGGGGAGTCCATTTCAGCTTGCATGGCTGAATTGACGAGATTGTCTGAGCATTGTCAGTCAATGTTTGGCTTATTGATGCACTGAGAGGTCATTTAGGTGTGGAATCTTACAAGAATGCATTCAAAAACAGTTCCTTACTAAAGCACAGTTCACATTTAAAAGTAGAGTTGAAATTCTGTATCAATAGAAACCATAGTGATGGCAATTGAATTGCAGTCAGGAATGAAACTGACCATGAATAAAATTGCAACATCCAAACAGAGAAACTGGCCTGGCTGAAGAAATTGTGTTACCATTGTGGCAAGGGCTCACGTACACCAGACCAATGCAGATTTAAAAGTGGAACTTGTAGAAAATGCAACAAAGTAGGACACATGCACAGAGCATGTTGGGAAGACAAAAATAAATGGACTACACAAAGAAGAGGAGCAGATTAAAATGTCAAGTCGCAGTTTGAACAAGAGCACTAATCTGTATGCTGTTGATGAAAAATCTCATAATGATGAGTGACAAAGTACTGGGTAGCCTTGAGATTTAAAATGTGAGAACTAACAAGGGGCAAACAATATGACTTACACCAGAATTGGACAGCAAATTA
Organism: Hemitrygon akajei; assembly: GCF_048418815.1. Lineage (NCBI taxonomy): Eukaryota > Metazoa > Chordata > Chondrichthyes > Myliobatiformes > Dasyatidae > Hemitrygon > Hemitrygon akajei. The sequence continues at coordinate 49,522,811 of NC_133133.1, read as the reverse complement.
ATTAAAATGGAATAGGACACTACCTTTGCTGTTTCTGTTATTACACAAGATGAGTATGAATAGTATTTCAAAGATACAGAACTGAAGCCTACAGATATCCAATTAAGAATTTGCACTGGATAAAAGATAACTTCTGTGGGAATGACGTTTATCATAGTGAAATACAACAACCAACAAGCCTCTTTGGGCTTGTATGTGATAAGAACAGGAGGGCCAGCATTGTGGGAATGTGATTGGCTGAGACAGCTTCAACTTGATTGAAGATCCAGCCACATCCCCTGCAATAGAGTCAACTGAAAGTGAATTAAGGAAGGTACTGGATGATGCCACAGCAGTGTTCATGGATGGCACTGGAAAACTCAAACATATCATGGGTAAAAGAGTGTTAAATGAAAGTGCAGTTCCCAAGTTTTGCAAAGTTCATCTGGTTCCTTGTACCAGTGAGCTCGATCACATGGCAGCTGAAGGAATTCTTTCCAAGGTTGAGTGGATGCCATGGGCAATGCCAGTGGTCCCAGCAGCCAAGAAGGATGGGTCTGCCAGGATCTGTGCTGATTTTAAGGTCACTATTAACCCAGTACTGAAAGCAGATCAATACCCTCTGCCCAGGTTAAAGGATATCTTTAACAGGTATCTTTCTCCTTGATGGAGGTTGCCTTATGTGGGATTGAGAGCTGTTGAACCATCCAAGCTCAGAGCTAAAGTGTTGGAGGAGCTACATGCTGGTCATATAGCATGGTCAAAATGAAAGCATTTGCTCAAAGATTTGTCCGATGGCCTGGGATAGACCAGCAGATCAAGCCATTTGCCACGGTCTGTTTGGAATGCCAGCATGCCCAGGAGAAAGGTGTCTAGAGCTGTCAGAACCTCTTCCTGCTGTCCGAGAGTCAACTCCTGCAACTGCCGTGGAGGGGGCCCCAGATCCTGAGATTGTTTCACAGCCACAAGTCTCACCTGTCAAGCAGAGTGACCCTCTTCCCCCACCCCTTGTCAGGAAAAATACTATCCCACAAGAGTAAGAAATCCTCCACAATGATTAAATCTTTCAGCCTGAATGGGACAATTTAAAATTTACTATCCTGAGGATGTCTGTATAGTAGTTGTATTATATAGTATACTGTGTATATGGTTGAAATGCATTCTATATTGAGTTAGAGTTTTTAGCTAAGCAGGGAGGAGTTGTGTATTTAATATATCACTGATATTTTAGCAATATTGTAAATATATTTAAGCGTTCTTTGTTTGTTTAAATAATCAATTATACATCTCTACACCACTTCCTCATAAATGCGTGCCTCACAAAAAGTAAAAATGAAATGTACACATTTTCCTGGCCTATTCATCTTTTTCTTACAACAAATTTCATGTTTTAGAGTTAATGGGGTCAAATGAAGAAATGAAAAAGGACAAATAAAAACTTCGGTAGGAGTTATATATAAGCTACCAAATATTAGGAAATTAGAGAAGCATATAATAGTGGTAATACAGTGATCTATATTGGACAAGGCAAATAAGTAAAAGTAAGGTAGAGGATAAAATTTTTTGGGGGTATGTTTACAAAATTATTTTTCCAGATGAGTTGAAGGAGCAATCAAGGAAATGGTTTCTTAGATGTCATTTAAAGAGTTATGAGTGAATTAATTGAGATAATTAAATCTTAAAAGGGGCTTGCAAGAAAAATAACAATAGCATGGCAGAATTTTACATTAAACTTGAAAGTATTGTCATTTAATTGGTAACCAGGATCTTAAGTCTAAAGAGGTGACCATTAGGTATGAGAGAAAGTTGGCTGTGGTTGTTTGAGAAAATATATTGGAAGTTATTATGGTGGATAGGCAAAGATTTTTATTTAAAGAAATCTTGCTGAATTTGTAGAAAAATATTTATTTTATAGTGTAAAAACTCCCAACAGGAAAAGTAGGACATCAGTAGCTGAAATAAGATATAATAGAAAGATGTAAAGCTGCCAGAAATAACAATATGGCTGAGGAATAGGAGCGTTATAGAGCATAGGATAGCCAGTAAATGGTTAAAGAGGGTACGACTGAATGTGAGAATAAAACGGCACAAATAAAAAAATTACTGTAAGTGCTTCTATAGGTAATTGAGAATAAGTGACTGAAGCAAAGAAGCGCTAGTACAAATAAGTATGAGAAATTAATAAGAATAAAAGCCAATATATTCCAAGGACCCAATGATCTACATCCCAGAGTTTGAAACACAATTCGAATATCATCTTTCAAAATTTTATGCATTCTGGAATTATTTCTCTGGATCAGAAGTTAACAACAGGAACTACAGAGTTGCACGTGAAATGGTGGAATTGGTAATGAAGATATAATAACAAAACACAATGAAAAGAAAGAAAAAGGTCGAGCAGCTCCATCACGGGTAAAGTTGAGCATCCCCCCATCTACGTGGAATGATGTTGAAGGATTTGCACAGTTTGTTGTCTTTTGCACATTGGATATTTGTCCGTTCTGTAGAGTGCGGTCATTCATTGATTCTATTATGATTCCTGGATTTACTGAGTATACCTGCAAGAAAACAAATGGTGACATGTATGTATTTTATTAATACATTTACTTTTAGCAGAGTCATAGATTTATGAAAAGAGATAGTTGAGGATGAGATTAGTAAAGCTGAAAAGGGAGAACCAGACAAACAAAATGCATTAGACTTGCAGAGTTGGGATAAAGTACAGTTATGAAATAGAAAGCAAAAAGTGGTAATTATCAGACCCTCCTTAGACTGGGTGACTGTAACCAGTGGAAAAGTAATAAGATGGAAAGAGTATAGAGAAAATTTACAAGGACCTTGATGGGAGTTGAGGACCTGAGTTATAAGGGAAGGTTGAATACATTAAGGCTTTATTTCCCAGAGTGTAGAAGCACTGTTGCCTCCCAGCCACTCGGGTCTAAGACTGTGCAATAACTGAAATGCATCCATGCACATAGTCTTTTTTTGGCATGCAGCTAGAAAAAGTTTACAAAACGTGAAAGATTTCCTTTGTACTGTATTTTATTATACCGTTCAATTGATAAATAAAATCCAAAGTATGTGTTTTTCAGTTTTCATTCTAAATAGTTACAGTATGCATATTATTTTAGAAAACACTTAAAATGCCTGTGTAGTTTTCAGACCAAGTTCAAAAAAATCCTGCTCAGAACAGTGGTTGGGCCATGTAGCTTTGTAAGTAAAAGTTTTTTAAAAAGTAAAGGAAACGTTACATAGAAGAATGAGGGGAGATTTGATAGACAGGTACAAAATTGAGGGGTATAGATTAGGTAACTGCAGGCAGGCTTTTTCCACTGAGGTTGGGGAAGACTATAACTAGAAGGCATTGGTTAAGAGTGGAAGGTGAAATACTTAAGAGGAACCTAAGGGGGAACTACATTCAGAGGGTGGTGAGAGTGTGGAGCAAGTTGCTAGTAGAAGTGGTGGATGCAGATTTAATTTCAATATTTAAGAGAAATTTGGATAAATACGTGGATGGGAGTGGTATGTACCATGTGCAGGTTGACAGGTCTAGGCAGAATTACAGTTTGGCATGGACTGGATGGGCCAAATGGCCTGTTTTGATGCTGTAGTTGGCTATGACTCTAAAATGCCTCAAGGATTGGTGTTTGGGCCTGAATTGTTCATAATCTATATTGATAATTTGGGTAAGGGAACTAAATGTTACACTTCTGTGTTTGATTTAAAAATACTAGGCGGTATTGTATACGCAAGGAAGAATATAAAGAGGCTTCACAGGAGTATAGGGAGGCTGAGTGAAAGAACAAGGTCAAGGCAGATGGAATATATTGTGATCTGATGTCGATTCAGCTGTATACAGAAAAGCAAAGTATTTTTTAAATGGTGAGAGACTGAGTAGCATTGATGTTCGAAGATGCTTTGTTCACATTCTGCAGAAAGCCAACAGCAGCTGCAGAAAGCAATTTAGGAAGTTGAATGCAATGTTGAGACCCCACCTGGCATATTATGCACAGTGCTGGTCTCCTTGCTTCTCATAGAGAGGGAGTGCAGCAAACATTCACTAGACAAGTGCCAAGGATGAGGTATTTGCAACATGAGGAGCTATGGACTCAACTATATTCTGTTGTGTTTAGAAGAGATATCATTGAATATAGGCTGGATGTAAGGGAAATGCTTCCCTGGCGGAGGAGTACAGAATCTGGAGACCCAGTCTCCAAACAAGAACTGAGATGAGAAGGTGGTGAACTTTGGAATTCACTATCATGGAGGCTCAGTCACTGAGTTCACTTAAACTCGATATGGATGGATTTCTGGATATTAAGAGAACTAAGGGATATGGAGGTTGTGTAGGAAATGACACAGAGGTAAAATATCTTGGCCATTAGTGGAGCAGATGAGCTACCCAAGAGTGAATTGCTACTCCAATTTCTTATGAGATGCGGAAATTAACTAAGGATAACCTTAGTGGAAAATAAAAATCACACATAAAGGAAAGTTTGCTTGCAATATGAATCAATTTTAATCTAGCGAACTACTGTTGTGCCCTAATTTCAGAGCGTAGGCTTGGAAATGCAACCACTGTACTCCCTCAGGTGCTTTCCCTCAGGCTAACCATTGGAAGACCTTCTCTTTTGACTCTAAGATTCAGACATCTAGTCAGGATGGCTAAAGCGAACCCATTAACTTAATGGCAGCCCCTAGACTGTGAGATACTAATTGGTTTATCTGCACTTGGAGGAAGTAGAGGTGTCGAGGATAAAAGCCAATGGCTACAGAAAAAAAAATCTGGGAGAGAATAGGATTGTTGTCTTGAGACATACAATGGTGTGCACAGTCTTTAAGTTGCACAACTATGGCCATATTCTCCTGACTGACATGCCAGACCTGACATAGACACTTTCAAACATGGTTCTCTTCTACATTTGGCAGAGCTTTGGACGTTGGGAACTGAGCCTCAAAAAGCAGAACCATATATTTTCCTGGATTACCTCTGTTTCAACTGTGGTTTCATTGCCTAGAATGAGTCCTTTTCAGAGTGATAGTGAAGTTCTTTTGGTCTGCCACTGGCTCTGAGAGAAAACGGACATATGGTCCACGTGGCATATATATGACAAGCAGGGCACTTCGCTCTTAAATGCTTTCTCATAAATGCTGCGGAGGAAGTACCACAGATGCTCTCTGGCCTGCTGACTTTTTCCCCTAGCATCTATTTCTGGTTCTGCTTCAAAAATCGAAGGATCTAGAGTATTTTTTTTTTCTCTTGAATGCTTCCTTATCATGAAGTTTATCTGACTCTCTTCAAATCTGCACTATCGACTGGGCTTAGCCTTTATAAACCAAGAATGAAGGCCATTAATACAAAGTGTCTCCCTCAAGCAAAGTGCCCCTCTCATCTAATGTATTTCTGTAGTGATCTTCCTCTCATGATTTTAAGCAGCACTTTTCAGGTAGAAATTGGAGTCAGGGCTACTTCATTAAGACACAATGTCATTCCTCCACTAGCTTCATTGTAACCTACTCTTCCCACATTACCATCAACTCAACACCATATACCCCTGGACAACTTACTGTGGCCAATTAATGTACCAACTTGCACATCTTTGGGATGTTGAGGGAAACTGGAACCCTTGAAGGATCTGCACATTCCACCTAGGTAGCATCAGATGTTGGGACTGAACTGGGTCTGGAGCTGTGTGGCATTGGCCTGATTAGCTGCAGTGTTCTTCCTTGCTGGAGAATGAATGCTTGCTAATTGGTCCTATGTTACTATTAAATCTCATAAACCATCCTTCCTGTTTTTTTGTAATGCCATTCCTGGTGTGAAAGGTACATTCCTGTACAGTGCAATAAAAGCTGAAATTCTCCAGGTGCTGGTGCTCACACAATGCACCAGCCATGGGTTCAAACACTCTCTCCTCTAGAGGAGAGAAGCACAGTATTACGGTGATCCTGTACAGTTTGTAGGGCTGAATTCTGGTTACAGGTTATTTTGCCTATAAATGTAAGAAGTGGTCTGTAAACGGGTTGTGCCCATCTCAGATAATTTTATGGAATGACCATGGAACAATGATAGGATGAGGAATGTATGGGGCAATTAATAGAGAGAGGGATGTAGAGGTGAGTCAGTACATGTGAAGGGTTAGCTTGCTTGCTATTCAAAAGGTGCTTCCACTCTTCTGGTCATTGATTGGCTTGTTCAATGGATGTAACATCTTTTCACATTGGTTGGCTTCCAGTTCCGGGCACTTCAAGGGTTTAAGAATAGTATGTGCAAAAGACTCTGTCTCTTTGTTGGGGCTTATCCGCACACTGAGGTCACAACCAGTGCTGAAGAACCTTTGGGAAGGTGTGCTGCAGATATAGGAGGGCCCACACACACACACACACACACACACACTGAGCTGAGTACCTATTTGTGGAATGTTTAGTTTTGTAGTTGTGTGACTTGAGGAAACATACAAAGTTGAGTTTGAAGTGTTAATGAAAGCTTAGTGTTGTAGATTTTGTAACTTAGGGTGGCTTAGATGAGTATCAGTTTGTCTTAGATGATAGGTCAAGTGTTTTGATGTTTGCTTGTATGGTTAATGTGCTTTCTTAGAAACAGTGTCTTCTGTCCCACCTACTGCACCTGCAAATCTGCTTCCCTGTAGCATTCAGCCGGGAAGCATCATTCTAGCTCCCATTCCTTGAAAGAAACCCTGCCTTATTAAGTATGGACATGATATGGTATCTAATTTTTACTTCTGTGACTGCCTTGCACAGCGTTTGTTTCTTCTTTAGGTAACGTGGCCTACTGCCTCTGGTCCCTGGTCAGTAAACCAGGGAGCATGCTTCATGCTCTTGAACACAAGCAACCGCCCAGTGTGTGGCAGAAGGTTGGTGTTATGCAGGGCTGCTTTTAAAGGGTGAGTTTGCAGCTCTGTCAAAGAAGCAGCAGGTAGAGACTTTCAAATGACTGCTACCAGAAAGTTTGATGCTTCTGAAACAACGTGAGAGAAACTAACAAAGAAGCAAGAGAAAATCTGCAGATGCTGGAAATCCAAGCGACACCCACAAAATGCTGGAGGAACTCAGCAGGCCAGGCAGCACCTATGGAAAAAAGTACAGTCAATGTTTCAGGCCAAGACTGCATTTTTTTCAGGTGGAATTGAACTCTATTTTAATAATAATTCGTGTTGTGATCAAAATGGGTTATTATCCGTGACCTGTAGTTATTTGCAGCTTCATTAGTAATGTTGAAGTTTGGGAAAGTGATCCAGAAAAAGAGAGTAATTTATTGTCATATATGCAAATAGTCAGTGAGGTTAGGTCCAATTCAGATCAGACAGTTGTTTTTAATAACAGACAAAATCCTTTTTCTGTGACTTCAGTCTCCCAAAAAGAGAATATCTGAAATTCTGTTTTGTGATCTTCTGCATTTTATATTTTTTGCTGTTTGTTCATGAAACATGGTCAGGGAGTGAAATATCAAAAATCTACCTCTTTCAAAGTGAAAAGGGAAATAAATGGGTAAAGATTTTACTATACATTTTCTATCTGAATGATTAAAACCTAGGTAAACCTGTTTTTAATAAGTAGGTTTATCAGAAATTCCCTTGAATTACTGTAGTATTTCCTGTCTGCAAGAAGGTTTATGGTGCAGCAGCAGTATAAAAATGTCTCTTTTCCTGTTATAGGCCACCATGCACCTCACAGATTGAAATCTAACTTTCAGACCACAAGATCATCAGCAAATGTTACTGCTGATGTTTGTCATGATCTTCGCACACTACAGATATCTGAGAAACAGTTCCGCTTTTCAAATAAGCTTTTAGGACGGGGTAGAGGGATCTAGATTTCTTACCCTCACCCCTTTTAAGTGAATTAGATGTTAATTATTTCTGTTCACTGAAAGACTGGGCTCTATATATTTGTGCTCATCAGCCTTTTTTTGTTCAACTGGCGACGGGAGTGGGTTTCCTGAAGTAATAAAGCCACATGTAGAAAACCTAGTCATTGTTTTGTTTCTAGTTTCTCCTTTTTTATCACTCTTGTGTCAGCTGATAGTACAGTGTGGATTCTATGTCAGTCTCTCATCGGATCCATTGGCCCAACCTTGTCGTTTAGTAGATTCATCTAGGATGAGAGAGGGTTCACAGCTCAGACCAGCTTACTACACATGATTCAAGCAGAATTCTATCCACGGTAATCAGTCTTATGTTCGTAACTCCAAAACATCAAATTAATTGAAAGCAAAAACACAAAGCTGGGATGGCCTGTCTTACAACACACACAAAATGCTGGTGGAACGCAGTAGGCCAGGCAGCATCTATAGGGAGAAGCCCTGTCGACGTTTCGGGCCGACACCCTTCGTCAGGACGAACTGAAAGGAAAGATACTAAGAGATTACTAAGATTACTAAGATCTCTTAGTACCTTTCCCTTCAGTTAGTCCTGACGAAGGGTGTCGGCCCGAAACGTTGACAGCGCTTCTCCCTATAGATGCTGCCTGGCCTGCTACGTTCCACCGGCATTTTATGTGTTGTTTGAATTTCCAGCATCTGCAGATTTCCTCGTAATTGCATGTCTTAGTTCCCGTTTTACTTTAAGGGAGACATGCATGTATGACATGGTGGTGTTTTATATATAAAATATATAGTTGTCCAACAATGACAGGAAACCTGTGCAGGAGCGTTTTTGAAGTGGAAGAGTGGAGAATCAGTGGAGCAGTTTCACTCTCCTGGCCTCAGAGGTCCGGCTCCAGAGGTACAAACAGGTGTCACACACTGGGGTTTTCCTTGGTTGCAGTGTATGACCGTGACGTTTTCTGTGCCTTGTCATCCCTTCGCTCTCCACGGAGCATTGCAGTACCGCCTTCCTGGCCATTGGATCTCACTGTCAATCTCATCCGCCAGTCCGCTGGAGCTGACTTCACATGTTCCTGTCTCATCGGGGTGCGACGTTGTCAGCTACCCTCGTCTGGTTTGGCCCTCCTGTTGAAGCGGTATACACGGGTGTGGCTGCTGTCACATGCAAACAGCTACTTGCGACCACAGTTGGAAGCTGAGCGTTGGGGATCAAATGTGAGCGAGCTGTCCTGGAATGGAGACAACAAGCCCCTTCACTAGAGGTGCTGCCCCTCACTGGACTCTGTGTGTATTATACTGTGCAGAAACCTATCAAATACAACTTCTATGTAGACATCCACAGCATGCTGAATCTTAAATTGTCTCATTCAGGCCTAAAGATTTAATAGCTGTGGAGGATCTCGTGCGATAACATCTCTCCTGACAAGAGGGTTCACTCTGCTTGGTGGAGGAGATGTGTGGCTGTGAAAGAAAGCAGGCTCTGGGGCCTCCTCCATGGTGGTTGTAGGTGTTGACTCTGGGACTGCAGGAAGTATTTCTGACCACTCTGGATACCTTTCTTCTGGGCGTGTTGCATCCCAAAAGGTGCAGGCAAACTTCACTGGGTGAGATGTGTGATTACAGTGTCTGACATCACTACTTCCTTTACCTTTTGGAAAGCCACCTCCCACTGCTTTGTCCATTGCCATTTCTTCCTGATCTGTAGTAATGAGTTCAAGGTGTGGAGCACAGGAGCCAGGTTTGGCAGGAGCATGTTATAGTAACTGACAAATCCTAAAAAGGATCGCAATTGTGATACGTCTGAGCAACACACACGGTATGGTGGAAGAACTCAGCAGGCCAGGCAGCATCTAACGGAAAACTACTCAGTCGATGTTTCAGGCCAAGACCCTTCAGCGGGACTGGAGAAAAAATACTGAGAAGTAGATTTGAAAGGTGTGGGGAGGGGAGAGAGAAACACCAGGCGACAGGTGAAACTTGGAGGTGGGGATGAAGCAGAGAGCTGGGAAGCTGATTGGTGAAAGAGACAGAAAGCCATGGAAGAAAGGGAAAAAAGTGGGGGGAGGAGCACCAGAGGGAGGCAATGGGTGGGCAAGGAGTTAACATGAGGGGGGAAAAGGGGCATTACTGGAAGATTGAGAAATTGATGTTCATGCCATCAGGTTGGAGGCTACCCAAGCGGAATATTATGTGTTGTTCCTCCAACCTAAGTATGGCCTTAGCATGACAGTGGAGGAGGCCATGGATGGACAAATCGGAATGGGAATGGTAAGTGGAATTAAAATAAGTGGCCACTGGGAGATCCGGCTTGTTCTGGCAAATGGAGCGTAGATGCTTGGCGAAGTGGTCTCCCAATCTATGTCGGGTCTCAACGATATACAGGAGGCCTCACCAGAAGCACCAAACACTGTATATGACCCCGACAGACTCACAGGTGTAGTGTCATCTGACCTATAAGGACTGTTTTCATGCCCTGAATGGTAGAAATTGAAAATGAAGACAAGATTCTCTAGGCAGAGGAGAGTGGTGGTGGAGGGGAACTAGCTAGGTCTGGTGTCCAGAAAGAAAGCAGACAGCTTTGAGGCCTTCCTGGTGGGGGATGGAGGTGTATAGGGACTGGACATCCATAGTAAAAATAAAATGATGAGGGCCAGGGAACTTGAAATCCTTGGAGAAATCAAGAGTGTGTGAGGTGTCATGGATGTAGGTAGGAAGGGACTGAACTAGGGAGGATAAAGCAGAGTCTAGATACGCAGATGTGAGTTCAGTGGGCAGGAACAAGCTGAAACAATGGGTCTACCTGGACAAGCATGTTTGTGGATCTTGGGTAGGAGGTAAAAATGGGAGGTATGTGGTACGGGAACTATGAGGTTGGTGGCAATTGATGGGAGATCCCCAGAGTCAATATGGTTGGCAATGGTGTGGGAAACAATGGCCTGGTGTTCTTTAGAGGGGCCCCACCTACACCTCCTCCCTCACTAACATCCAGGGCTCTAAACAGTCCTTCCAGGTGAGGCGACACTTTAGCCGTGAGTCTGTTAGGGACATTTACTGTGTTTGGTGCTCCTGGTGTGGCCTCCTATACATCGATGAGACCCGACGTAGATTGGGAGACTGCTTCACCGAGCAATTACGCTCCATCCGCCAGAACAAGAGGGATCTCCCAGTGGCCACCCATTTTAATTCACTTCCCATTCCCATTCTGGTATATCCATCCACGGCCTCCTCCACTGTCGTGATAAGGCCACACTTAGGTTGGAGGAATAACACCTCATACTCTGTTTTGGTATGAACATCGATTTCTCAAACTTCCAGTAATGCCTCCCAACCACTCCCTCTTCTCCATTTCCCATCCCCTTTTCCCACCCTCACCTCATCTGTCATTGCCTCACTTATTACCTCCCTCTGGTGCTCCTTCCCCCCTTTTTCTTTCTTCTATGGCTTTCTATCTTTTACCAATCAACTTCCCAGCTCTTTGTTTCAACCCTCCCCCTCCGTTTCACCTATCACCTGGTGGTTCTCTCTCCCTTACCTTCCCCACCCCCCCCCCCCACCTTTTAAATCTACTCAGCTTTTATTTTCCCAGTCCTGCCGGAGGGTTTTGGCTCAAAACATCGCCTGTGCTTTTTTTCTATCGATGCTGCCTGGCCTGCTAAGTTCCTGCTTGGATTTCCAGCATCAGCAGATTTTCTCTTGTTTGTGAAAACCTTGTTTGGGGCATTCACCACTGCTTGAATTTTTTCAGCATACTTGTGCAATCCTGCACGTCAGTGGTGTGACCACAGTAAGTGATGCTTGGTTTAAATAATTCACACTTGCTCTGAGCCCGTGATCGCCTAATCTTTTTAACACTCTCTTGAGACTTTGGAGATGTTTCCTGTCATCCTTACCGGTAACAACGATGTCATCCAGGTAACACTGGACAGCCTTTCAGCACCTAATCCATACCTTTCTCCTAGAGTGCAGGTGCAGATGACACTCCAAAAATAAGCTTATTTTAGCGATAAAGCCCTCTGTGTGTGTTTATAGTGAGGAACATTTTGGACTCTTCTTCCATCTCCATCTGTAGGAAAGCTTCAGCTAAGTCCATTTTGCTGAAGTGTTTTCCTCCAGAAAGGTTTGCAAAGATATCCTCTATCCTTTCAGTCCTGGCTTGACGGTGACCTTAAAATTAACACAGATTCTTACAGACTCATTCTTCTTTACTACTGTGACCGCCAATGTTCCTTTGGGCTCTCACAACAACTTGGAAAGAATTCCTTCAGTCTCAATGCAACCTAGCTCACTGGCTGCTCTATCATGGATAGTATAAGGAACTGGATAGGCTTTGTAAAACTTGGGTGTGGCATTTTCATTTAACACTATTTTACCCTTGATATGTTTGAGTTTTCCAATGCCATCCTCGAAAACTACTACGGCATCATCCAGTAGTGTTCTTAATGTGCTTTCAGTTGTTTTTTTTTGGAAGGGACATGGCATGCAAATTGTGGCTGGATCTCCAACCAAGTTATGTTTATCTCAGCTAATCACAACATCGCAATGCTGGCCCTCCTGCTTTTACCACATATAAGCTCAATGTGCCTTGTTGGGTTTTGTGTTTCACTGTTAAGCATGTCATTCCCACAGGAATTATATTTCTTCAGTCTAAGTTCTTAGTTGTATATCTGTAGCTTTAGTTCTGTATCTTTGAAATGTCATTCAAACGCATTTTGTGGAATGACTGAAACAGCTGAGCCAGTGTCCAATTCCATTTTAATTAATTTGCCATTCACTTCTGGTGTGGCCATATTGCTTACACTTTGCAAATCTCAAGGCTACACTGTCCTGTGTCACTCTCATCATTATCAATTTTTTCTTCAAAAGTGTGCAGATTCGTGCTCTTTCTGAAACTGTAATTTGACTTTTTTATCTTTTTCTCTTCTTTGCATTCCATATACTTTTGTCTGCCTAATATGCTCTTTGTATGTGTCCTACTTTGTTGCATTCTCTACAAGTTTCACCTTTAAATCTGCTTTGGTCTGGTGTGTGTTAGCCCCTGCCACAATGGTAACACAATTTGTTCGACAGGTCAGTCTTTGTATAGATGTTACAGTTTTATTCATGCTCACTTTCATTCCTGACTCTAGCTCAATTATGTCTCTGACTGCTGTTCCCATTGATACAGCTATTTCAACTGCTCTTTTAAGTGTGAGCTGTGGTTCAGTTAGGAGCCATTTTTGAATGGTCTCTTGTAAGATTCCACAAACTAAATAATCTCTCATTACTAAACTTATTACTGAACTAACGATGCTCAGAAAATCAATTCAGCCACGTACACTGAAATGGACTCCCCTTTGGATTTCACTTATGAAACCTAAAGCGTTCTGCAGTCACTGATTTTAGTTCCAAATGTTTCTGCATTACTTTTACGATATCAGCAAAGCTAATTTCTGCAGGATTGATTAGAGCAGTTGTACTTTTAAGCAAACTAAAATCCAATGCACTCTACAAGATTGGCACTCGCTTTTCATTGGCTATTTAATTTGCTTCAAAATACTGCTCAATTTGTTCAGTATATATCAACCAGTTATCTTTTGTGCAATCAAATGTGTCTATCTTTCCAATGTAGCCAGCCATTTCTGTTCTTTTTAAAATTTATAATTAGTACCAACTGGTATTCACTGTTTATGAACCCGTGAATTAATCTATGTTCTGCCTTTTTTTTAAATCATCCATCTCTGTCCCGTCCTGAAGAAACATGTGCCGCACTGCTTTTTCTTTAACTCCACCATTTCTCACAGCATTTTTTTACTCTAACGCATCACAGCACTTCAGCAGGTTAGTGGTCTTCTTGAGTTCATTTAAAATTTCCTCACTGCCACTTTTTTGTAACTCTAAAGTATAAAACTAATTGACAGCAAAAACATGCAGCCTTAGTTTCATCTTTACTTTAAGCAAGGCACAAAGGTATGACATGGTGGCATGATGGAGTATGCAATTTCCATACCTTTACACATAAACTATAATAAATTATTGAAATGAACAAGAATGCTTAATCAAAACAACTGTCTACATCAGGGTGCAGGTCGATGGGACTAGGCAGATGAACAGTTTTGCACAGATCAGATGGGCCAAAGGGCTTGTTTCTATACTGTAATGTTCTATGACTCTGTTATGCCCCTCATGATTCTATAAGGCTTTCCCTTAGCTTCCTTTACTCCAGATAAAATGTTTCCAACTTTATCCATTTTCTTGTAATTCAAGCCCTCCTGTCCCAGCAACATCCTTGTGCAACTTATCTGCATGCTCTAGTTTATCACAGTCATTCTATGGCCTGGTAACAGAACTGGGCAAGGCATTCTCGATGTAGTCTCACCAATCTCTTGTCCAGTTGTAACATGCCAGCCCAATGCAGGTGTTCCATACACAACTACCTTATCTACCTCTGTAGTCTCTTCCAAGGAATTTTGATTTTGTACCTCTAGGTGTCTCTGTACTACAACACCACACCAAGCCCTATTATTCATGTTATGCCCTGACCTGGTTTTAACAAATGCATCGCTGCACTTGTCTTGATTAAATTTCCTCCCTCCTGTGTTCTTGGATTCACTTCCCAGATGATCTATATTCTGTTGCACCTTTAGACAATCTTCACAGTCCAGTACACCATCAATTTTGTGGTCATCTGCAAACTTGCCTCCTACATTCTCATCAAAGTAACAAATAGTGGACCAAGCAGCAACCCTTGCAGTACACCATCGGTCACAGGCGTCTGAAATAAGAAACAACTTTCCTCTATGACTCTTTGACACCTTCTACTAGGCAAATTTTGTTTCCAATTGGCTTGTTCATCCTGGAACCACGTGACCTTGCCTTGACAGGTTCGTGTGAAGGAATTTGTCAAAAGTCTTGCTAAAATCCATGTATTCAATGTCTGCAGCCCTGCCCTAATTACTCCTTTTGGTTGCTTCAGGGGAAAAAACAATCATATACACGGGACTTTTATTTCCACACACAAAGCCTTGTTGACTACTGCTGATCATTCCTTGCCTTTTCAAATGCAAACAGATCGGGTGCCACGGTAGCTTAGCAGTTGGCACAATGCCATTACACCTTGGGGCTTTTTACAGTTCAGGTTCAATTCTGCTGCCACCTGTAATGGAGTCTGCATATGCTCCCTGTGAGTTTGTGGGTTTCCTTCAGGTTCCTCCCACAGTCCAAAGACGTACCGGTTGGTAGGTTAATTTGTCATTGTAAATTGTCCTGTGATGAGGCTGGAGTTAATTGGGTGGTTGCTGGGTGGTGCAGCTCATTGGGCTGGAAGGGCCTGTTCTGCATTGTATGTATATCTAAACAAAAATATATTTACAATATTACTGAAATATTAAATACTCAGAAATGGGAATCCTGCCAAATTGTTCCTTCCTTGTGTGGGGCTGGGGAAGTGAGCAATGGCGATTGTACAACACTAAATGACAGAAGTCTAGAGATGGAAGCTTTGATCTTCCCGTTGTGTGCAGCCCTGCTTACCCAAGAGAGTTGTTAGAAATTGCGAGGTGGAATTATGTGTTTGTGTACACACACCCAGCCCTTACTGGACATTATAAAAAAATCATTGTAAAATACAAGCCTTCAATATTTTTGTTTTGGTTAGATTAAACCAAAAGCGTTGGTGCGTGGCCAAATGGTTAAAGCGTTGGTCTAGTGATCTGAAGGTTGCAAGTTCGAGCCTCAGCTAAGGCAGCGTGTTGTGTCCTTG
The DNA here is from genome assembly GCF_048418815.1 of Hemitrygon akajei. NCBI lineage: Eukaryota > Metazoa > Chordata > Chondrichthyes > Myliobatiformes > Dasyatidae > Hemitrygon > Hemitrygon akajei. Next base: position 49,507,248 of record NC_133133.1, on the reverse strand, counting down.
AGCAAGGCACTTAACCACACATTGCTCTGCGACGACACCAGTGCCAAGCTGTATCGGCCCTTGTCCTTCCCTTGGGCAACATCGGTGGCGTGGAGAGGGGCGACTTGCAGCTTGGGCAACTGCCGGTCTCTTATACAACCTTGTCCAGGCCTGCACCCCGGGAAGCTTTCCAAGGCGCAAATCCATGGTGTCTTGAGACTAACAGATGCCTATTTTTATTAGAGGTTAAAGAACAAAACCAACAAGAAGAGAAATACATAATAATGTCACACATAACCTGAAGATAAAAGACATTATTTCCACTATCTTTCAGCAAAGAAAGTTGCATAATATGTTGAAATAAAAAGGAAGTCCCGAGTGCTTGGTGAAATGGTTGTTGTTAGTTGCCAAAAATCAACACTACAAGGGTTTGAGAAAAAGAATCTAATGCGAATGGCCGTTAAAATGCTGGAGGTGCCTGGACCAATTATCATTTTCTGAATGACATGGATCTTCTACCATTGACTAACAACCTAATTGACTGGTACATGCAGCCAATTAAGCTGTTGTTGAAATGCTTTTGTTTTCCGTTGAGTTAACAGCAGATGATCTAACTCCAATAATTAGCCAGTTTAGTGTGTTACGTAACCAGTAACTGGTTTCACTTACCAGCAAAGATAGATGTGTCAGTTGAAGTCCAATGGTACTATTTTCAAAAGTTTTATTCAATAAGGGCACAAACGTATGGTTAATACAAACATTCAAATCATCAAAACTCAATCTAAAACACCGGTGTAACCATAATCAATCAGAAATAAGCTCTTTCGTTGTCTAGGGTATAATACTGAGTCCAATTGGAAATATAAAGAGTCACTCTGAAGTCTGCAGGCTTTTCCCTTTTGGTTTCACGTGTTGGAGAGAGAGAGAGATAAAACGGAAAAACTTGCCGTTTACATCCGTGGAATCAGGGGAGCGATCTTCCCCGTTGTTAGTTAAAAGCGATCTTCCGTTGGTTCCAGCCACAAACCCCGCATTCGGAATTTAACGCACGTGGCTTATTTCAAAATGGCTTCCCGTTCCCACGGGAAGCGTTATCGTGCTTCTTGGTGTCTCCTTGGTGCGTCTGAGGGTCGTCCTCTTTCAGACCCTTCTTTATACTGCCTCACGGAATCTCAGGTGTCAATCAGGTTGCAGGTGATGCAATCTCTCTCTCAACCAGCCCACTTTGCCCGAGGGCTTTACAATGTCCCTGCGAGTTGGCACGTCTGCAGTTCCCAGGTGTCTCCTGAGAACAATGCCACAGTCACCAGCTTTTGTCCCAGTGGAATGTCTTTCCATTTCCTGTGTCCATTCAGCCTGTCTCTCTCTCTCTCTTGCTCTCTCTCTCGGGTCATTGACCCCCCCTTCACTAGGGCTCTCGCAATTCTCACAAAGGAGGGGGCTGGTATCATAACAAGTGAGATGCCAATAACTAATGCCCCATGGCCAAATTTACAGTTTTTCTTGATAAATATTCACCACTGTCTTCCGACCCTTCCCCTTGCTCCTTGGTTACGCTGTGTTACCATACACCAGTTTGTAATGGTGGCTAAGTTACCAGCAACCAAAACTCTGAACAAGAGATTCAAAGTTCACATTTTTACTATGGCAGCTAGGGAGCTTAAATTATACTAATTTAAGTAAAGTCTAGAATCTTTAAAGTGAAAGCTAGTGTCAGCAGAGATGACTACAAAGCCACTGTAAAAATTCAGTTGGTTCACTAATACCTTTTGTGAAAGAAGTCTTCAGTCCTTGCTCCACTTGCTGTATGATGTGAATAACTCTCAACTGCTTTTGCCCTTCAGGGCAGTTGGGGATGGGTAATAAAATGCTGGCATTCCCATGTCTCAGAAAGAAATAACGTTTAACTTTGAGGTTTTTTTCTGCATATCTGATAACTTTTACATGTACCCTTGCTCCACCAGATGTCAGATCCAATTAACTGGCTGCAAAGCACCAAGAAACTATGCCAGGTTGTGGTTGATAACCGCGAGCAACAAGCTCCAGCGCCTGTCAAGGAAGTAAGTGACTTAAACTCTTCATTACCACATCCAGAAGGCTGGAGAAAGCCTGTGGAAGCATGCTGCATCATCACTGCCAGGCCACGGATGACTCCTCCCGTAGCGATGCAGGGAGTGCAGTTACCTCAGATCTCTGATATCCCAAAGCCACGTGGGTTTATGGGTTAATTGACTTTTCTAGATTGGTGTAGATGACTTGTGAGGGAATCGGGTGTAGTTAATGGTATAGGTCACAGGGGAATAAGTGAGGAAAGGAATTGATATGTTTGCTGTGAGGGGTGACATTGTTTTGATGGGCCAGATGGCCTCTGATAGTTATAAGGAAATGAGAAGTACTGTGGGAAAGACACTGCTCTGTAATGCAAATAGAACCAGTGGTTTCGAAACGTGAATACGCTTGCACACAATCACCCACTCCCACCCGAACCTCTATTCCCCTGACACCAGTGCATCTTTAAAGCTTCACAAGGGTACTCACACTTCACTTGCTGCAGTCTGTGAGACGTTTGCTTCTGTGTCCTGCTTGCATTTCAGTTCAAGCATCTGTGTTTCACTCTGCACATGTTACCCTGCTGCAGCTGGTGAGCTCTATCTTGTGAAGAGAATACCAGTTGACAAGATTGAGAAGTGCTCAAATCTTCCTTGGGGAAAAATAATGACAAACCCCTCTGACTCCTGGGAATCCCTGGCCCATAACTATTCAAAGCGAGGGAGAAACTGTCAGAATGCTACTGAGAAAATTAGGTTTAATCATTAGGAACAAGCAGATGCTCTGCTTAAGAGGCAGACAGAGTGCACCACCTCGGAAATTATCCACCGCAGTCCGTCTCCTGCCCACCTGTGGAAGATCTGTGGTTCCAGCAATGACTTCATTAGCCACTCAAAACTCACAAAACTGAAAAGAAATCTAACCATTCTTGATTAAAAGGGACTATCTGAAGAATATAATTATGTATTAAATCCAGTTGTTCCGTTCATTAAATAACAAAAGTAAAACCTATAGTACAGAGAAATGCATTCTGAGCATTTTATATGCAAAGATTTGATACACCCCTAAGTCTTAAAAACTGTAGTTTAAAGTGCAGCGTTCAATAGATTATTGAGAAGAGTGCAGTACTGTGAAAGATTGCTTCTCAGATATTAAACTGTGGCATTATTTGAAGAAGTTAATGTGAGGTAAACAACTGTTCTACTCAATATTATAAGAAATAAGGTGGATGATATTGTGCTTTTACAGATTGTTGGGTATGGGATTGTGGCCATCACTGAATTGTGTTTGAAGGATGGTTGTAGTTGGGAGCCGAATCTCCAAAGTTACACATTGTATCGGAGCGATAGGAAGGTAGGCAGAGGGGGAGGTGTGTCTCTGCTGGTAAAGAATGGCATCAAGTCATTGGAAAGATGTGACATAGGATCGCAAGATTTTGTATTGTTGTGGTTTGAGTTGAAAATCTGCAAAGGTAAAAGGACCATGATGGTAGTTTTATACAGGCCTCCAAACAATAGCTGGGATGTGGACTACAGATTGCAATGGGAAATAGAAAAAGTGTGTCAAAAGGGCAATGTTATGATAGTCATGGGAGATTTGAACATGGAGGTAGATTGGGAAAAATCGGTTTGGTAATGGATCTGAAGAGAGTGAGTTAGTTGAATGACTACAAGCTGGCTTTTTAGAGCAGTTTGTCGCTGAGCGTACTAGGGGATCAGCTGTACTGGATCGGGTGTTATGTAACGAACCGGAGGTGGTTAAGGAACATAAGATAAAGGAACTTGATCACAATTTGATTGAGTTCAACTTGAAATTTGATAGGGAGAGAGTAAAGTCTGATGGAACAGTATTTCAGAGGAGTAAAGGAAATTACTGTGGTATGAGAGAGAGGAGTTGGCAAAGTAATTTGGAAGGAGGTGCTGGCAGGGATGATAGCAGAGCAGCAACGGCATGCGTTTCTGGGAAAAACAAGGAAAGAGCAGGATAGCTATATTCCAAAAACAAAGAAATACTCAAGTGGCAAAATAGCACACCGTGGCTGACAAGAGAAGTGAAAGCTAGGGTAAAAGCAAAAGAGAGAGCATGCAACAAATCAAAAATTAGCAGGAAGATAGGGGATTGGGAAGCTTTTAAAAACCTCCAGAAAGCTACTAAAAGAATCATCAGGAGGGAAAAGATGAAATATGAATGCAAGCTAGCAAACAATATCAAGGTAGATAGAAAAAGCTTTTTCAAGTATATAATTTTTTTTTTAAAAGAAAGTGGATATATGACCACTAGAAAATGAGGCTGGAGAAATAGTAACAGGGGACAAGGAGATGGCAGATAAACTAAGTGAGTATTTTGCATCAGTCTTCACTATGGAAGACACCAGCAGTGTGCCACATGTTAAAGGGTATGAGGGAAGAGACATGAGTGCAGTTACTATTACAAGCGAGAAGGTGTGCAAAAAGCTGAAAGACCTAAAGGTACATATGTCATCTAGACCAGATGAACTGCATCCTAGGGTTCTGAAAGAATTAGCAGTAGACATTGTGGAGGTAATAGTAATGATCTTTCAAGAATCATTGTACTCTGAGAACTCGAAAATTGCAAATATCACTCCACACTTTAAGAAAGGAGAGAGTCAACAGAAAGGAAATTATATACCAGTTAGTCTGACCTCAATGGTTGGAAAGTTGTTGCAGTCAATTGTAAAGGTTGAGTTATGGAGTACTTGGTGACACAGGACAAGATAGGACAAACTCTTAGTATCTCTCCTTTCAGTTAGTCCTGACGAAGGGTCTCGGCCGGAAACGTCAACAGTGCTTCTCCTTATAGATGCTGCCTGGCCTGCTGTGTTCCACCAGCATTTCGTGTGTGTTGTTTGAATTTCCAGCATCTGCAGATTTCCTAGTGTTTGCTAGGACAAAGTCAGCATGGTTTCCTTAAGGGGAAATTTGGCCTGATAAGTCTGTTGAAATTCTTTGTGGAAATTACACATAGGATAGACAAAGGGGATGTAGTGGATGTAGTATATTTGGACTTCCAGAAGACCTTTGACAAGGTGCCACACATGAGGCTGCTTACCAAGTTAAGAGCCATGGTACAACAGGAAAGTTACTAGCATAGTTAGAGCATTGGCTGATTGGTAGGTGGCAGCAAGTGGGAATGAAAGGATCCTTTTTTGGCCGTCTGCCAGTGACTAGTGGTGTTCCACAGGGGTCGGTGTTGGGACTGCTTCTTTTTATGCTGTATATAAATGATTTAGATAATGGAATAGATGGCTTTGTTGCCAAGTTTGCAGATGATATGAAGATTGGTGGAGGGGGCAGGTTGTGTGAGGAAACAGGAAGGCTGCAGAAGAACGTAGACAGATTAGGAGAATGAGCAAGAAAGTGGCAAATGAAATACAATGTTTGTAAGTGCATGGTCATGCACTTTGGTAGAAGGAATAAATGTGCAGACTATTTTCTAAATGGGGAGAAAATCCAACAATCTGAGATGCGAAGTGACTTGGGAGACCTTGTACAGAACACCCTAAAGGTTAACTTGCAGGTTGAATCAGTGATGAGGAAGGCAAATGCAATGTTAGCATTCATTTCAAGGGGTCTAGAATGTAAGAGCAGGAATGTGATGCTGAGGCTTTAAAAGGCACTAGTGAGGACTCACCTTCAGTATCATGGACAGTTTTGGGCTCCTTATCTAAGAAAAGTTGTGCTGGCATTGGAGATGGTTCAAAGGATGATTCTGGGAATGAAAGGGTTATCATACAAGGAACATTTGATGGCTCTGGGTCTGTACTTGCTAGAATTCAGAAGGATGAGGGGGGGGATCTCATTGAAACCTTTTGAATGTCGAAAGGCCTAGACAGAGTAGATGTGGAAAGGATGTTTCCCATAGTGGGGGAGTCTAGGACTAGAGGGCACAGCTTCGGGATAGAGGTGTGTCTATTTAAAACAGAGATGTTTAGCCAGAGGGTGGTGAATTTGTGGAATTTGTTACCACAGGCAGCTGTGGAGGCCAGGTTGTTTGGTGTATTTAAGGCAGAGATTGAGAGGTTCTCGATTGGGCATGGCATCAAAGGTTGCCAAAGGGGAGAAGGCCGGGGAGTGGGGCTAAGGAAGGGAAAAAAAAAGCACTGGCTATGATTGAATGGCGGAGTGGACTTGATGGGCCAAATGGCCTAATTCTGATGCTATGTCTTGTCATCTTAGGTTTATCATGAAACAATCATCTCTGCAAACAGGTTTTATTTGCCAGTGTACTGGGCAACCAGACAGCTGTTTATGGGACTGAGTGATCCTACAGTATATTGATATAACTACAATTTTCACTGTGATGCAGCTTGGAATGTTATAGAAAGACATTTAAAGATGTGAATTCTCACTGTGGAACATTTCAAGTATAAAGCAGGAAGTGTATGTTGAAATGAAATTGAACACTAAATTCCTATCCCCGCCTTTCTATGACTATAATTTGGTACTTTGTACTTTCTCATAATAGGAAGTGGCTGCCAATTATCCTGAACTCAATGATCTGATGGAATCTATCCAAATGCAGCAGCTAAAGGAAGATGATGTCATTTTAATCAAAGGCCTACGACAGCAGCAATCTGAGACGACAGATGAGTTGCAGGTAAAGCCCGGAGCCAATGTAAAGCCTCCCTCCTTAAAGGGTATTCTCTCCCTAAAGGTCTCAGTTGTTGAGTATATTCCAGTCTGAGATTATTAGATTTTAAGGGATTCAGAGGATAAGGGACATTAAAATAAAAGATCAACCTTCAACTTTTTGAATGAAGAAATAAGCGTGGAGATACAGGACAATATAATACTGCCTTTTTTTTTTCACTCGTGCTCTGAAAGACATCATTGCTGAAGTTCAATGTCTCTGTTCTCCAGCAAGCCACAAGCAGAGAGAATCTAGAAAGAAAGGTGCAGACTTGGTGCTGTCTAAACTGTATCAAGTACGTGACAGAAAACTCTCCATTTGTTTAGGGGAATGTTACACCAGCAACACATCAAAAATTCAACAGAATCCAGGACACAAGATTTTACTTATTTGACACCTAATCCACTATTCTAAATTATAGATAACCACCAAACCCCTCCCCCACCCCCTCGTTGACAGCACTAATCAAAACACCAACCTTGACCAGAGGATTTTCATTTATGGGATGTGGCCATTGCTGACAACCCAGAGTTAATTACTCTTCCCTAATTGCCTTTGAGAACTGCACCATTCTTTATAAACTCTGCAACTGGAAATACACCACCTTCCATTTACTGTTGGTGGATCTAATGCATGGAAGACTAAATTTAAAAAAAAGGAAAGAAGTATTCACCACAAGGATTGCAGCAGTTCAACAAGTGACCAACCATATTGTTCTTGAAGGCAATTGGGGATAAGCAGTAAATACTAGTATTACTAGTAAGGTTCACATTCAATGGATGTTTTAAAAAAAAGAAAATTACAATCATAAATTTGGTGTATTTTAATCAGTCTTTGTTGGTGCAGCACTTAAATGTGAAAAATAATTATTACCATTGTAGTCAAGTCAAATGATTTCACTGGTTATTTAAATTCTATTACAAATTTCTGTTTTGTTATATGTCTTTGTAGTTGCAATGATGTAGATGCAACTCCAATTAGATGTGGTACCTGATTGCTTTTGGAAATATTAAAAAGAAACCAGCTAGAATGGTCCAGCTGAATTAGCCCCTTTAAACAGACTAAGGGTTACCAGTGGTTGAACAAATGCCACTCATAAACACAAGGGATTCTGCAGATGCTGTTAATCTTAAGGAACACACACAAAATGGTGGAGGAACTGAGCAAGTGACATAACATCAATGGAGGGGAATAAATTAGGGCTGAGGCCCTTCATCAGGACTCAAAAAAGGGGGGGGGGGTAAAAGACAAAATAAGAAGATGGGGGGAAAGGAAGGAGTAATCTGGCAAGTGATATGTGAAGGTGGGTGGGTGATTCTATGTGACTCTCTTGTCCACTGATCTCCCCACTGTGACATATCACTGCAAATTTAACAAGTGCTACACCAGCTGTCATACCTATTCCTTCACCACCATTCAGAACCTCAAACAGTTCTTCTAGGTGAGGCGACACTTCACCAGCAAGTCTGTTAGAGTCATCTATCTTATCTAGTCTCCTGGTACAGTCTTCTCTACATCAGTGACACCTGAGGTAGATTGGAAGAGTGCTTTGTCAAACAGCTCCATTGTGTTTACCACAAAAGGCAGGAACTCCCAGTGTTTACCCATTTCATTTCTACTTCCCATTCCCATTCTGACATGTCTGTCATAGCATCGTCTATTGCCAAGATGATGCCAAACTCAGTTTGGAAGAGCAACACCTTATATTCCATCTGGGTAGCCTCCAACATGATGGCATGAACATTAATTTCTCTAACTTCTGGTAATTACTTCCCATCTTCCCATTTTTTCCTTTTTCATTACCTATTCTGTTACCCTCTCACCCCTTCTCTTCTACTCACCTGTCCATCATCTACCTCTGGTTTTCTTCCTTCCATTCCATTGTCCTCCTTTTAGATGCCTCCTTCTTCAGCCCTTTACTTCTTCACCCATCACCTCCAAGCTTATTACTTCATTGACCTTCTCCCTCACCTGGTCTCGCCTATCACAAGCCAGCTTGTATCCCTACCTTATCCTGGCTACTGGCCCTTTCCAGTCCTGATGAAAGGTCACGGCCTGAACTTCAATTGAGTAAAAGAGTAAACAGTTGACGTTTTGGGTATGATGAAGGGTCTTGGCCCAAAATGTCAACTGTTTTCTCTTTTCCATGAATGCTGACTGGCCTGTAGAGTTCCTCCAGCATTTTGTATATGTTGCTTGAATTCTGTGTGGATTAGTTGATGAAATTACAATTGCTTTAAATGAAAGGAATGCAACACTGTTGAGAATTTTTTTGATGAACTCTTATTTCAGTAGTAACTCTGTCTATTTAACAATTGACTGTTTCAAAATAAACAGTATATAATGGTTAGCAATTTTCATTTGACTGAATAAAGGTGTACATGCACTGTTGATTAATTCTTCAGCTGCGTATGACGTTGAGCCTCCGTTTCCTTGATCATCTTGATCATATATAGCATGGCGCCCTCTTCAGGGAAAGTGTGGTATGTGTATGCAGGGCCGGTAGCAATGTATCTTTCTGAATAATCCTATTTTGAACACTCACACTAGTGGTCTAAACCAGGAAGTAAATGTTTATTATTTAAGAATAGAAATTTACGTGTGAAAGGGAAATAGTAATTTATGAGACATAGGAGCGGAGGCTTGTAAATATCTCACACCAGTTTCTTAACTCTACCCACAAGGATTCTACATCTTCTGATCCTATGTCACTTTCTTCTATGTGATTTCATTTTTTTTTTACCAGTGGAGCCACTCCTCCTCCTTTGCCTCCCTGTATATCATTTCAATAGATTGTGTATCCTTGAATATTAAGCTCCTAACTACAATTGTCTTTCAGCCGTGACTCTGTGATACTCACAACACCATACCTGCTAACCTCCTACTGTGCTACCAGATCATCTACCTTATTTCTATAGTGCATGCATTCAAATGTAACACCTTCAGCCCTGTATTTGTCACCCTTTTCAGTTTTGACCCCTTTTACACTGCAGTCCATCCCACTGACTGCAATTTTGCCCTGTCATCTGGCTGTCCTTCCTCACAGTTTCACTGTAGACTACCTCTGCTTGTAAACCAACATCCCTACCCTCAGCCCTATCAGTCCAGTTCCCATCCCTCTGCCAAATTAGTTTAAACCCTCCTCAAGAGCTCTGGCAAGCCTGTCCGCAAGGATATTGTCCCCTTCAGGTTCAGGTGTAGCCTGTCCCTTTTGTACAGGTCATACCTTCCCCACAAGATCCCAGCGATCCATCAATCTGAAACCCCAGATCAGATCTTCAGCCACGCATTCATCTGCCAGATCATCCTGCTTTGCCTTTATTGGGGCATGGAACAGGTGGAAGTACAGAGTTCGTTACCCTGGACGCCTTGCTTTACAGCTTCCTACCAAGCTCTCTAAATTCTCCCTTTAGGACCTCCACTCTTTTCCTTCCTGTGTCATTGGTACCAATATGTACCAGGACAACTGGTGCTCCCCCTCCCCCTTTAGAACCTCGTGGACACAGTCTGAGACATCCCTGACCCTGGCACCTGGAAGGACAACATACCACCTGTGTTTCTCTATTGCATCCACAGACTCTTCTATCCACTGTTCTGACTATGGAATCTCCCATCACCACTGCATTCCTCCTCTTCCCACTTCCCTTCTGAGCCTCAGCACCAGACTCGGTGCCAGAGACTTGATCGCTGAGGCTCCTCCCCCCCCCACCCCCATAATAGTATCCAAAACAGTGTACTTGTTATTGAGGGGAATAGTCACAGGGTTACTCTGTGCTGTCTGCTTATTTCCCTTCCCTCTCCCAACAGTCACTCATTCACCTGCCTCCTGCAACCTAGGTGTGACTACCTCCCTGTAGCTCCTATCGATCACCTCCGCAGTTTCCCACGCAAAATACGGGAAATAAAAGTGGGCTTTTAGGGGAAAGGGAAAGCAATAAAACAATAGAAGCTCTAATAATAAATCTCGAAGAATAAGATTTCTTATTTGCAAAGGCATTGTTTTAGGACAAGAATGTTTGGTAGATATTACACTTTTCACAGTGGTATGAAAAGTGCTCACTCACATTACAACTACCTTTACACTTTTCTGGCATTTTTGATGGTCAGCAAGAGAGTTAATACAGCCACTTTTCATGGGTTTTTCTGCTGAATTGCAAGTAGCAAATAGTTTGGGGCATTTAAAAAGACCTTTGGGATTTCCACATTTTACCTCCGCAGGATCAGACTCTCGATCTTTATGCATTCATCATTTTTAACCCAACATCTGGGCCGTTGATTATTCACCTAAAGGCTTTACTGCCCCAGACAATTTGTGCAGAATTGCAGAGAGGATACGGCAGCAGAGCTGGAGCCTCTCCTGCTGGTGTTTTAAATTTTGATCAGAATCTATATTCACTTTTTCTTTGTTAAATCAATTGCTGTTGTATGTTTTGAAAACAGAGTTCATCGGAAGGAGTGATGTGCCTCTCACCCTCTGCCAGCCACGGCCCTGGCTCTATGATGTCCAGCCTCAGGAAGTACGCTTTGGGATTCCAGCATGCCATCCATGCCATGACCCAGCATTTTGCTAACGTCGGCATTCGGAGTATCGAGGAACCAGAGTACATTCCCACTGCTGAGATTTCTCCTTCTGATGCCATCACTGCTCAGGGAACAAACCTTTCTGCTCCAGGTGTTGAAGCTTGTTTTCCTGATGCTGCGGTTCCTCCAGCTGATATTCCACCCCTTCCAACGTCAGAGCAGCCGTGTCAGCAGAATTTAGTTCAAAGTTTATCTGGTCCTGTGCAGCCTGTAGTATGTTATCCACCAGAGAGCATTCAGTCATCATGTGAGGCAACCAATGTGGACCTGGGAACACCTTCCAATCCTCTGCCACCCTCTGGATCACAATTTTTGGAAAAGCTATCCACTTTTGCCGGGCGGATGTCCGACGAGGTACTTAGTTCAGTGAACAAGAACAATGTTCCTCAGGGGTCTAAGCCTGATTATATGGAGGTGACACAGTCTGAGGTCTGGACATGCACTGAAAGTGAATTTTCTTTCGCGATGTCTTCTTGTGATGTTATCCCAAGTTCTCATTTGAATCAAACGTTTCCGGATGTTGATGTGTCTCTTAAATCATCACACAATTATTTAAAGTCAAGCAAACCAATAGAGTCAGAGAGGAACCATGTCGTTCTGGAATGTGAGAGTAGATATGCCGTCCCATGTGGCATAGGCTTCCTAGCAAGTAGAGAGGCTTCCAATATTATTCAGAAATCTCTTCAAGAGATTGGGATTGAAAGGGAAAACCACCTTGATGATGTTTCAAGGACAATAAACGCCAGCTCTTCAGGGAAACCACGTACAATGGTGCTTCCTGTTGTGGAGAATTATGCACTGAGGCTGACCCAGGAAGTAATTTCTGATGGCACCAGGAGAGCAAACTGGGAGGGAAAGGCGATAAGTCACAACGTGGAGGTATTTGAAGAGGAAAGTAAGCATTCACACCTTGGCCACTTGGAATCACATGGAGGAAATTCTTTGGACCTTTCAGAGATTCAGTTGTCACAATCTGACATTGATGCACATGAACTTAATCATCTTGGAAGAACTACACCAAAGTCATTATGTATTGGAGTAAGCCCATTAATAGCTAGTGAACAGGTTGCAACTTTAACACAACAGTCTTTTGATTCATCTGTGGAGGGCGAAAGACATTTATCAGCATTTGACAAAGAAAAAGCAGATAATCAAGACTATGAGAAACTCATGTGTGACAAACTTGGGCTCACCAAGAAGGCATCATTGGACTATCCTGATGCACCACCACCAACACCACTGAAGCCACAGCTCACAGGCAGTCAGAGGAGGAGTTTTACTAGAAAGCTCAAGGGAGGTTTAGCTAAAGAATTCCTTCCCTCACCCCCTCCACCAACTCCAAAGGAAATTGTCAATTTTTGCCTGCCTAAAGATGGGAGAGAGGATAAGGCTGAATTTATGAGAAAGCTGATACGATCGCTGTCTCAAGAGTTTAGCGGAAAAGACACTACAGGGACTTCTGAGGTGCCAGATGACGAAAGGCTGCAAAATGTACTGCAGGAATTTCCAGCTTCAGGAAGTGAACCGACAGAGGGGTTGTGCACTGATGAGAATAAGATGCAAGACTACTTCAGTAATTTAGTATCTGGCATTGTCTTTTCATCTGCACAAGTTATGTGTGGTATTGTAGGAAAGAGCTTTGATTCTAAAAACCCTAATGAGCAGAACAGTCCCAGTGTTACATTCGGCAATGATAGCCAGCTGAAGAGCCACACTGTGGAAAAACTGAACCTGCAAGCTTCTGATGTAGCCATTCTGGAACCTCAAAGGATTCCAAGTGAAAACAATGGGGATAAAAACCGAGCCAGTTTTCCACTTGTAACAGAAAACAAATTGTGGGAATATATTGACAGACTAACACAGGAAATCATTAATTCTGTCATCAATTTTCTGAAGCAAATTGAATTACTTGAATGTGGGGAGCACAAGGTGGAGAGGAAAGGGGATGAAAACAAAGACTGTAAGCATTCACGTTATATCAAGCAGCTAAGCTCCATGTCTGAAGACTTGGTGCAAAGAGTGGTACAGTCTGCCCTCCACCTGTTTAAAACTCAGTATCAGTTGCAGCCAGCCCAATACGCCAGCACTGTGAGCTTATCTGAAGGTTATGTGGATCCTGTGCCCGCTGCAGAAGTATTTCAGAACATTGATCCTACAGTCAGGGGCATTGAGGAGAATCCTATTCTCACTGACAATGAAGAGCAGCAGTTTATCGAACCATCACTGGAGACAATCATATCTGAGGCAAACAGCCAAGCTGCAGCTCAGGACAGTGACCCTGTATTTAGCCGGGAGGAGCAAGTGGCAGGAAGTCAAGGGACAGCTTGTGGAATTGGCACTACACGCCCTCTTGATGTAACAAATTGTAAGAATGACAGCAGTGCAAGATCTTTCAGCAGCCAGTGCCCATATAAGCAACCACTTGTAAAAATGGAGAGTGAAGAATTCGCTGGAGAGAATTGGAGTGGTTTCAGTCAGGTAGAAATGAAAGTAAGTTTATATGAACAAATGAAGGAAAGATCACGTCCACATAAAGATCAGGATGCATTGCTCAACCTCAACTCCAAGCCCATTAGTAATGATGAAGAAAAATCCTCCACCTTGGAATTAACAGAGCCAATGATGAAGGATCCAGAACACAAACAGTTAAACAAAACATATGCTGAAAGCTTAACACAAACTATACTGAATTCTTCCATGGCTGATGTTTGTAGGCACTGTAGTCCTAGACTAGAGGAACGAACACATTCTCAAAGGACTGTTGACTTGCACAGAAATGCGCTTTCTGTTTCCCGCAGCTCGGAAGAGAGTCTAGAGGACCAGCAGAAAGCACAGACAGAAGAATTGTTCAAGGACAAAGAAGAGCACGTTCCCTTAATTCTGAACACTAAATTTCAAGGACTCAATGTAATTGAATATGCCAGCGATTCATCAACAAAACAGCCACAAGAAAATTCAAATCAATCAATGGCTGCTTTAAAGCAGTGTAGTGAAGACCAGGAAGACTCTGAAGAAATGGAACATCACAGCTTCTTATCTACAAAGCCAATTGAACTTTTGTTGGTAAACTTCAACTCTGCATCTACAACTGTCAATGTTCAGGTACAAGCAATGCTACAATGGGCAACAGCCTCCCAGCTCAATGTCTCCAAGATTCATATAAAAAATTCAAGTGAGGACTTTGTACAGGTAAGCTGTGCAAACTGGGGACTTAAAATTTATTCCCTAGACTCTGCAAATTATGTAGCCTAATTTGAGTAAGTGTGAATTAATTATCTGATTCTAACACAATGATTGAGCAAAGCTAAAAATAATACATTCAAGGAAAATCTAGAGGCAAAATGCTGCAGCTGCTGGAAATATGAAATATGCAGAACAATCCATAATCACACAGATTCTGTTATAGTATAACAAAAGGCATATACAATACATATGAACACAATGGAATAGCTGCAAAGCATTAATTTTCTTTGTCCTTTTATTGGAAACCACACTGTAAACACCAGAAGTAATGGAGTGGTATCACTTCAATCAAAGATGCTGGAAATATAGTCAACATGAAATGTGACTATTTCCAACTGAATATGTGCTCTAAAAACATTAACTGTTATTGCCAACAAGGTGATGAATAAATATCACAAGTCATTTAGAAGTTAAAGGTTATTTCATGCTTTCCAATCCAGAGTATATTTTTGGGGTGATGTTAACATTTAACATTTTCCTTTCCCTTCTAATCTGCAGCTGTTCCTATGTTAGGAAGCAGAAAGGTCTACTCAGTACTTTTACCATTAGCCACTAAAAGCTATGATAGCTGGTTTGATTTCTTGCACACACTCTCTCTCATGTTTTCTCCTCCAGTTTTGTCCATCTTTCTTCTAACTAGACATGTTACAGCCCTCGGGACTTATTTTAATAATTATGCATGACTGTTTTCTGTAATAGATGTAGCTATCTTTTCATTTCAATTTGTCTCCCTTTCCTTTTCAGTCTCCAAATGCAGGTCATTACCGTGATAATTTTCAGCTGTGACATATAACAGACAGTTGTTCTGTTGCCTTCTCCCCCTCCCTTGCCTGTCTTATCACTTTTCCAGTAATGACAAAGGACCCTTGACTGAAAACACTTACACTTGTTTCTCTCCCTACTCATCCGAGTGCTTCCAGCATTTTCAGTTTTTGTTCAGATTTACAGTGTCTGCAGTTTATCACTCCAGTAAAACACTAATATTTCATCTTTGAGACCATATCCGATTGTGGACACAGGCAGAGTATCTGAATTTATCTGAACAGTTGCTGGAGTTGTAATATTTTTGTGTTGTTTTAACTGTTTCTCCTACAGAAGCTTGGCACTACATATGTACTCAGACCAGAAATAGAAACTGACCTGATGAGAGTTTCAACCCAAAACATTGACAATTCCTTCCCTGATGCTGCTCAACCTGCTGAATTCCTCCAGCAGATTGTTGCTATGGAAACTGTTAACCTACAGCACTGATTCTCTCCATTATCTAGTTTACCCATTACATCCATAAAGCTTTTAGACAGTATCTGCACTTTTAATCAATGACGCTTGGAGATGTTGCTTTGATATGAGAGTAATCACTAGTATTGAAACAATAGTGTCTTAGGCACTTAATTGGAAAACTACTTGTCCATTAACTAATGTCAGTAATTTCTTTGTCTGTTCCAGTTCCCCACTCTGTTGACATTAGCTGAAGAGGAAGAATGGACTGTGGGAGACCTCCTCTGTGCTGTGCTAGCCTTCTGTGAAAGTAACCAGAAAGCAGCCAATACAACACTCTTCGACTACCTCCTTGAACCATTGTATGGCATTGAGGCTTGCAGTAAACTGCACAGTGCCTCCAGCTAAGGCTTGGTTTTAGTGAGAAAATTATGCACAATCACCTTTTCTAGTAAATTCAATGTTCCTGAGGATCAACTTGCATTTGGAAGGCATGGAAAGGAAATAATCTGTAAATTTCATTACCCCCACCCCACAGTCCTCTGACTGTCATGATCAACAAGTTATAATGAAGGAAAGTACAATGTTTTTATAAAAATTTAAATTACTATGGTGGAATCTGTTTAATTTTATGCACGTGATCTGGTTCCAGATCAACTCTACCAAATGCTAGTCTGTAGCGAGGAATGAGGAGATGCAACAGCATTGCCTGCATCTGCATGCTATGTCTCTGATTCAAATCATTTCATGAACCTTGCCACCTCATCATCTCCTCACTTCCTCCCACAACAAAAGATTAATTTCATCCCATGATCTTCTCCTTCCACCGCTACCATGACCACCTCTCCTTCATACTGTTAGCTACACATTTTCTCTCAGCTCCATTCATTATATTGAAAGGACAAAGATAATTGAAATGCGAATAATCACATTTCCCAAATAGTTTTTTATTCCTACTGTTAGTGTTGCTGTTTTGAATACAGCACTGAAAGAGACTATTCAGTCAATTGTGTCCACACTATCTCCTAAAGGGGCAACCCTGAGTTCTATTCCCCTGCTCTTTCCCCCAGCCCTGCAACTATTATCTCCAATATGCTTATCCAGTTCCCTTTTAAAGACACTGATAAATTTAGAACTCAGTGAGTTCTAGATCTCAGCCCCTTTCTGAGTGGTGAAAAAAAATTTATATCCTCCTGGTATTTTTTTTTGCTCAATTTTAAATCTTTGTCCTATAATTTAGATAACAGCTTTACTTCCAGGTCTAAGCCAGTCATGTTACTGTGTGCCTGTGTCATATTTCCTCTCATCTACTGTGCTCAAAGAAAAACAACTACAATTTCTCCATTGCAATCATTTTCCATTTCTAATCTTTAATTCTCACCCTTGGATCTATTATTGTATCTTCTGCACCCACTCTGGGACTTCCACATCCTTTCCAAAATGTGGGAACAGAATTGAATACACTGCCCCAATTGTAGACTAACTTGCAGGTTCAGTCACTTTTCTGCGTATGCACTTTGTGCCTTTAATTATGAAGCCTAGGATCCAATGTACTCAAATAGTGACTGCATCTATATGGATGCCAGGGCATCAAAGGATATGGGGAGAAGGTAGGGGAGTGGGGATGACTAGAAGAATTGGACCAGCCCATGATTGAATGGCGGAGCAGACTCGATGGGCCAAATGGCCTACTTCTGCTTCTATATCTTACGGTCTTATGGTCTTATATAAAGGATTTATGAATATTTATACCAATTTCCTGCACACACTTTAGAATTTTAAAGTTTTAAATATCATCCTTTACTATCTATATAGTTTCTCTTTTTTATTTATGTAATTTCATCCCTCTCTGAAATGATTTCCATCTGGTTCATGTTTTGCCATTTACTTATTCCTTTGTTTTTCTTCCAGACATTACAGCTCTCCTTACTGTTTACCGCTCTTCTAAGATTAGAATTGGCCTTAAATTTGATATTACTTTGCACATGCAAATTTATGTCACTAATGTCTCAGGAAAAGAGAGGGCCTGGTCTTGACTCCTAAAGAAACACAAACACAATGAATTAGTAGTCTATTACATTTAACCCTTAGTCATTTTGTTCCACTTGTCAATTAATAACTAATTTTCTGATAGCTGTAGATTTATTTTGTGTCATTCCAGAATCTGGCACAATATAAGTGCAAGTTATCATCTTCTACAAGCTGAATATAATGATTATGCCTTGACATTTACCTCAAAGTAATCTTGTCCAAGTGACTGGTGAATGTATAAGCCTTTTGCCTTCACACCATTTAGATTTGGAAACACACCATTATGTTACTCAGCAAAGCTCCCTCCAATGACTAATGGACTGTTAAACTAAGCCCTTCAAGCCCCAAGCTGTACTGAATTAGTTTGCCTTGTTAGTGGAAATAGGATATTACATTAGCCCCACTATTCTCAGATTATGCAAAAAGCAGCGTTCCTAACTACAAACGTTTGTATCTATGGGTCTCTGAAGAGTGTAGACTCATGAACCCTGAGTAAAGACTAATGTCTACTCATGATCTGTAGCACTAATGAGCTGTACTTTGTATCATTCTGTTGATGAACCCCAAATTCAGAATACCATGTGTCAATGCTACAAAAATACATCTCTTGTGTATGAACTTCTCAACAAAGATCTTCAATGCCTTTTCATGCTTTAACCCATAAATATTAATACCTTTGGAACTGTGCCTTGCTTAGTGTCAATTTCAGCAGAGAGGACAATGTTTATCAGTATTATGTTTATAAATAGGAAAATCAGTGTATTTCATGGAGACATTTTATAATTGAGATTACTGTAGAAGGAACACACTCTGGATGTTTTGTAAACCTGCAAAGTTACCATGGGTTAGTAGAAGAATAAAATGCTTCCACATGATTTTGGAAGACGATGAAAATCCTCTGCTGAAGAACAGGACTTCTTCAGTGGTGGCCAAATACAGTACAAGAAAACTTTAAAGAAATATTCATTTAAATTTGTAAGCACTGAAGTATACAGAAGATCAGGAATCTTAGACCAGAGGTCTTAATGAATGCTTTTAATTATAATATTAGTTTGTTCCCTGCTGCTTCCTCCTTTTCAGACAAATCTTTCCAACATTAAAAGTCATAAGCCTTTCAACGTAAAGGCAGGACAGACCTGTTCCACTACTTGCTTCATCACAGGCCAGACAATTAGAATCCTGTTACACCAAGCATGGATTTTTCCAAACAAGAGAGAATCTGCAGATCCTCGGCCCAAAACATCGACTGTATTTTTTCCCATAGACGCTGCCTGGCCTGCTGGATTCCTCCAGCATTTTGCGTGTGTTGCATGATTTTTCCAACTGGATTTTAACATGTGGTTGGGAGCTGTGTCCTCTACAACTTTCAGAAGGTTTTGTTTAGTTTGGATTTACTAGGTTTGTTATGTATATTTCCACTCCTTAATTATATCTGTTTTAGTTTAAGTATTGCATGTGCAGTTCAGCTGTTACATTAAAAACAGTAGGTGAATGAACATAATCCAGTCATTCTCCTTCTGTATGAGAATGTGCACTGTGTCGCAGAGAAAGATGTTGCTCTATCTTGATCCAGGTTGAAGATGATTTCTCAAGGACTGTAAAACACAGCAGTATTTTTTCTACTTTTATCTTTAGATACAAAATAGAATGTGTTAAAAATTTTGAAATTATGCCCTGCATTTTTTAATAAAGTAAATTTTCTGCAATTTACTTTGTATATGGAACCCTAATTTATATTTACATAAATATAGAAACTGACCATTTCATCTGTCTGTGTGTATTGGACCGAAAACAGAAAATGCTAGAAAAAAAATCAAGTCAGATTGTTCAAGTTTTTCAAAATAAAACACGTATTTGTGTATATTCCATGTCAGCTGTACACTCAGACCAATGTGCTCACCATTCCCCTCCCCACTTTACTTTTGCCTTCTACCCACTTATTACAAAATAAATTTTTAAAAACTGCACATGGAGGAAATCTGAAATATAAACAGAAAACCCTGGAACCCAATTGGTTTGCTGCTTTGTGGAGCACTTGTGTTCAGTATTCAGCCATGACATTGCACTTCAATTACCTTGCGCCGAAAATCACCATCCTCAGATTCAGATTCATTTACTTATATCACAATTACCTTAAAACATACAGTGAAATGCATCATTTGTGCTAACAACCAAGGATGGGCTGAGGGAAGCCCAGAAGCGTTGCAGCACTTTCTGGGGCCAGCATAGCATGCCCACGATGCTCAGCAGATCAACATTGAACACAACATGCTACAAAACCACAACTGCACAAACAAGCCCCTGTCTTCCTCCCCACACACAGACAGTCTTCCAACCCTTGGCCTCTGGGCCTCCAGTCTCCAGGTTTTGGCCGTTGAGCTTTGATTTCTGGACTTCCCGTTGATTCTTGAGCTCCACTGTTTGGTATCTAACCCCAGACTAACTGATGACAGAACTCTGAATTCCAGGCCAACCCGCCCTCATGCCTCCTGCTGGTATCCTGGGACAACCCAACACCCACAGATGTCCCTCGTTGCATGTCCATGGTGCTGGCCTTCAAGCACAGAGCAGAGGACTAGACTGACTGTCCTTCATCACCCATCCACGTTACTGACCTTTGAGCACGAAGTAGAGGCCTGGATTCCGATGTCCTTTGTCACCCATCCATATCATTGGCCTTTGAGCAAGGGGCATTTGCCTGGATTCTGGATGTCCTTTATTTCATACCCACATCGCTGGCCTCCAAGAGTGGAGCAATAATGTCTGTGTTGCTGGACCAGACTCTGACCTGACCTTTAACTCCTCCACATTCCTGTCTCTAAGTCCTATTCTGACCTTTAACTTCTCCATCTCCCTCTTCCCTAAACCCCAAATCTGAGCCCTAACTCCCTTCTCTCTCCCCAAAACCATCCCTACAAACTTAAAAAATAACAATTCAATCTGAGCCATGTACTCAATGGAGACTGCAGCCTGGTGCCACCTTGACTGGAAGTTTGAGATGATCCTGCTTCTGTTCTGATCTTTCTGTCTGTATCCTGCACTGTTAAAAGATTGAAGAATAGCTCCCTTGGCTCATTACAGTCTTCTAGACTTTTTTGAATGCCAACTTCAGGTAATGTGCTCTTTTTTTCTGTTTTAGCATAATGTACCACTTCTGCCAGTGATCCATCTGACATTTGGCTCAGATTTTCTCTCATTCACTACGGCTTTATCTGCTGGGCATGTTCCACAGTTCAGCAATTACCAACATATAACTGCATAAACCCATTTGGTCTCATCCGATCAGAGATACTCTCTTTGTCCCATCCATCTGTAAATATAATTTCTCTCTTTCCAATTCTAATGAAGAGTCTCTGCCCTGAAACGTTGCTCTATTTCTCTTTCCGCAATTACTAACTCATCTGCTGAAGGCTTCCAGCATGAAAAATTTCAGCCATTGTGCTAGAGAACCACTGCAACATATTACACTCCTCACCCCTGTGAAGTTAGAAAATATATTCTGCATTTTCATTTTTTATTACCTTACTTACTGCCTGTTACGTTACTGGTGTTTAGGGCAACAATGAAGGTCCACCATCTTTGTCTGTCCTTGGCCCCAGGTATGGTTCATGGTCCTCATTTCTGCCTCTATGGTATGCCGTCAAGTTGAGCTTAGTCTCCTGTATTTCCTCCACCCTTCAGGGGTCCGATGAAGCGTTGTCTTGAGTTGGCCTCTCTTCTCATCACATGCCCAATCCATCTCCAATGTTTCCTCATGATGACTCTGGCCATGTCTTCTTGATGACACTGAAGGAGTAGGGCGTGGTTGGAGACCTTTCTTCGCCAGAAAATACGGAGGATCTTCTGGAGGCTCATGATGTGGAATGACAACAGCTAGCAAGGTCACTCTCTGTCATACGCCAGTATCCCAACCTGTACAAGAGTGTGGACAAACACGGCTCTGGTACAGCTTCACTTTGGTGAGATGCTGTACGCAATTGATCCTCATATTGCTCAATGATCTGAAGATGTTTCTAGCTTTGCTGAGTTGGCACTGGATGTCATCCTTGGTCCCACCATCCTGCGGAATGATGCTGCCCAGGTAGGTGAATCTTCAGGTGTTGGGTAAGTTGCTTGACTAATCTATTGGAGTTTTTCGAGAATGTAACCAGGAAGTTAGACGGGGGAGATCCAGTGGATGTAGTGTACCTCGATTTTCAGAAGGCATTTGATAAGGTCCCACATAGGACATTGGTGGGTAAAATCAAAGCTCATGGCATTGGGGGGAAGACATTGACATGGATAGAAAACTGGTTGGCAGATAGAAAGCAAAGGGTAGTGGTGAATGGGTGTTTCTCGGAATGGCAGGTGGTGACTAGTGGGGTGCCACAGGGCTCGGTATTGGGATCACAGCTGTTTACGATTTACGTCAATGATTTAGATGAAGGCATTGAGAATAACATCAGCAAATTTGCTGATGATACTAAGCTGGGTGGCAGTGTGACATTTGATGAGGATATTAGGAGAATTCAGGATGACTTGGATAGGCTGGGTGAGTGGGCAGATACTTGGCAGATGACGTTTAATGTGAATAAGTGTGAGGTTATCCACTTTGGGAGTAAGAACAGGAAGGCAGATTATTATCTGAACGGTGTAGAGTTAGGTAAGGGAGAAATACAAAGAGATCTAGGAGTCCTTGTTCATCAGTCACTGAAGGTGAATGAGCAAGTGCAGCAGGCAGTGAAGAAGGCTAATGGAATGTTGACCTTTATTACAAAGGGAATTGAGTACAAGAGCAAGGAAATCCTTTTGCATTTGTACAGGGCCCTGGTGAGACCACACCTGGAGTATTGTGTACAGTTTTGGTCTCCAGGGTTAAGGAAGGACATCCTGGCTGTAGAGGAAGTGCAGCATAGATTCACGAGGTTAATTCCTGGGATGTCTGGACTGTCTTACGCAGAGAGGTTAGAGAGACTGGGCTTGTACATGCTGGAATTAAGGAGATTGAGAGGGGATCTGATTGCAACATATAAGATTATTAAGGGATTGGACAAGATAGAGGCAGGAAATGTGTTCTAGATGCTGGGAGAGTCCAGTACCAGAGGGCATGGTTTGAGAATAAGGGGTAGGTCATTTAGGACAGAGTTAAGGAAAAACTTCTTCTCCCAGAGAGTTGTGGGGGTGTGGAATGCACTGCCTCAGAAGGTAGTGGAGGCCAATTCTCTGGATGCTTTCAAGAAGGAGCTAGATAGGTATCTTATGGATAGGGGAATCAAGGGATATGGGGACAAGGTAGGAACCGGGTATTGATAGTAGATGATCAGCCATGATCTCAAAATGGTGGTGCAGGCTTGAAGGGCCGAATGGTCTACTTCTGCACCTATTGTCTATTGTCTACATGCTTTGACAGGTGGAGGAAGAGACTCTACATTGAGGGTCACAGTCTCAGTCTTCATTATTTAAATCTATTTGTTTTGATCCACAATAAGGAATCCTAGGAAGGAGGACCCAGAGCATATCCATGCCCTATATGAGTCCTCTAATCATGACTGTGTAGGAACAGAGATGGAAATAGTTTGTCATTAGTTAGTTGTCTTTTGGATGCCTGAACAATGAATCGTCTTTTGCTGCAATTCAGCCAGCAGCACCCAAAGCCCACCAGATGCCATTTTCAGACAGCCCTATAAAAGGACAAACATTCTGCTCACCCAATTTGGACATTAGGTGGTCCGACTTTCAAATAATAACAGTAATTTCTACTTATGATATATTTACTGTAGCAAGGCTTCCCAAACATGTCACAGAAGTGAAAATTAATGCTGAACCAAATAAAAATAAGCTGATCCCAATGCAACAAGATTAATTTTAAGATGCATCTTAAAGGAGTAAAGAGAGATATAGATGTGTTGAGATGAAACTTCAGAGCTTGGGCCCTTGGTAAATGAATCCACCACTGCCAGCAACAGAGCAATCACTTTTAGATAAGGAAGAAACCACTTTGCTAGTTAAATCTTCCCAGTCTTTTTCAAGGTGGAAGGATTGGGTGTCCCTAAAATTATTTTTTGATCCTTAATCATTTAATATCTGTATACATGACCTGGAAGAGGAAACAGAGATTAAGATATCAGAGTTTGCCAATGACACTAAAATAGGTAGGTGGGCATGTTATAATGAGGATAATTGAAACAGGACATACAAGTATCTGGGAGTACAGTTAGACGAGAAGCTAGACTGGACTGCCAACACAGATGCCTTGTGCAGGAAGGCACAGAGTCGACTGTACTTCCTTAGAAGGTTGGCGTCATTCAATGTTTGTAGTGAGATGCTGAAGATGTTCTATAGGTCAGTTGTGGAGAGCGCCCTCTTCTTTGTGGTGGCGTGTTGGGGAGGCAGCATTAAGAAGAGGGACGCCTCACGTCTTAATAAGCTGGTAAGGAAGGCGGGCTCTGTCGTGGGCAAAGTACTGGAGAGTATAACATCGGTAGCAGAGCGAAGGGCGCTGAGTAGGCTACGGTCAATTATGGAAAACCCTGAACATCCTCTACATAGCACCATCCAGAGACAGAGAAGCAGTTTCAGCGACAGGTTGCTATCGATGCAATGCTCCTCAGACAGGATGAAGAGATCAATACTCCCCAATGCCATTCGGCTTTACAATTCAACCGCCAGGAGTAAGATATGTTAAAGTGCCGGGGTTAGGACTCAATGTATTTAAGTAAACTACTTAAGAACTTTTTAAAAGCTATTATTAATGCTTTTTGAGAGGCTGATTTTAGATGCATATCATATTTTTACTGAGTTAAGTATTGTATGTAATTAGTTTTGCTACAATAAGTGTATGGGACATTGGAAAAAATGTTGAATTTCCCCATGGGGATGAATAAAGTATCTATCTATCTATCTATCTAACTAGACAGGTGAATGAGCAAGACTGTTATTAAACCCTCAGGAAAGAGGATGTCTTCTTTTAATAATCAATAATGAGGTTGTACGTTATTAATTTCCAACTACTTCCTCAACTTAGAAGTATATTTCTGAACTTTGCTCACTGGCTCCTTGTAACATATTTAACTCTCTCTATCTTATTTAGCAACCATGTGAGATCTTATTGACTGTTTGCCTTAAAAGTTCTTCACCTTTATATAACGTTCACACAATGCTGTGGGAACTCAGCAAGTCAGGTAGCATCTATGGAGGGGAGTAAACAGTTGGCATTTCGGACTGAGACCCTTCATCACGACTGGAAAGGAAGAAGGCAGAAGCCAGAATTTGAAGGTGTGGGGGAAGGAGTGCAAGATGGGAGGTAATCGGTGAGACCAGTTGAGAGGGAAGGTGGGGGAGGGGAGTTGAAGTAGGAAGCTGGAAGGGGCTAGGTGGAAGAGGTAAAGGGCTGAAGCAGAAGGTATCTGATTGGAGAGGACAGTGGACAATGGGAGAAAGGAAAGGAAGAAGGGAACCAGAGGGAGATGATGGGTAGAGGTGAGAAGAAGGGAAGTAGTGAGAGGCTAGCCAGAATTGGGAATAGAAAAAGAGAGAAGGAGGGAAACAATGCCTAGTATTTTGTCTGGGTAGCCTCCAACCTGATGGCACAGGTATTGATTTCTCAAACTTGCAGTATTCATCCATCCCCCCACCACCCCACCCTCTCTTTATCAATTCCTCATTCTGGCTACCTGGAGTCATATTCTTCCAATCAGCAACTATGTTACTCCATCAGAAGTAATTGCACTGTCTTTACTTTTCTAAGTTCTTAAACTGAACCAATTAAATTCCAAATGATTCACAGCTGTAGGTAGAAAGTTAATATTTTTTCAGCTGAATGATTTTCATAAAGTAAATTGAAAACGTCTGTTGGAATAGCCCCAATAGAATGAACTGTGCTGTTTACTACTATTTGGAATAGACTGAGCTTTGAAGCCAAAACAGGAAATCTCCTCTCTCTGGTTGATAAACAGCACCATTAAATTTCTCATTGCACAGGAAGATAGAATCTTGCACAGGAAGATAGAATCTTCCACAAGATACAAAATTCATAATCTCTGTAGTTCCACATCATGCCTGCTCTATCTATCCTTGCATTTACATATGGTAAAGATATCCCTTCCCCTCTGAACTTACCTCAAATGTCACTGTACATCTTTAGCCTAATCCACCACTCTGCATTTTGGAAATATGGCACGAAGGGTCTCATCTATCTGAAAGAAGGAGTAACTTTATCTATGAGGCAGCAATGTTTGTTCTTTAAAGTTCATGGTAAACGTTCATTTGTCAGAAAGGAATACTCAGATTGGAGCGGAGTTTCATTGGTCCTATCAACACTAACTTAAAGGTTGTGCAAATGCTGTTGTGGGTTTTCTCACATTATATATCTCCTCTAAACCCCTCAATTATTAAAAACTCAGCAAGAAAGGGCTCCCACCTGGAACCATCACCATTACTTCTTCACCTTCTACCTTTTAATCTTTAAGACTTTCCTTAAAATCTACTACTTTGATCAAGTCAGCTCTTGATCATCCTAAGATCTTGCTGAAAATGTTGTCTGATGTCCATGAAGGAGCTTGGATTGTTTTACCAAGTCAAAGGTGTTTATGGAGTCATGAGTCATAGAGCACAGAAATAGGCCCTTTGGTCAAATGTGAAGCAGACTTTTATGCTAATACAATGTTACAACACTATTTTATATAAATAAGAATTTCATTGTAATTATTAAGAGATCTACAGTAAAGGCTATCATTTGAGAAATTGTTTATTAGTCAAAAATGGATGACAACAGTTCAATTACACAATGGTTTGGTGGACTGGTCATTGATCAAAGGACTCAAACTAATAGGAAGAGGGATAATTTTAAGATGACTGGAGGCAAATATTGGGAGATGTCAGAGATAAGTATTTTTTTTACACAGAGTGGTGGATACACGGAATGCCCTATCAGGGGTGGTGGTAGAGGCAGACATATTAGGGACACTTAAGAAACTCTTAAATAGGCATATGGATGATAGAAAAAAATGAGGGCTCTGTAGGAGGGAAGGGTTAGGATGATCTCAGAGAAGGTTAAAAGTTTGGCACAACATTGTGGAGTGAAAGGCTGTTTGTTCAAGTTCAACAAGAATGGCAGCCAGGGAATTTAAAATTCAAGTAATTAAAATAGCAGATTAAAAATGTATAGTTTCAGTAACAGTACCATGGAGATTGTCAATAATATCTATATTTGCCAGTCATAACAACCCAGCGGAATTGCCTGCTCAGATCAGGGCAATTAAACACCAAACACATCTTTCCCTTCCCCCCCACTTTCTGCTTTACACGACTCCCTTGTCCATTCATCCCTCTCCATTTACCTCCCGCCTAGCATTTTATCCTTGCATTCAGAACAAGTCCTTCACCTGCCCCTACACCTTCCCCCTCACTACCATTCAGGGCCACAAACAGTCCTTGAGGCAACACTCAAGGTGAGGCAACACTTCACCTGTGAGTCTGTTAGGGTCATATACTGTGTTCGGTGCTCCCGGTGTGGCCTCTTGCATATCGGTGAGACCCGACGCTAATTGGGAGACCGCTTCACCAAGCATCTACACTCCGTCTGTCAGGACAAGTGGGATCTCCCAGTGGCCACCCATTTTAATTCCACTTTCCATTCCCATTCTGATATGTCCAGCCATGGCCTCCTCCACTGTTGGGAGAAGGCCACACTTAGGTTGGAGGAACAACACCTTATATTCCGTTTGAGTAGCCTCCAACCTGATGGCATGAACATTAATTTCTCAAACGTCCATTAATGCCACCATCTCCTCCCCACCTTCACCATTTCCCATCCCCTTGTCCCTCTCTCATGTTATCTCTTTACCCGCCCATCTCCTCCCTTATCCCCCTTTCTGCTTTCTTCTGTGGCCTTCTGTCTCCGTCACCAATCAACTTCCCAGCTCTTTGCTTCATTCCTCCCCCTCCAAGTTCCATCTATCGCCTGGCATTTCTCCCTTTCCCTTCAAATCTACTACTCAGCTATTTTTCTCCAGTCCTGCCGAAGGGCTTCGGCCTGAAATGTTGACTGTACTTTTTTCCATAGATGCTGCCTGACCTGCTGAGTTCCTCCAGCATTTTGTGTGTATTTCTAGGATTTCCAGCATCTGCAGATTTTCTCTTGTCAGGGCAATTAACGTTTAGTAATACGTAAGTGCCTGCATTAACAGCAATAAGACCATAAGACATAAGGGCAGGATTAGGCCATTTGGCCCATCAAGTATGCTCTGCCATTTCATCACTGCTAATTTATTAACCCTCTCAACCCCATACTCCTGCCTTCTTCCTGTAACCTTTGATGCTCTGATTAATCAAGAACCTATTAAAATCCGCTTTAAATATATCCAATGACTTGGCCTCCACAGCTGTCTGTGGCGATGAACTCTACAGATTCACTACCATAACACCATAAGACATAGGAGCAAAATTAGATCATTTAGTCCATTGGGTCTGCTCCGCCATTTTATTGTGGCTGATCCATTTTCCCACTCAACCCTAATCTCCTGCCTCTCCTCATAACCTTTCACACCCTGACTAATCAAGAGCCCATCAACCTCTGCCTTAAATAACCCAGTGACCTGGACTCCACAGCCCTCTGGCTAAAGAAATTCCTCCTCATCTTTGTCTCGTCAATGATTAAATAAAAACAATTACAAAATCTACAGAGGAAAAGTGAACAATACCTGGGTCTGTGTAGAGGTAATATAACCGAACTAGCATTCAAATCCTGGAAGTGCAAGTTAAAATTCCAGCTATATTTGAGAAATCAAATTCAATTTGAAGAGATCTGGAATCAAAAATAACATAGATACTGTCATATGAACTAAACATCCTTCATGGTAAAAGTGTTATTTTTACTTTTTAAATTTATTTCTTAAATTAGTGACACAGAAAGAGGACATTTGGCCCATCACTTCCCTGCCAGTGAAGAAAGAGGGACTCAGTCTAATATCACCTACCAACAGTAGATCCTTGCTGGACTAGTTCCAACTCCTTCAGAATGCAGGCAAGAACCTCCACCACTCTTTGAGACAGCAAAGGGTCCCAAGCCCAGGAGGAGGGTTGGACATGGGTCCAGTACACAGGCAAGAACAATCTAAATGTGAAGAGAAATCTGCCTCAGCCACTCCATCAGACAGTAAGTTTCAGATGTTTACCACCCTTTTAGGGAAAGCAATTTTTCAAGTCCATTCTAATCCATTTTATTAACTAATTACTTTAAATCTATGTCCTCTAGTTTTCAATCCCTCTTCTAAGGGGAATGGCTATAAGGTTCCAATTTAGGTAACATCCTCTCAAATCCACTGTGTACCATCTACAAGCAATTGCACCTTTCCTGTAAGATGGCGACCAATATTGTTTGCCATAGTCAAGCGGTTGTCTATCAAGTATTTTAATTCTGTGCCTGGTCTGATAAAAGAAAGGTTTTCTATCTAACACTTTAATAAACTTTAGCCTGTGTTGGTGCCTTTAAGGATGTTTGGACTTAAGTAAATTTGGATAGGTATATGGATGGTAGGGGTATTGGGGACTTTGGTCTCAGTGCATGTCGCTAGGAGTAGGTAGTTCAACTGGCTTAGCATGGACTAGATGGGCCAAAGAGCCTGTTACTTCATTGTAATTTTCTAAGTCTTATGGACTCCAATCAACCTTCTTCTGCAGCCAACACACACAAAATGCTGGTGAAACACAGCAGGCCAGGCAGCATCTATAAGGAGAAGCACTGTCGACGTTTCGGGCCGAGACCCTTCGTCAGGACTAACTGAAAGGAAAGATAGTAAGAGATTTAGATAGATAGATAGATAGATAGATAGATAGATAGATACTTTATTCATCCCCATGGGGAAATTCAACTTTTTTTCCAATGTCCCATACACTTGTTGTAGCAAAACTAATTACATACTCAGTATGTAATTATTTTTTAACTCAGTAAAAAATATGATATGCATTGAAATATGATTTG
The DNA here is from genome assembly GCF_048418815.1 of Hemitrygon akajei. Taxonomy (NCBI): domain Eukaryota; kingdom Metazoa; phylum Chordata; class Chondrichthyes; order Myliobatiformes; family Dasyatidae; genus Hemitrygon; species Hemitrygon akajei. Next base: position 49,477,538 of record NC_133133.1, on the reverse strand, counting down.
AAAGATTTGAAAGCCCACTACTTTCAAATCTCTTACTATCTTTCCTTTCAGTTAGTCCTGACGAAGGGTCTCGGCCCGAAACGTCGACAGGGCTTCTCCCTATAGCAGCTGCCTGGCCTGCTGTGTTCCACCAGCATTTTGTGTGTGTGTTGTTGTTTGAATTTCCAGCATCTGCAGATTTCCTCGTGTTTGCTCTTCTTCAGCCCATCGCCCCCGACTGAACCTGCCGTCAGCAGCTCGCCAAAGCTGTCTATCCTTGGACAGTCTTTCAAGTTGTCCCCAGGTGTGCCCATCTTCGAAAATCCTTTCTCTCTCAGGGACGAGGTCTTTGGTGGCGAGAAAGTGGCAGGTTTTCTACATCCATGCCCAACACTTCTCCTTCCGCATCGGGTTCGGGATCGTTCAGGGTGGAGTTCTAATCAACTTCGGCGTTCTGAAATTTTCTGAAAAGCCAAACAATTGTAATAACTTGCTGCAAATATATAAGACGTAATGAAATGCAATTGAAATAAGACTGAGATCCTTCTTCAACTGTTGGGAAGATTGCAGTCTTGGGTAAATTATTTGTCGTTCGCCGATCAGTTTACATTCTAAGTAAATTTCCATGCTTAAGTTTAAGATATGAGAATAATCGAAACCTATTTTGTTAAAGGGCGGATCGGGTGTTGAGATCCTTATGAAAATCATCGTGTTGACTGGTATCCGCTCAATTCTGCAGCCAGTGATTTTCAGCAGCCGGGTGTCTCCTCCTATCTAGACACACCCACAACAGATCGCGGAGTTTTTTGTTAAGTTTATTTCCTTCCAGTAAAGCGGATAACCATAATTTATTAATCCTTGGGATGCGATGGCTGGACAATACTCCCGATCTTGCAGTTCGGAATCGGCGGCTCCAATGATTTCGCCGAGCCCTCGAACCTCCGTAAATTCCAGGCTGTTTCTGGCAGCGGTGGTCGGCGGCTTAGTTTTGTTTTTATTGCAAGCAGTTGCGATTGCGGGATTGTCTCTGTATTTCACAAAGGAAATCGCACAGGTAAAGTCTGCCTCCTGGGTAGAACGAATCGGTTTTATGTTAACAAGTATTTAATTCTGTTAAAAGTCTGTTCTAAGAGAGATTTGGGAAGTGATTGCGGAACGTGTTCTCACTTCGAGATGTACAGAAAGTAATTACATTACTGCTTCGGTGCTTGTTTACCAGCTAAGTTACAGGCTATTTATATATCAGCGGCTATTTGCAAAGGAAGTTATAACTTATTGTGTCAATGCGAATTCTGGTGAACAATAAGCATAAGTCTGCAGAGAAAGTGAAAACGAAACACTGGACAGTGTACGAAGTTTACAAGAGGGCGAGTTGTACGAAATCCCGCGGGTAATATGCAGGAGCATTTGCTTAAATGCATTTGCCAGCTTTACGAGGAACTTAAATTCCAATTAAGACGCACAGAATGCTGGAGGAACTGAGCAGGTTGGGCAGCACCAATCGAAGGGAATAAACAGTCAAACGTTTCGAGCCGGGACACTTCATGGAGACTGAGAAGGAAGGAGAGAGAAGCCAGAATAAAGAAGGTGGAGTGGGGGAGGGGAGGGGAGGGGAGGGGTAAAAGCTGGCAGGTGACAGGTGATACCAGTTGAGGGGGTAGGTAGGTGGGTGAGGGTGAAGTGAGAAACTGGGAGGCAATAGGTGGAAAACATCAAGGTTTGAAGAAGAAGGAATCTTATAGCAGAGGACAATGGACTATGGGAGAAAGGGGAGGAGGAGCGGCGCCAGAGGCAGTTAGTAAGCAGCTGAGGAGAAGGAATGGGGAAGGGAGTAAGAGTGAGGACGCGGGGAGAAATCGATGTTTATGCCGTCAGGTTGGAGACTACCCACATAGAATATGAGGTGTTGCTCCTCTAACCCGAGAGTGGCTTCATTGTGGCAGGAGCGGAGGCCATGGGCCACCAGTTTGTTTTTCCCCCTCAGAACTTCAAACACATCCATCCACTTTTTAAAGCATGAAGAAACGCTTCCTTTTAAAGTTACGAGAAGTCCTCAGGGGGAAGTAGACAAAAAACGTTTTGCAACATTTCAGTCTGCAAAGGAAGAGTAAAATGAGACCATTGGCACTTGACAGGTGCAGTGATTTGATTGAACGCATTAAGCGGTGTTTGTAAACAAAACAGTTGAAACGTTGGTCTTGAGAGGCTCGTGGCTTTAATTACGAAAGGCGCACCCACAGTAAACGAGCAAAAGGACTTCCGTTTGGACTTCAGTCGACTTAGTTTGGTCACCATGGATTCGCCCTATTTAGTGGAAAGCCGGAGGGCAGAAAGCCCGCGCTGGAAAGGCGTGTCATTTTAAACACTGATTCCTGGCAGAAATACGCTCACAGAGACAGTCTGAGAGTGTTGGGACAGTAAAATGAATGAGCACAAGCATTTTTGTCACTTGCTTTAAACTAGATCGGAGTAGATCAATGCACTGAAAATCAAAATAAATCAGAAATGAAAACAAATTGCCGGAAAGCTCCAGCGGGTTAGGCAGCATCTGCAGAAGGAGAGACAAGGTTTCTGGACTTGAGATCCTTCGTCATAAATGAGTAAGCGAGCGATGAGTTATTCTGGGTAATAGTGAATGTGGAGGGAGGTAAAATGGAAATTGCTGGGCAGTGCCCAGCGCTAAGTCTGCAAGAGCTGGCTGTTGTTTTAATCGAGCGTGGCCCTCCTGCTCCGACCTGACTGTGCCTTCCTGCACTGTTACAGCATGTCCCAGGGCTATCGTGAGGAAACATCACCTCGTCTTAGGAGTCTCTACTGAATTCTCCATCTTTAGTGAATTTGCTCTTTCTGTTTGCATTGGAACTGGCCATTTTGCCTGCCATTCTTTATTTCCCGTTTCTTATATGGTCAGGTCACAAAACATTGCACAAAGAATCTTGATCCTATCTTACCTGTTCCATTATTTCACCCTTGCATAGAAATTCACTTTCTTTACCCATTGCTTGATCCTATCTTTGTTACTAATTAGACTAATTTATTTGTCTTTATCTCAATTCCAATGAAGGGACCTTGATGTGAAGACGTTCAGTTGTTTCTCTTTTCATCAATGCTGTTTGACCTGCTGATGTTTTCCAGCATTTTTCTGTAGCATATGAATTCAGCCTCAAGCAAGGGACTGCTTGGAAAGCAGCAGCTCAGGAGAAAGACCAGAAGAAGTAGAAGAGTCAGGAGAAGTAGAGTCTGTGTGGATAGAACTGAGGAACAGTAAGGGCAAAAGGACCCTAATGGGTGTTGTCTACAGGCCCCCAAACAGTAGCATGGATATTGGGTGCAAGTTGAATAGGGAGTTAACATTGGCATGTGACAAAGGTAATGTCGCAGTAGTTATGGGGGATTTCACCATGCAGGTGAACTTGGAGAATCTAGTTGGTGCTGGACCCCAGGATAGGGAGTTTGTAGAGTGCCTACGGGATGCATTCTTGGAACAGCCTGTACGAGAGCCGACCAGGGACAAGGCTATTCTGAATTTAGTGTTGTGTAATGAACAGGATTTGATAAGTGATCTTGAAGTAAAGGAACCATTAAGAAGTAGTGACCATAATATGTTAAGTTTTTATCTGCAATTTGAGAAGGATAAGGGCAGATCGGAGGTGTCAGTGTGGCAGTTGAACAAAGGAGACTATGGAGCCATGAAGGAGGAGCTGGCCAAAGTTAAATGGATGGATATCCTAGCAGAAAAGACAGTGGAACAGCAATGGCAGGTATTCTTGGGAATAATGCACAAGGTGCAAAATCAGTTCATCCCCCAGAGAAGGAAGGATTCAAAGGAGGGAAAGGGGCCACAGTGGTTGACAAAGAAAGTCAGAGATTGCATAGCATTAAAAAAAAAGTATGACAGAGCTAAGGTGAGTGGGAAGACAGATGATTGGGAATTTTTTAAGGAACACCAGAACTTAACTAAAAAGGCAATACGGGGAGAAAAAATGAGGTACGAACGCAAGCTAGCCAGGAATATAAAGGAGGATAGCAAAAGCTTTTTTAGGTATGTGAAGAGAAAGAAAATAGTTAAGATCAATGTTGGGCCCTTGAAGAATGAATTGGATGAAATTGTTATGGGAAACAGAGAAATGGCAGAAGAATTTAATAAGTACTTTAGATCTGTCTTCACTAGGGAAGACACAAGCAATCTCCCAGATGTATGGATGGGCCAAGGACATAGGGTAACAGAGGAAATGAAACAGATTGACATTCGGAAGGAAACGGTGATGAGTAGACTGATGGGACTGAAGGCTAACAAATCCCCAGGTCCAGATGGTCTGCATCCTAGGGTACTAAAGGAGGTGGCTCTGGAAATTGCGGATGCATTGGTAATCATTTTCCAATATTCCTTAGATTCAGGATCAGTTCCTGAGGATTGGAGAATGGCTAATGTTATCCCACTTTTTAAGAAAGGAGGGAGGGAGAAAACAGAGAACTATCGTCCTGTCAGCCTAACATCAGTAGTGGGGAAGATGCTAGAGTCCATTATTAAAGATGAAATAGTGGCTTATCTAGATAGCAGTGATAGGATTGGGCAGAGCCAGCATGGATTTACCAAGGGCAAATCATGCTTGACTAATCTATTGGAGTTTTTCGAGGATGTAACCAGGAAGTTAGACAAGGGAGATCCAGTGGATGTAGTGTACCTCGATTTTCAGAAGGCATTTGATAAGGTCCCACATAGGAGATTGGTGGGTAAAATCAGAGCTCATGGCATTGGGGGGAAGATATTGACATGGATAGAAAACTGGTTGGCAGATAGAAAGCAAAGGGTAGTGGTGAATGGGTGTTTCTCGGAATGGCAGGTGGTGACTAGTGGGGTGCCACAGGGCTCGGTATTGGGACCACAGCTGTTTACGATTTACATCAACGATTTAGGTGAAGGCATTGAGAATAACAGTAGCAAGTTTGCTGATGATACTAAGCTGGGTGGCAGTGTGACATGTGATGAGGATGTTAGGGGAATTCAGGGTGACTTGGATAGGCTGGGTGAGTGGGCAGATACTTGGCAGATGACGTTTAATGTGAATAAGTGTGAGGTTATCCACTTTGAGAGTAAGAACAGGAAGGCAGATTATTATCTGAATGGTGTAGAGTTAGGTAAGGGAGAAATACAAAGAGATCTAGGAGTCCTTGTTCATCAGTCACTGAAGGTGAATGAGCAAGTGCAGCAGGCAGTGAAGAAGGCTAATGGAATGTTGGCCTTTATTACAAAGGGAATTGAGTACAAGAGCAAGGAAATCCTCTTGCATTTGTACAGGGCCCTGGTGAGACCACACCTGGAGTATTGTGTACAGTTTTGGTCTTCAGGGTTAAGGAAGGACATCCTGGCTGTAGAGGAAGTGCAGCGTAGATTCACGAGGTTAATTCCTGGGATGTCTGGACTGTCTTACGCAGAGAGGTTAGAGAGACTGGGCTTGTACACGCTGGAATTAAGGAGTTTGAGAGGGGATCTGATTGCAACATATAAGATTATTAAGGGATTGGACAAGATAGAGGCAGGAAATATGTTCCAGATGCTGGGAGAGTCCAGTACCAGAGGGAATGGTTTAAGAATAAGGGTTAGGTCATTTAGGACAGAGTTAAGGAAAAACTTCTTCTCCCAGAGAGTTGTGGGGGTCTGGAATGCACTGCCTCAGAAGGCAGTGGAGGCCAATTCTCTGGATGCTTTCAAGAAGGAGCTAGATAGGTATCTTATGGATAGGGGAATCAAGGGATATGGGGACAAGGCAGGAACCGGGTATTGATAGTAGATGATCAGCCATGATCTCAGAATGGCGGTGCAGGCTCGAAGGGCTGAATAGTCTACTTCTGCACCTATTGTCTATTGTCTATAGAAGATCCATTTGAAGACCATAAGACATAGGAGCAGAATTAGGCCTTTAGGCTGATTAAGTCTTCTCTGCCATTCCATCATGGCTGATTTCTTTTTCTTCTCAGCCCTGTTCTCCTCATAACCTTTGATCTCCATACTAATCAAGAACCTGTCAGCTTCTTTAAATATACTCAATGTCTTGGTCTTCACAGCTGTATGTGGCAATGAATTCCACAGATTCACCCCCCTCTGGCTAAATAAATTCCTCCTCATCTGTGTTCTGAAAGAACTATCTATTCTTTGCCTTCTGGTCCGAGACTCCCCCACTATAGGAGCCACCACTCCAAGTCTACTCTATCGAGGCCTTTCAATGTTCAATAGATTTCAAGGAGATCCCCCCCTTATTCTGCTAAACTCCAGCAAGTATAGGCCCAGAGCCATCAAATGCTCCTCATACGTTAAACCTTTCTCATGAATCTGCCCTGGACCTTCTACAATGCAGCACATACTTTCTTAGATAAGGGGTTCAAAAGAGCTCACAGTACTCCCAAGTGTGGTCTGACAAAGGACTTGTCAAGTCTCATCCTTGCTCTTATAATCTAGTCCTTTGGAAATGAACGTGAACATTGCATTTGCCTTCCTTACCACCAACTCACCTGCAAGTTAACCTTTAGAGAATCCTGCACGAGGACTCCCAAGTCCCTTTGCACCTCTGATTCTTGAATTTTCTCTCCATTTAGAAAATAGTTTTCATCTTTATTCCTTCTACCAAAGTGCATGACCATATACTTCTCTATACCATATTCCACTTGTCACTTCTTTGCCCATTCTCCTAATGTCTAAGTCATTCTGCAGACTCCCTACTCCCTCAATACTACCAACCCCTCCACCTATCATCCAAAAACTCTTCAACAAAGCTCTGTCTGCACCGAGTTATTACGCAATAGCAGCTCTGTTGATGGCAGTGAATGGTTAGTCCAGAAATAAGGAAATTCAACAGAAATATTACTTTTGATTGTTATCTGAAGGCAAATGGAGATATATGATTACTGTTAGGATAAAGTGTGGAGCATATGGTATGAAGATGGTCCAGCAGCACTTGAAAATTGGATGTATGGACTGAGTACAGTACACATCAATTGTTTGAAGATACCCTGAATATCACTGGCCACAGATCAAGATATGAAAAAGATAACTTGTTGCAGTTTGTTATTTAATCACCAATGATATCATAATATTCCTTTCCCCTGATGGCCCATGATTTGACATTATGTCTTGAAGTTTAATTGTTAACATATTACCCCAGATTACATTAATGCAGGAATATAATCAAGGTGCCATGGTACAACAGTGTGGAAAGAGAGTGGTTGAAAGAATATTTTATTTATTAATTTGCCTCAAACTTTGGCATTTGCTAGGGACTGGCACCAACCAAGTGGCAGCTCCCTGTAAAGAATATTGATCTATTTCAATATTAAGAACAGATCAATGATACTGTCTCAGGTTCCAATTCAGGGATTTTTTTTTACTGGGGTGTTGGTTGGGGGAGAGAGGTGTTTGAAATTGAGAGGGGAATAGGATTGCATTGGGTTGATTGTTATTTAAAGATAATAATGCAGTCATCTGATCTCAACCCTCTGCTGCCTTGAGGCTTTGGGAGGAAACCCCAAAGAAAAATCTGGAGCTGGAGTCCCTAAGGCAGTCCTATACTGAGTTCAATGCTGATGGGAAATTCCTGTCCCTGCCATTCCTTTGGATTCTTCAGCTGCGTGGAGAGGGACAGCTGCATGGATGCTGCCCTGGCTTGCATATCCACTTCAACGCAGACAACTAGGATGTCTCCTCCATGGTCGTCCTTGACGTTCATCTATAATGGCCATACTGTTACTGGTGATATTTGTTAGCTCATCATAAAATAGATAGCGAACTTATATGTTCTAATTTCTACATCAATCATTTATGGTGGATTTCTTGATCAGTCCTTTCTGGCTTTATTTTGTAAGTAATAAGTTATAAACTGATTTAAAGCACATTTTGTTTTTTAAAAAATATATTAGACATGCATTTATGAAGTACCATTAGTGTTCTATTCAAAACATTCCAAGAAAGCCTTACAATCAGTCAAGCACTTCTGAAGTGCACCCCTTGGAAGAAACATTGCAACTTGCTTGCACACAGCTTCAGAAGGAGAATGTGATGATAAGATTATCTGGCTTGATACCATTGACAGATGGACAGTGGGATTAATCTTATGCACTTCAAAATACTGCCATGTAAATTTTATTTCTACTGGAGATGCCTTACTTGAGCAGCACAACACGTTTTTGCTGCTGCATGCACACATAACACCAAATTGTGAATTGTCCCTGACATGAAGCTGGAAACTTCTTTTTTCAAAGTTGGAGAATCACTCGCTCAGCTGTAAGTAATAATAATTAAATCAAGATAAAGCAGAAGTGTGCTTTGTTAATAAATATATAGCATTTTGTTGAAATAAAATCTCTGTGTAGATTTAGATATTGGCTTTAAAAAAATGTAAGCATTAACTATCATCACAATCAACTGAGGTTCTCATTAAATGGGTAATACCCGCTGTAAAACCAGTTTGTGCTGAACAGGTGAAATTAGCATCTTGGTATTCATCATCGTCATTGTGTGTTGTGCTGTATGCCGTGGGAAATCCTGGTCTTTAGTCTGAGAAGTTCTAATAAGCTTTTCAAAACTTTTGCCTGTCCATTCCTTGATGTAACTCACGAATGCCACCGCAGCTTTTTTCCATCAACTTTCCCCGTCACTGCAAGGTATGAGTGGCATGTTTATACTGTGGTGTTACCTTAGTGTAGATCTACACTGCACTATACTGTAGTGCTTTTTTCAGAAATAGGCCATTTGATCATGGGTGTGTGGTAGCAATATCCAATTAGAAAGCAAAAAGCTGACCTTGGTGAGATGATTCAGACTGCCTGCTGATGCTGTAAATACTCACCAAGACAGGATGCAGTTATATAGTGAGGAACGAGAATGACCCAAAACTGCATTGACCTTGAAGAGCAAACACAAGGAAATCTGCAGATGCTGGAAATTCAAACAACACACACAACATGCTGGTGGAACACAGCAGGCCAGGCAGCATCTATAAGGAGAAGCACCGTCGACGTTTTGGACCAAGACCCTTTGACGGTGCTTCTCCTTATAGATGCTGCCTGGCCTGCTGTGTTCCACCAGCATGTTGTGTGTGTTGACTGCATTGACTTTGTTGTTTTTTTCTACATCTGCCATCTGACCCTCCAAGCCCTGCCAGCATTTTTACATTTTGTCTCATGCGCTAAGTTCTTTCCCCAAACATCTCCTCTCTGTGCTCTTTACTAATATTATTGCACCTGCTTCCAGCGTTCTTTCAGGCAAAACTTTCTATATCTTAACATCCTTCTTCACTGTGCCCTGCTTATTCGGCTAACAATTTTATATCTATTTTCTTCATTGGAAACTGCACTTACTCTGTTAAAAACATTAATGCTCTTAAATATCTTCAGATCTACCCTTTATCATTTCTTTACTAAGGAGAAAATTTTGGTTTTTTTTCTGAGCTGGAAGCATATATGTTTATGTCCTATTGCAGAGTACTTGGAGGGTCTGTCTTTTAAAAGAGATAATATGCTGAGCCCAGTCACTTACCAGGAAAACACAAAAGGTTTCATGCTACTGTTCAATGAAGCAATGGAGAACTAGTCCAGTGACCTGCCTGGTATTTATCTTATTTAACAGGACAGAGAAGATAATCTGCTTATCATCACATGAATGTTTGGGGGGCAGTTTCATTGTTGTGTTTCCAACTTTATATTTTTGTCTGCACTTCAGAACTCTTTGCTTGATGGTAAAAATGGGTTTGGGGACTTGAAAGGAACATGAATGGTGTTAGTATTTTTCCACAACTTTCACTCCATGTCAAAATAATTATTTTTGCCACAATTGTTGGGATCGTCACCACCCGCCACTGCGGCCCAACCCTCCGCACACTCTCTGAAACTTTGACATCTTCCCACAAATTGCTTTGCCAAAGTTGGGCATCATAATTTAGCTGAGACTTAACGAAGTGTCTGGATGTAAAAACTAAGCATAGTTTCTTGAGCCTGGATTGAATACCTTTACTTATAAGTAAAGTCAAAGATTCTATACATCTTTTCAACTGTTTGTTCTGCTGATCCAGATTGTTCTCACAGGTAGTATCATTGGAGCAAGCCAGTGATGGCAGCGATCACATTTTGTTTCCCATACAACTTTAACTCTATCCATTCTGTTTTCTTTGCCAGTAACCATTCCATAGTAAAGTAAACAAAACTGGATGGATATGACCTTTTTATCCTCTCCTCTCTCAGCTTTAGGTTTCTATTGACTTCAGATCAAAGCATGGGTATCAAACCACCCTCATCTTCTATAGTTATAACTAGCTCCACCATCTTCATTAAACATCCACTTTGAAACAAGTGTGTTATTTTAACATGAAACACCAAATACCTGTTGGTGTACAGCTTTAGATAAAGGAATTCATACAATTGAATATGCAAAATGTATTTTTGAATAGGAGCTTATAGGGTTGCAGCTGAGCTTACAGCCTTGTAGCCATCTGCAGAGAGCCACAGTTACAATCTGCAATGATCCTTGCAATTTAATCTCATTTTCCTTTCCTGTCATACTGAATCTTGTCTACTGTTCTTCACCTCCCTCAGCTCCAATGCCATATTTAAGTTTGCTGATAACACCGCTGTCACTGGCTGAATCAAATGCGGTGACAAATCAGCATGTAGCAGGGAGATGGAAAATCTGGCTGAGTAATAATGTAACAACAACCTCTCACTCAATGTCAGAAAAACCAACGAGCTGATTATTGACTTCAGGAGGAGGAAACTAAAGGTCCTTGACCCAGTCGTCACTGGGGAATCAGAGGTTGAGAGAGTCAGCAACTTTAAATTCCTCAGTGTTATCATTTCAGAGGATCTTTCCTGTGTCTGAATCAGAATAGGCATCCATTAGTCTTGTGAGACCATGGATTTGCGCCTTCCAGGGCGCAGGCCTGGGCAGGGTTGTATGGGAGACCGGCAGTTGCCCAAGCTGCAGGCCTTCCCCTCTCCATGCCACCGATGTTGTCCAAGGGAAGGGCACTAGGACCCAAGCAGCTTGGCACCGGCGTCGTCGCAGAGCGATGTGTTGTTAAGTGCCTTGCTCAAGGACACAACACGCTGCCTCAGCTGAGGCTCGAACCAGTGACCTTCAGATCACTAGACCGATGCCTTATCCACTAGACCACAAGCCAACACCTATGTTGTCAGTGTAAGTTTGAAGAAAGCACGGCAGTGCCTCTACTTCCTGAGAAGTTTGCGAAGACTCAGCATGATATTGAAAACTTTGACAAACTGCTATACATGTGTGATGGCTGCATTATGGCCTGGTATGGAAACACCAATGCCCTTGAATGAAAAATCCTACAAAAAGTAGTAGATATGGCTCAGTCCATTATGGCGAAAGCTCTTTCCACCATTGAGCCTGTGCAGCATTGGACATCAAGAACCCTCAGCATCCAGGCCATGCTCTCTTCATGCTGCTGCCATCAGGAAGATTGTACAGGAGCCTCAGGACCCACACCATCACGATCAGGAACAGGTACTACCTCTCAACCATCAGATTTTTGTGCCAAAGTGGACAACTTCACCCATCTCATCACTGAACTATTCCCACAGCCTATGGACACACTCTCAAGAACTTTTCACCTCATACTCATGACATTTATTGCATTTTTTCTCTCTTTTGTATTTATACAGCTTGTTGTCTTTTGCACATTGCATGTTTGTCTGCCCTGTTGGGTGTGCTCTTTCATTGATTCCACTGTGTTTCTTGGATTTATTCCATATGCCTGCAAGAAAACAATAGCAGGGTTGTAGATAGTGACAGGTATGTATTAATAATAAATTTACTTCGAACTTTAAACTTTGAGCCAACACTTTACAGTCAGCAGAATTACTGTGGGTCAAGGGGTACATTTATGACAGATTCAGAACATTTGTAAAGGAATTTCCATCGTCTGTTTATACACCGAATGATTAATGCTCATGGCAAAGCACCAAATCAATGTCAGTATGGCCAGGATTTTTTGGGACATGGCCATTGCTATTTAATATAACGGTGGTTGTGTGACTGTAAATCTAAGTGTTTAAAATGATTACCGATTCTTACTCATCTTTTGCACATCTTGCCTTACAAAGCCATTGTCTCTTGTGTTTTAGGGTAAAAATCAGACAGCTTCCCAGGAGCTGTGGTGTTTAAATAATCCCAAGAAACTTCAACTGCTAATCACTGAAGAGACTGAAGACATAGACAACCAGATCAGAAAAGATCCCTGTTGGATGCTGGCTAACAAAATCAGATTACTTGCAAACAAGGTGATTAAACAGACCATAAGATCTCTTTTCTCCCTGATTTCTGCCATGTTACATTCCAGCTGCAATTTTTGTATTGACTTAACTTCCTCAAAGTTCAAGGAGGTACAAAACTGGAACGCAATAGGCTCCCCCTTCCCTAACATCAGAGGGATGGGTCTCTTTAGATAAATTTAGTGTTTAGTATCCTTATCTATCTCTTCCCAACATCTTTTGTGCCTGAAATCACCACCCATGGTTCCCCCATACCCGGACTTATCTGATCCAAGTGTAGTAGGCCAGTCTTACTGCCGTAAGCACCCACGGCTCTGGCAGCAGAGCGAAGAGGACCCGCCTATGAAATGCTCACGTAAAACTTGCAATTAAAATTTTTTAATTATCTGGCAGCTTAAAAAATAAAATTAATTACTTTAAGATTATTAAAATTAAAAACAAAAGTTAACTAAAACTCTTTCTTCCTTGCACTAATCTTAATCGAACGTTTATTGTATTTGTCATACTCTCAAGACATAGTCTTGACCAGTTTTTTTCTTCAATTTTGATATTCAAATCACTTTCCCATTTTTGTCTTGACTTATGGACTCCTTGTTTAATTGCCTGTTTTTGAATCAAATTATACATACAAGAGATAAATTTTTTAATCTTTCCTTTTTGAATTAAAGTTTCTATTTCATTGGGTTTCGGTAGTAACATTGTTTGACCTAGCTTTTCTCTTAAATAAGCCCTTAGTTGAAAGTAACAAAAAAGAGTGTTGTTTGATACTTTATATTTATTCTTTAATTGATCAAATGACATTAATATACCTCCTTCAAAACAATCTCCTATATATCTAATCCCTTTTTGAAACCAATTATATAAAAGTTGATTATCCATTGTAAAAGGAATAAGTCTATTTTGGATTAAAGATCTCTTTGCTAATAAGGATTTCTTTATCTCATCGTCAACATTTATCTTATTCCATAAATCAATCAAATGTTTTAATAAAGGAGATTCTTTCTTTTCCCGTATCCATTTAGATTCCCATTTATATATAAAGTCTTCTGGTATGTTTTCTCCTATTTTATCTAGTTCTATTCTGATCCACGCCAGTTTGTCTTTCTCAAAAAAGGATGCAATAAATCTAAGTTGATTTGCTTTATAATAATTCTTAAAATTTGGAAGTTGTAACCCTCCTAGCTCAAATTTCCATGTCAATTTTTCCAACGATATTCTTGACATCTTACCTTTCCAAAGAAACTTCCTCACATATTTATTCAGCTCTTGAAAAAACTTCTGGGGTAATTGTATTGGTAGTGATTGAAATAAGTATTGTAATCTAGGGAATATATTCATTTTTATGGTATTTACTCTACCTACTAATGTTATTGGTAATACCATCCATTTATCAAGATCTTCTTGAATTTTTTTCAATAGTGGTAAATAATTTAATTTGTATATGTTCTTTATATCATTATCGACTCTTATACCTAAATATTTTATACCATTTGCCGGCCATCTAAACTGGGTTATTGATCGACATTGATTATAGTCTCCTTTAGTAAGAGGTAAAATTTCACTTTTATCCCAATTTATTTTGTAACCTGATACTTTCCCATATTCTTCTAATCTATAGGATAATTTACGCAACGATTGCAATGGGTTTGTTAGATAAAGTAGAACATCATCAGCAAATAAGTTGATCTTGTATTCTTCCTGGTTAACTCTAAAACCCTTAATATCTGGGTCCATTCTGATCAGTTCAGCTAATGGCTCTATCGCCAACACAAATAAAGCAGGTGATAATGGACAACCTTGCCTAGTTGACCTTGTTAACTGAAATGGTGTTGAAATTTGACCATTTGTCACTACTTTAGCTTTGGGATTAGTATTTAAGGTTTTAATCCATTTTATAAAGGATACTCCTAATCCGTATTTTTCCAATACCTTAAATAAAAAATCCCACTCCAATCTATCAAATGCTTTTTCTGCATCTAAAGCAACTGCCACGCTCATTTCCTCCCTCTTCTGTGCTAAATGAATTATACTAAATAAGCGAGTTACATTATCTGCTGATTGTCTATTTTTAATAAATCCTGTTTGATCCATATGTACTAATTTTGGTAAGCATTTAGATAATCTATTAGATAAGATTTTTGCTATTATTTTATAATCAGTATTTATTAAAGAAATCGGTCTATATGATGATGGCTTTAAAGGATCTCTATCTTTTTTTGGCAATACTATTAAAATGGCTGTCGAAAAGGATTCTGGAAGTTTATGCGTTCTTTCCGCTTGGCGTATTAACTCCATAAGAGGAGGAATTAATAAATCTTTAAACTTTTTATAGAATTCAGGCGGAAAACCATCTTCTCCTGGAGATTTATTACTTTGAAGTGATCCTAGGGCTTCTTCGACCTCTTTCAATGTAAAAGGCATATCTAATCCCTTCTGTTCTTCCGTATTTAATTTTGGAAGAGTTATTTGTGACAGAAACCTTTCTATCTTGACATTGTCATTTTGTGATTCTGATTTGTACAACTCAGAGTAAAAATTCTTAAAAGCTTCATTAATTTCTAAAGGTTTATAAGTAATTTTATTTACTCTTGTTCGAATTGCATTTATTGTTTTAGAAGTCTGGTCTGTTTTTAGCTGCCATGCAAGAACTTTATGTGATCTTTCACCTAGTTCATAATATCTTTGTTTAGTTCTCATAATTGCTTTTTCCGTTCGATATGTTTGGAGCGTATTATATTGTAACTTCTTGTTAATGAGTTGTCTTCGTTTTTCTTCTGTCATATTTCTTTGGGATTCTTTTTCTAATTTCGTAATCTCTTTTTCCAATTGATCTATTTCTATCATATATTCCTTCTTAATTTTAGAAGTATAACTTATTATCTGACCTCTCAAGTATGCCTTCATTGCTTCCCACACTATAAATTTATCATCAACTGAATGTGAATTTATATCTAAAAAGAACTGAATCTGTTTTTTCATAAAATCACAAAAGTCTTGACGTTTTAATAATATTGAATTAAATCTCCACCTATAAACTGATTCCTCTTTATCTATCATTATCATTGTCATTATTAAAGGAGAATGATCTGACAGTATTCTTGCTTTATATTCCACATTTTTCACTCTATCTTGAATATTTGTTGATAATAGGAAAAAGTCTATCCTTGAGTATGTTTTATGTCTATTTGAGTAAAATGAATAATCTCTTTCTTTTGGATTAATTCTTCTCCATATATCAATCAGATTTAAGTCTTTCATCAATGATAGAGTTAATTTTACTGCTTTTGATTTTGTAACAACCTTTGTTGATCTATCTAAAGCTGGATCTAGACAAAAATTAAAATCTCCACCTATTAATATTTTATCATGTGCGTTGGCCAAATTCAAAAAGACCTCCTGTATGAATTTTACATCATATTCATTTGGTGCATAAATGTTCATAAGGGTCCATAGTTCTGAAAAAATTTGACAGTGTACAATTAGATATCTCCCCGCCGAATCAATTAATATGTTTTGTATTTTAATTGGTAGATTTTTGTTAACCAAAATTGCAACTCCTCTCGCCTTTGAATTAAATGAAGCTGCAATAACATTTCCAACCCAGTCTCTTTTTAATTTCTGGTGTTCTGTGTCTGTTAAATGAGTTTCTTGTAAAAAAGCTATATCTGTTTTCATTTTTTTAATATATGTTAAAATTCTTTTTCTTTTTACTGGCCCATTAAGCCCATTAACATTAAAACTTAAAAAGTTTAGTAGATTAGTCATTATTTTTTTTATTATATTATTCCAATCTATAATAATACCTAATCTTTCCACTTTCGTGGTATCTTGGGAAATCTTTATAAAAATCTCCGTGTTGCTATGTGTGTCCCCACCAATCATCCAGGCTAAAAGATAGAAGAAAATTAAAATATAAAGAAAAAAACAAAATACCCCCCTACTAATGTTGTGGAAAAATAACACAACATTACCCCCCTCTGCTGTACGGGTCATGGCAACCGCCATGATTACACACGTGAATCCCGCAGTAACCGATCCAAAGCTCCCCAGCCCCCCCGCAACACAAAAACGTATATGTATAAGAAGAGAAAAAAAAAGAAATACCATTCTCATTTAGTATTTCTAAAATTTTGCTCCTCTTTTCTATAATATCCATAAATGTCCGTCACTTCTGTTCATTGGGTCTATCTTCATAGCGAATAGATGGAAGATCTTGTACAAACTCCTCCGCTTTTCGATAATCGGGAAAACATTTTTTTCCTTCCTCCAAAAAAATTATCAGTGTTGCTGGATGACGCATTGTAAATTTGTAACCCTTTACCCATAAGGCTTTTTTCACTGGGTTAAATTCCTTCTTCCTCTTCAACAGGTTGTAACTTATATCAGGATAAAAAAGAACTGGTTTTCCTGCTATCATCAATGGCCCGTTTCTATTTTTGGCACTTTGGGCAGCAGCCTTCAGGATCTTTTCTTTGTCTTGGTATCGTAAGCATTTTATCAAAATTGATCGTGGGTTTTGATCAGCTCGAGGTCTTGGCCTTAAGGATCTATGAGCCCTTTCGATCTCAATTGGAATTTCTCCTTCCATTTCCAACTTTTCAGGGATCCATTTTTGAAAGAAATTTATTGGATCTTCAAACTCTTTCTTCCTAACGTGAATCCAGTAGGCTATATCCTTATTGCTAATATTGGAAGGTCTCAGCACGACTGGCTTTCACTGTTAAACTCCCATGTAGAGTTCAGCAGCAGACCGAACTAATGATGTTATCTGCAGGATTTAAGCATTTAACAGTACCTGTGCAGAATTCTGGAACCTAATGCTGCTATAAGGCTGAATCGTGGCATTGTGGAAACCTAACTGGAGTGATTCAAATAGGAAAGTGGAGCTTTTGGAGATGGAAACACACTCAAAGACTTTGAAGAGGAAATAAAATCAGAATGGGACAAATTATTATGACAGGGGGATAGAAGGATAACTACCTGAAACTTGCTAGATCTTCTACATATCCAGTTACTTGTTTGCACGTTGGCTGTGAGTACTGCTTGATGGCAAAGCTTCAGATCACCAGAAAATGTAAATTTAGCTCTTAGTATGTTCACTTGTGGTTCATTATTTGGAGATTGTCTGGTTGATACAAAAGTCACACTGCCCAGTGAACAATTCAATCGTCTTATTAGAAAACCTTCTATAAATGATATACTGTGGTGCACATTGTTTGTTGTGTTGATGCATTAAGTGGGGATGGGGTGGGGAGAAAGTTTTGACATATATATGGACATAATATACAGTTTTACATTAAATCTAGCTTGCATTGACCTAGTCTCACCATTTTCTTCAATAAAATTACTACAGGTATCAGAAGAAGTTAGCAAGCAACATATAATTAAAGGTGAGTTATTTCACATCCATATGCATTGACAATCTCCATTCCAATAAATTCTTATAAATTACACAACTGTTTTCCTCTACAGATTTGATAAACAAACTGCCTCCAGACATTGTGAAGTCTGCAGTGCTGTTGGAGAACAGAGCGATGCAGAGTCCCTCTGCACATCTCACTGTGAGATTTGGTTCACTGCAAGGTCAGTAGTACAGGTTTCTAGATTAACTACAGTATATTCTTTGGTCCGTTTGTTGGCTGCACATCATCTTGATTTGGAAATATAACTGATATTTGCTTAATTATTGCTGATCCCCACCTACCGACATTATAGGAGTTTCTATGTTCTATAAGAATTGCAGTGGTTCAAGGATCTGATTCACTTCTTAATGTTGACAATGGGTGAACAATAAATATTGGCCTTGCCACTCAATACTCACATTATAAGATTAATAAATATAAGTACGATTAAAATGTCAAAAAATACCAGTGAAGTGCATCACCGCTGAAACTCTTTTCGAGATGCAGTAGTATGGCACTTCAGTGATGGTTTATAATACCACAAGACCCTAAGACATATAAACAGAATAAGGCCATTCAGCCTATCGAGCCTGCTCTGCTATCTGATCATGGCCGATCCACTTCGCTCTCAACCCCATTCCTCTGCCTTCTCCCTGTAACCTTTCACGCCCTAACTTATCAAGAATCTGTCAACCTCTGCCTTAAATACACGCAAAGATCTGGCCTCCACAGCCACCTATAGCAATGAATTCCACAGATTCACCACCAACTGGCTAGAGAAATTCCTTCTAATCCCCATTTTAAATGGTTGTCCTCCTATTCTGAGGCTTTGACGACTGATCGTAGCCTCACCCATTATAGGAAACATCCTCTCCACATCCACTCTATCTAGGCCTTTCAACATTTGATAGGGTTCATTCAATACACTTCTCTACACTATATTCCATTTGCCACTTCTTTGCCCATTCTTCCACCCTGTTCAAGTCTTTCTGCAGACTCCCTACTTCCTCAATATTAACTACCCCTCCACCTATCTTTGTATCATCTGCAAACTTGGTCTATCCTGCTTGTTATTTCTTCAAAGAATTCCAACAGTTTTGTCAGACAAGATTTTTCCTTAAGGAAACCATGCTGACCACAGCCTATTTCATCATGCGCTTCAAGTACCCCAAAATCACACCCTTAGCAATCAACTGCATCACCTTCCCAACCACTGAGGTCAGTCTAACTGGTTTATAATTTTCTTTCTTCTGCTTCTCACTCTTCTTGAAGAGTGGAATGACATTTGCAATTTTCCATTTCTCTGGAACCATGCCAGAATCTTTTGATTCTTGAAAGTTCATTACCAATACCTCCACTATCTCTTCAGCCACCTCTTTCAGAACCCAGGGATGTACACTGTCTGGTCCAGGTGACTTAGCTATCTTCTGACCTTTCAGCTTCACAAGAACCTTCTCCCAAGCAATGGCAACTTCACACACTTCTTGACACGCTTGTGTCAAGAAGAGTGACACAAGAGTGTCACTGACTGTTAGTGTCTTCCGCAGTGAAGACTGATGTAACATATTTATTCTGTTCATCTGCTATTTCCTTGTACCCCGTTACTACCTCTCCAACATCCTTTTTCAGTGAGCCAATACCTACTCTCGCCTCTCGCATAATAACTTCATGTATCTGAAGAAACTTTTGATATTCTCTTGGTATTAGCTCGCTTGCCTTCATATTCCACCTTTTCCTTCTTAATGACTTTTTAGTTGCCTTTTGTTGTTTTTCAAAAGTCTCCCAATGCTCCAACTTCCCACCAATCTTTGGCTTTTATGTTGGCTTTGATTTCTCTAGTCAGTCATAGTTGTGTCATCCTGCCTATAGAATACATCTTCTTTGGGATGTATCTATCCTGTACCTTCCGAATAGATCCCAGAAGTTCCAGCCATTGCTGCTCTGCTGTCATCCCTAGCAGCTCCTCTCTCATCCTTCTATAGTTCCCTTTACTCCACTGTAATACTGATACGTCCTTTGCTTCTCCCTCTTAAATTGCAGGATGAAATCTATCATATTATGATCACTGCCTTTTAAGGATTCCTTTACTTTAAGCTCCCTAATCAAGTCTGGTTCATTACACAACACCCAATCCATAATTGTTGATCCCCTAGTGAGATCAACCACAAGCTGCTCCAAAAAGCCATCCCATAGGCACTCTGCAAATTCTCTCTCTCAGGATCCAATTCCACACCATCCTGATTTTCCCAATCTACCTGCAAATTGAAATCCCCCATGATTATTGTAACATTTCCCTTTTAACATGTATTTTCTATCTCTTGCTGTAATTTGTAGCCCACATCCTAACTACTGTTTGAAGGCCTGTATAAAACTGTCATCAAGGGCTTTTTGCACTTGCAGTTCTTTAACTCTACCCACAATGATTCTATATCTTCCAATCCTATGCCACCTCTTTCTAAGGATTTGATTTCACTTTTTTACCAACAGAACCACACCACCCCCTCTGCCTACATGCTTTTCCTTTCAGTACAAGTGTATTCCTGGATGTTAAACTCCCAACCAAAATCCTCTTTCTGCCATGACTTTATGATGTCCACAATGTCATACCTGCCGATCTCTAACTGCACAAGATCATCTACCTTATTCTGTATACTGTGTGCTTTCAAATATCAAAATTTCATTCCTGGAGATTCATAGAGGTACAGCAATGAAACAGGCCCTTCAGCCCATCTAATCCATACTGAAAACATTTAAACTGCCTACTCCCATCGACCTGCACTGGACCCATAGCCTCCATACCTCTGCTATTCACGTAGCAATCCAAATTTCTCTTAAATATTGAAATCAAGCTCGCATGCATCACTTGTGCTGGCAGTTCATTCCACACTCGATCCTCTGAGAGAAGACGTTTCTCTTCATGTTCCCCTTAAATTTTTCACCTTTCACCCTTAACCCATGACCTCTGGTTGTAGTCCCATCCAATCTCGGCAGAAAAAGCCTGCTTGCATTTACCCTATCTACACCCCTCATAATTTTGTATACCTCTATCAAATCTCCTCTCAATCTTCTGCGTTCTGAAGAATACAGTCCTTATAACTCAGGTCCTCCAGACCCAGCAATATTTTTGTAAATTTTCTCTGTACTCTTTCAAGCTTCATTACAACTTTCCCATGACTAGAACTTGATGTTGCCTGACCTGCTGAGTTCTTCCAGCGTTGTGTACGTACACAATACTCCAAATTAGGTTTCACCAATATCTTACACAATTTCAGCAAAACATCCATCTCCTGTACTCAATACATTGATTTATGAAGGCCAATATGCCAAAAGCTTTCATAATGACCCTATCTACCTATGATGCAACTTTCAAAGAATGATGTACCTGTATTCTCAGATCCTTCTGTTCTACCACAACCAGGTAGCACCTGGTTGGTCATACTGAAATGCAAAACCTCACACTTCTCTGCATTAAATTCCATCTCCCACTTTTCAGCCCATTCTCCAGTTGATGCAGATCCCTCTGCAAGCCATGATAACCTTGCTTGCTGTCCACTCCACCCACAACCTTGCTGTCATCCACAAATCTGCTGATCCAGTTAACCACGTTAGCATCCAGATCTTTGGTATAGGTGACGAACAACAAAGGATCCGGCACCGATCCCTGTAGCACACCACTAGCCACAGGCCTTCAGTCAGAGAGGCAATACTCTACTACCACTTTCTGGCTTCCCCCACAAAGCTGATGTCTAATCCAATTTACTCTCTCATCCTGAATGCCGAGTGACTGAACCTTCTTGAACAACCTCCCATGCAGGACCTTGTCAAATGCCCTTCTAATATCCATGTAGACAACATTCTTTGCCTTGTCCTCATCCACTCTCCTTGTAACTTCCTGAAAAAACGCTATAAGATTGGTTAGACATGATCTAATGCACACAAAGCCATGCTGACTAACCCTGTCTATCCAAATGCTTATATCTCCGGTCTCTTAGAAAACCTTCCAATATCTTTCCCACAACAGAAAGCAGAGGGTCATCGTGGAGGGAGTACATTTGGATTGGAGGGTGTGACTAGTGGTGTCCCACAAGGATCGGTCCTGGGACCTCTACTTTTCATGATTTTTATTACCTACCTGGATGTGGGGGTAGAAGGGTGGGTTGGCAAGTTTGCAGATGACACAAAGGTTGGTGGTGTTGTGGATAGTGTAGAGGATTGTCGAAGATTGCAGAGAGACATTGATAGGATGCTGAAGTGGGCTGAGAAGTGGCAGATGGAGTTCAACCCCGAGAAGTGTGAGGTGGTACACATTGGAAGGATAAACTCCAAGGCAGAGTACAAAGTAAATGACAGGATACCTTGAAGTGTGGAGGAGCAGAGGGATCTGGGGGTACATGTCCACAGATCCCTGAAAGTTGCCTCACAGGTAGATAGGGTAGTTAAGAAAGCTTATAGTGTTAGCTTTCATAAATTGAGGGAGAGAGTTTAAGAGTTGCGAGGTAATGATGCAGCTCTACAAAACTCTGGTTAGGCCACACTTGGAGTACTGTGTCCAGTTCTGGTCACCTCACTATAGGAAGGATGTGGAAGCATTGGAAAGGGTACAGAGGAGATTTACCAGGATGCTGCCTGGTTTAGAGAGTAGGGATTATGATCAGAGATTAAGGAAGCTGGGGCTTTACTCTCTGGAGAGAAGGAGGATGAGAGGAGACACGATAGAGGTATACAAGATATTAAGAGGAATAGATAGAGTGGACAGCCAGCCCCTCTTCCCCAGGGCACCTCTGCTCAATACAAGAGGACATGGCTTTAAGATAAGGGGTGGAAAGTTCAAGGGGGATATTAGAGGAAGGATTTTTACTCAGAGAGTGGTTGGTGTGTGGAATGCACTGCCTGAGTCAGTGGTGGAGGTAGATACACTAGTGAAGTTTAAGAGACTACTAGACAGGTATATGGAGGAATTTAAGGTGGGGGTTATATGGGAGGCAGGGTTTAAGGATCGGCTGAACATTGTGGGCCGAACGGCCTATACTGTGCTGTATTGTTCTATGTTCTAACTGATGTCAGACTTAACTGGCCTATGATTTCCTGCTTTCTGTTTAGCTGTGTTCTGTTCTCTTTTAAACAGTGGAACAACACTGGCCATCCTCCAGTCCTCTGTACTGCCCTGGTCGTTAAGGAATATTTAAATACCTCTTCTAGGTTCTTGGCAATTTCTGCATTTGCCTCCGTAGGGTACGAAGGAACACTTATCAGTCCCTGGGAATTTATCCACCCTAACTGTCATTTAGGTAGAAAACACTTCCTCCTCTGTAATCTGTACAGGGTCCATGGAAGTTAATGCCACTTTGCCTCACTCTGTATCCATCTCCTGAGTAAATACAGACGCAAAGAATAAATTTAAGATCTCCTCCATCTGTTTTGGCTCCACACATGGATTACCATTCTGATCTTCCAGAGCAGTCCTTCTGCTCTTAACGTATCTGTAGAATCCCTTTGTATTCTCCTTCAGCTTGTCTGCTGGAGCGACTTCATGCCTTCTTTTAGCTTTTTTGATTTCTTTCTTACATTTCTTACACTCCATAAGAACCTCATTTGTTCCTACCTGCCTATACCTACTATGCACTTCCTTGAAAACCCAAGGTTTCCTACACTTGTTATCTTTACCTTTTATTCTGACAGGCACATACAAGCTTTGTATTTTTTCACCCTCCCCCCAACTTCTTTATAGGGCCCCTGCCCCCTCCTTTAGTCCTGATGAAGGGTTTCGGCTCGAAACGTTGACTGCTTCTTTCAATGGATGCTGCCCGACCTGCTGAGTTCATCTAGCTTTTTTGTACGTCAAGCTTTGTATTTGTCACCCTTTTTGATCTTGTCCCCCGTTACAATGCAACTTATCCCACTGACTGCAATTTTGCCCTACCATCTGCCTGCCCTCCCTGAGAGTGTCACTACACACTGCCTCCTGCTTGTACAGTTGTTGCCCCATTCTCAGTCCTATCGCTCAGTTTTCCATCCCCCTGATGAAATAGTTTAAACTATCCCGAGCAGTTCTAGGAAACCTGTCCTCAAGGATGTTGGCCCTCCTCCATTCAGGTGTAACCCCTTCCCTTT
The DNA here is from genome assembly GCF_048418815.1 of Hemitrygon akajei. NCBI lineage: Eukaryota > Metazoa > Chordata > Chondrichthyes > Myliobatiformes > Dasyatidae > Hemitrygon > Hemitrygon akajei. The sequence goes on along the minus strand of NC_133133.1, from coordinate 49,453,767 downwards.
TGTACAGTTCATAACTTCCTCAGAAGAGAGCCCGATGATCCAGAAATCTGAAACTCTGCCCCAGTTCCTCAGCCATACATTAATCTGGCAGTTCATCCTATTCTTATCCTCACTGGCGCACGGCACAGGCAGCAATCCAGAGATTAATATACTGGACGTCTCATTTTTCAACTTTCTACATCACTCCTTGAATTCTCTCTACAGGACCGCTTCCATTCTCCTCCTTGTGTCTTTGGTGCCAATCTGTACCAAGATTTCTGTCTGCTCACCCTCCCCCTTTAGAATGTTATATTGTAATTGTTATATGGTTATATAGAATGCCATGGACCTGATCCAAGATGGCCCTGAACCTGGCATCTGGGAGGCAACATACCATCTGCATGTCTCTATTTCATCCACATAATCTTATTTCTACTCCTCTAACTATGGTATCTCCTATCACCACTGCAGTCCTCTTCTCCCCCTTCCCTTCTGCACCAGACACAGTACCAGAGATCCAGTCACTATGGCTCCCCCTGGTAGGTTGTTGTCCCCAACGGTATCCAAAGCAGGGGAATGGCTATGGGGGGTACTCTGCTCTGGCTACCCATTTCCTTTCAATTTCCTGACAGTCACCCATGTACCTGCCTCCTGCAATCTAGGGGTGACTACTTCTCTGTAGCTTCCACCTATCACCTCCTCAATTACCCGCATGAGTTGAAGGTAATTGATCTGCAGCTCCAGTTTCTCGACAGGTTCTCTGAGGAGCTGTAGCTCAGTGTGCCTGGTGCAGATGTGGTTACCTGGGAGACTGGTGTCCCAGAATTCCCACATCTCACACAGAGGGCACAGCACTGTCCCTGGAGTGATCCTCACTGCTCTAACTATGTACTAACAGACAAAAAATGAAGAAACTTACCAGATATTTATCTTGCTTAAGCCTGTTGAACCAAAGCCTCCCCATTCTAACACTGGTCTGCTCACACAATGGCTGCTCTGCTTGTCCATACCTTATTTTTATTTACCGTTGCTAATAATAATGGGGTTTTTTTTAAGAGACTCCTGGATAGGTACATGGAGCTTAGAAAACTAGAGGGCTATCGGTAACCCTAGGTAATTTCTAATTACTCTGGTAATTTAATCAAGATGAGCTATGCTGGACTTTAGCAAGAAAGAAGAAACACATTTGAAATTGCAGCTTCCAGACTATTATTTCTTAAACAGGTTCACCCGACTTTCTGGACAGATCATGCCGCCACCTTGTAAAATGGGGCATTGGAAAAGGGTTATCTCACATCCACAACATGACAATCAATCATGGAAAATTGCGAGCCAGTCAAATGGGCAGGTATTATGTTTATTCCCAGACGTTTTTCAGATACAAGCATGAGGATACAGCTGGTTATGAAGACCATTCTGCAAAACCCAATGAGCAACTGCTTGTGCAGTGTATATACAAGATGTCCACTTCCTACCCATCACCGATCCTCCTCATGAAAAGCGTAGGAACAAAATGTTGGGCAGCAAATGCTGAGTATGGTATGAATTCCATCTACCAAGGAGGACTTTTTGAATTAGAAGCTGGTGATGAAATATTCGTAACTGTCTCTGACAGAGAGTTGATGGATGATAATGAGGTATCTAGCTACTTTGGATCCTTTAAACTGGATGTGTAAGATTGAATGAGATATCATTTTATAAAGAACTACTTGATCAAAATGAATTCATTGAATCAAACAACTACCATAAGATCAGTTTTACTGGTCTTTTGTCCAAAACTTGAGCTAACTTGAGGATTGTCTATAAGAATTTTACTTTCAGTTGAGTAAAATGTGTTAAATGACCAATATAGCTCAGTTCAGAAAGATCTTTGTTACCTACTTCACACAGCTGGTATATAGAGCTCCGGCTATAGTAGTCAAAAAATTGAATGAGCTCTTCTCTGATTTTGTGGAAGTACCAAAGCTCCTGCTATGCCTGAACTTCCCCTCTCAAAAGACAGATGCACTTGTATGGTAAATTGAGATATTTCCCCACAAACAAATAAGTCACTCATTAGCAGTTGATAATGGAGAGCAGGGAAAAGTATCTGCTAAAAGTAGAAAGTGGAGCCACAGTCCGTGTTTGAAGGTTAAAAAATTCATGCTTCAAAACATCACTACACCACTGGAAGGTGACGAGGTTATGGATTAAGAGAATTGCATTGTTAAAGAGTTTTGGCACTGATATATAAATTTGTAGAAGTGTTACAGGAGTCGAAACTTTCTCTTACACAAATAGACTATTACCGTACCCAGTCCCTGATGCCTTTTGAACTGTTTGTTTCATTTCCTGCTTTATACTTTAAATGGAAATGTCAACATTCTTGCTTCTAACTTAAGCTTTTATCCCCCTTCATGTGGTCCCTTTTGACTCTTCTACTCATCTTCCAATTTCTGCAAATGGGCTACTGAAAAACATGCACACCCACCAACATTTCCAACTTGCTTCCATGTCATTCTATTCCACTCTCCCCATTCCTTTGTTTGTTTTAGGATGTCACCTTCTACTTAAGTCATTCCACAACTGATTTCCCTCCAGTCTTCCCTCCCACCTTTCTATCCTTCCAAGAACTCATTTACCTTATTTCCTCCATATCTCAGTGTGTTGCAATGACCAAATGTATCTTCTTTTTTTTCAGAATATTAAAACAGTGTTCATCAGCTGGCCCCTCCCACAACAGTCATATAAATGGATGGCAGAAGCAACATTTACCTTGCTTCTTCCTTAGCATCCACTGAACCAAGGGAACGAGCAATTTACTTATTTTCCACCAAGTTAGCAATCTCTGCTCATGATGCAACCTCCATTAGTTTAGGGAAACCAAATATACAATAGGTGATAAACACAAAAGATTCCGCAGCTGCTGGAGGAACTCAGAAGATCAGGCAGCATCTATGGAGGGGAATAAATAGTCAATATTTCAGGTCAAGGCCCTTCAGCAGGGCTGGAAGAGGGGAAAAAACAGAATAAGAAGTTGTGGGGAGGGGAAGGAGAACACACTGGCAGGTGATGGGTGAAGCCAAGTGAGGGGGAAGGTGGCAGATTGGGTGAGACTGATCTAGAAGATTTTCATTTTAATTCCTCTCACACACACACACACAGTTTAGCCTCTGGCAGCATTGCAGTGCTGATCTATTGGAAGTTTGAAGGCATAATTTCAACTTTTGGCCCAGGAACTTCCAATTTTAAAGCTAATGCTAAGTTCAGTAACTTCAGAACAAAACTTTAGGTTCCACTATTCCATACCATGAGCTGGTAGTAGTTCTAAAATTGCCGTTTAAAGCTTATGCTAACTTCTGTTATTTCAAACCATTACTCTTGTCTTTTAATCACTGCAGTTTGTCTTCCATTGTATCACACACCTCAACTTATTTTCTCTCCCACAATGACCTGTACCTCTATCTCTCCCTCTACTGTATTCATTTTTACTTTATTTACAGCCAGACAACAACTTACATGCCTAATTTCTTAGTTTTGACAAAAGATGCTGACCTAATTTTAATGTAGGTCCTCTTCTCACAGATAATATTTGATGCTACTGTGTACTTCTGGCAATTTATTTTTATTTCATACCAGAGAAGGGAATAATTGAGATTGATTCAAAATTATTTTAGCATGTCCAAGATTCCTATTTTATCAAATAAGTATTGCATTTTGTTTGAAAACTATAACTGCATGTCTTTTTCAGAGTGTTAAAGGTAATTGCTCATCACCCACGTGACATCTGTTTATACCAGTTCCTGTGTATTTTGTACATGCTGTACTCTTTTACTGATGATGTATCAATACAAGGTATCAGTTTCAATGTACCAGATTTGGAATAAACTGTACTCATTAAACAATGTAGAAGAATATTTTTTTTAATTCAGTTATGCATCCAGTACAAGAAATTACATATTTGATTTGAAAAGGTGATAATGACACATAATAAATTATTTCAGTAGACCAATGTTAACTATTATCATACGAGTCTTCTGAGATCGGTCAGCAATGCCAATCCATTACAATGTATTTAAGATTAAATAAAAAGGTAAATTGTGATATGACCATTTCCAATTGATGCATATCATAACTATGGTACATTGTTACCAGTTTTGGGGTTAACTTGTGGTGCTGAAAAACAATTTACTAATTTGGGCTAGACAACTAAATAACACCACCTACCACCAAAACACTGAATTTATTTTTGCTTTCTGAAATGTAATTGTCATAATAAAAACCAAATTTGGCTTTCAGAATGCAGTAGTTATCTTGCTGACCAAAGAGTAATTGGAGGTATATTTAAACTCTAGAATTCTGTCCAAATTGTTTTACAATGGCAAAGGTTACAATGGTGACTGCCAATTTGAATACGTGCGAGATAATCTAAACCGTAAGGAGTACACAGAGTAAAAGTCTATTCAAAACAGAGTGAACAATCATTAGGTCATTTCAATTAGTTAGATGTGAATAAGTTATATACAAAAGTCAAATGTTTTTTTCTACCTGTTGAATTATTGACTTACTGAGCTAGAGATGCATATAGACCAGAAACAAGACTCCTGTTGCAAGGAATGGGGATTCAAGGTCCAGTTAGACACCCAAATTAGTGATGGGTAAATTCCTGCTAAGAAACTAGATTGCAGATTTAAAGGAAAGTGTGCTTTATATTGTGCCTTTCAACATCCGGACATGTGTTGCAATGAGGATTTAAAATAAAATTGTTTAAAGATGCCAACCAATCTTAGCAAAGTCAGGAAGCATAACAGCAATAGGTTAATAGCTTGAAAATCATTTTCACAGATTTTTAGTTGAGGGACAATTTTGGCCAGGACAGCAGCTTCAGATGTAAATATTGCACAACAGACTAAGCCTCGGTCTAATGCCTCATCCAAATGATGAGCTCTATAATAGCATCGAATTCCCACAGTATTGGCACTGAAATTCCAGACAAGGTCTATCTTGAACCTCTAGAATGGGGATTGAATCCATGATGTATGAACGCTGGCAAAGAAGTACTATCATTGTACAGAACTGAACACTTCAAAGTTTAGGGAGATTTAGACTCGCATTATAATGGAGAAAAATAATCTCCATTTGCAACTTGTTTCTTATGTAAAATATTCTTTTCATGGAATTTCAATATCAGGTTTAAATTTATACCTGTACAGTGACAACATTCAGTTAAGCCAACTACTTTTGTATGTGGCTTCTCATCTTCTTACGATTTAGAATCCCCAGGAACACATGCCAAGCTAAACTTTGGTCAGCTTTACTGCAGCAAAATAGTACTTCTAATTCATCCACCTAAAGTCTTGATTGCCTCTGAAGTAACAATTGAACAACTACTGCCAGATCATGGATGGTCTTACTCTATGGACTCATGCCAAATCGTGACTGATTGCTTTACAATCTGCCTTGTGTCCTCCCTTCCCATATTCCTCAGAAATCTTCCCAATCTTACTTCTAGCTTCCTTCAATTTGTAATTTGTACATAGAAAATATTTAAAAGTAACTGCCAATGATAACCAGACAGATTGAAAAGTGACATTATCAGCTTAGTATAAATATTTCAATGTTTGATTATAACACAAAGAGCTTGGGTTTCAGCTGCCCTACTGAGAAACAAAGAGAAGATCACACCAGCAGATGCATAGATAATTGATTTATGATTCATTGCATTTGAAGATACTCTGGGTATGAACTCAGCACCATAACCAGATCTGTCCATTGTGCTTCACAGTGACGTGCAAGAGACAAGATTTATTTCAGAATTCATTCTTATAATAAAGCACATAAGACCAGAATTATGCAAAAAATTATGACACTGAAGTAGTGATATCTAGAAGAAAATATAAAATTATTTTTTGCATTAAAACTTGTTAAATTTTTATCAATTATTCTGAAAACATCTATTTCCATCAAATTTAATAAATTGATACGTGAAGAAATGACTAGAGATCTGGCAGATACAAGGATATTGACAAAGCTCTGTTCAACATAAGATGGATGGAAAATACCCTTAATTTCTCCCAGTTTAATAAAAGCTCTCAGCTACACTATTGCAGGATAAAGCCAGCCACAGGCTGTTATAGTGCCTTTACAGATGTCAACCAATTTGCAGACATGAGTTTATAACCATACTTCCCATACAATTGGAATGTCCTGAGGCAATGTGCATTCTTAATATGTCAGAAATAACTTACATGTGTACAAAGTCCGTGTCATAACACCTATACAAATTGGCTTCAAATAAATAAAAATGGATTGACCTGCAGAAGACATCACTGAGATCTGGCTCAATGATGAACCATCACATTTCACATATACTTAGTAGAGCATCACTTTGGGTAAAACAGAAAATATATATGTGATAACCCACTCCATGAGTTACACAGCAAAGGAAAGTGCTGCTTTCTTCCAAACAAAACAAAATCTGTAATATCTATGTCGAAATGTGGCATTTTTCACACACAAATCAGCCCCCTAGAACAAGTAGAGTGATCTATTTTAATGAAAATTATTTAAGAAATTTTCCATGTATTCATCTAACACCCGGATGATTATTTCATCAGAATTTAGCTATACAACTTGATACTATACTATTTTGTAGTCATGTAAACATTTGTGTTAGAGTAAAGATAGATGACATGTGGATACCACATAGCTGCTGGCATGAATAATCTATTCCGCTCTGTATTGCGAAGAGATGGACGGTGAAACAAAAATGAACAATTAATTTACTCAGAATTCTTTTAAATACAGCTTAAAAATTACTTGTGTTAAAGAAAATCTCAGGGGATAAATGGGTTCCATTAATCTCACAGTACAGGGTGTCAAATCCATACTTCATTACAACACCAAAGTTGAGGTACTCTAATCTCAAGGTCAAAAGATTCATCATTTTGGTTATCTGCTGGTAAAGCCCAAATAATTTATAAACCTTGTGCTTAATGTTACCACTGCTACAACACATTTAATAAGAAATTGAAGTAGTAAACACTTAATCTATTTCTCCATTCAATCACCATATACTTCCATAGTGCTGATCAAAGAAAAACTTAAGAGACAATTTCTATAGATCCCGTAGTGCAATTGAAAGTCAGGTGTTCATCTATTGTGGTATGGCTATCCCTCTTCATAAGGAGATTAAGGTAAGATGCAAATACCAGTCATAGAATGTTACCATGAATAAAAATATTCTCTCTGTAATATCTATTAGTATGAATAGAGATATATTTTAATTAAACATAATGGAGTCAGGGTCTTGGTTCGCCATCTGAGCAATATGCTTCAATATATCTTTTTTGGTGATTATACCTAGGAGTCGCCTGCAATAGAAGAGAAGCATTTAGTGTTGGTCCCTGAAAATAAATGATAAATTGCTGCATTTATGCACACAACATTCTTCAGATGCTGAAAATCTTGAGACAAAAAAATTGCTGGATGAACTCAGCAGGTCAGGCAGCATCTATGGAGTATAAACAGTCAACATTTCAGCTGAGAAGTGAATATCAATTTTCTAATTTCCAGTAATTATTCCCTCCTTTTTCCATTTCCCATTCTGGTTATTCTTTCTCACTCTCTCTTCTCACTTGCCCATCACCTGTCTGGTTCCCTTCCTTCTTTCTTTTCCTCTCCTTATTAGATGCCTTCTTCTTCAGTCCTTTACCTCTCCCACCTGTTCCCCACCCCCCAGACTCCTACTTCATTCCCACTTCCCCACCTTCTTCCTCATCTGGTCTCACCTATTTCCTACCAGCTTGTACTCCTCCCTCCTCTCCCCTAACCTCCTGATTCTGGCTCTGTCTCTTTCCTTTCCAGTCCTGATGAAGGATCTTAGGCAAAACTTTGACTGCTTATTCCCCTCCATAGATGCCATCTGACTTGCCGAGTTCCTCCAGCATTTTGTGTCCTGCTGCATTTAAAACTAGCATTATAAAACACGCAAGAATCAGTCTGATGAGGTATCGCTGCACTCCTTCTATGACAAGTATTCTTTCCCAAGGTAGGGAAACCAGACCAGCATACAATATTTTAAGTACACACCCACCAGGGCTGTATATAATTAGTGAGGTGTCTTTACTTTTTTTATTTAAAATGTTTACAGTAAATATCAACATACCACTTGCTTCCCTAATGCTCATTAGAAAATAAGCATATTAATGTTCAGTGATTTACACCCAAGTACCTCTGAACACTAGCACCTGTTAATTGTTCACTTTGAAAAACATTCAGTTCTTCTGATTTTAACCAAAATGGATGACCTCATTTATTTTTACATTTATGTTTTTGCCCATTCGCACGGTCTCTCGATAGCCAATTGAAGCCCCTCTGCACTATCCCCAAAACCCGCACAGACATCCATCATGACATCATCAGCAAACGCCAATAGAGTACAGTTGGTCCTCTTTTCTAAACTGTTGACATAGGTTGTGAGCAGATAGGACCCCAGCACTGATCCCTGTAACAGCCCACAAGCCACAGACTAAGACCCCAAAATGATCTTTTTATTCTTTCCATTTTCAGTCTGTTGAAGAATTCTCAACACAGCACTATATTTCCCCAATCCAACTAACAAATTTTGCTTAATAGCAATTACACTTTATCCTTCACTATTCTATTAGTTACAACTTCAAAAAGAATGATTTGTCAGACACGATCTTCCTATCGTAAATCCAAGTTGACTCTTCCCAATCCTATTTTATTTACTATACACCCTGCTACCATCTCCTGAGCACAATTCCTCCCATTCTTTCTCTAATTCCTATCTGAAGTAGTAAAGTTATACTTGCTCCCTTCTAATCTGTAGTAGTTCTAGAGTCCATACAACTTTGGAAGATGACAACTAGCACATCAACTAGCTCCAGAGGCAACACTTTCCAAAACCTTGAGCTATGGTTCAGAAGATTATGGGATTTAATAGCCTCCAGTCTCATTTATTTCTTCATACCTTTTACTTTACCAAATTATTTATAGCTCTTCATTCACTCATGACCCAACTTCAAATGTTTTTGGAATATTCTCTGTTTTCTTTCATAAAGGCAACCTTAAAGCAATATGCATTTTCAGTAAATTGTGTACCAATCTCTGAAACACTGTCTATTTTAATGTGGTTTCTCAATCTATCATAGTCAACTTATGGTTAGGGACTTTATTTTGATTTAAGATCCTGATTTCTGACTGATATGTCAGAAATAAGCTGTTTTGATAACATAAAACGTATTACAAATATATTTTTCCTTTCATTGTTTCTATATTGTTAGACAATTTTTCCAGCCACTTGCGTTTTCACTTGCACCAAATGGCTTTTACTGACAGCTGAAGGTCATCCAATCCAAGTGACAGGAGAGAAGGTATAAGGCAGTATAGGCATTCAAGGATCTCATTACTGAACAACTAACTCAAAGACTTAGATCAAATTGGCTCTAGCACTCAACGTGTTTAGTTTTTATTCATGTTCAGCTTTAATCAGCAAGTTAAATGTTAAATTACAACATTAATACTAGACGGCTCTCACCATTTATAAAATAACTTGTGGTGGAAAAGTTTGAGGGTCTGCTTCATTCATAAATTTATTGTATTTTGTGAATTATGTGAGATTATACATTTAAATAATTGATGCCAATGAAATTCTCAGCTAATGTTATTAATCTTTTTAGAGTTGCTGCATTAAGGGATTATTAAGATTTCTGCAATACCGCAACTCAATCCTAATCTAAATGAATATACTATAAGGGACTAATTCAGTCTAGTCCTCAGACTAGTAATTTCACCTTGATTCCCTTCAATTAAAGACGGAATTTGAATCGGGAGAGGGAGATAGCGTTGAATGCTCAGTTTTTGCAGGCTATTTCTACACCATGGTGCATAGAACACAACAGATTGTGATTCAAAAACATTTATTGCTATATTGTTACTTGTTTTGCAATGAGATGATAGGTGTGTGCACGAGTTTACAATTAGAGCTGAATGAAGGATTTATTTAGGATTCTTGACAGTCACATGCAAACCATATAGTCTTCTCAGATTTAGTGCTTGGATCTATTTTCTAGGTAGAAACATGAAAAACCTTTTTAGCATTCTTGATTAACAAGTGATGGAGATGCTGGTTAAAAATGAGAGCTAATATGCCGAAGTAACTTTATATACTCACAGCAACAGTTGAAGTAACTATTTAAGTTTGAAAATAGATTTTATTTATTGGGATACAGTGTGGAATAGGTCCTTCGACCCACATCAACCAGTGACACCCCAATTTAATAATTACAAAATTATTTACAATGACCAATTAACCTACCAACCGGTGTGTCTTTCGACTGTAGGAGGAAATCTAAGCACAAGGAGGAAGCTCACGTGGTCACGAGGGAACATACAAACCCTTACAGGTAGTGGCTGGATCGCAGGCACTGTAAAGCATTGTGCTAACCACCACCCACTGTACCACCCCATTTTTGAAGTAAAGTCATAAAACAAAAATAAAACACTAATACTTACCCATTGTGGGTAACAAGACACTGTCTTAAGCCCAGTTTGCGGAATATGTCAACCACTATTTCCATAGGTGTATGGTCTGTAACTGTAAATGGACTCAAATCTAGTATGGCACGAAGTTTGAGTACAGCAGGGCTGTTTGGAAGTTGCACAGGAGAGTGTTCAGTGAAATAAATATTGGAGGTGCTTACAACCCCATCTTGTCGTTTCCTTCCATTTTCTGTAATCAGATGTACAACCAAAACATTAAACATTTTTGTTCCTTCTGTACCAATTACAATTATAAACATATGGATAGCTGATGTCAAGGGAATCGAAACATTTTAATTTCATAGCGTGCAGAATATAGAAATATTTTCAGTTCACTTAACAGCAAACATTTAAATGACTAAAAATGAAAAGGTGCAGAGAATTTACTTACAACTATAATAAGCTGCACTTTTATTCATCTGGATTTCATACTTCTGGAATTTTAGTGCAATTGACAAAAACTTGTTTATAATGAAAATTAGCCTAAACAATGAATTTTAAAGTGTATGCAAGTGGCCTTAAAATATAGAATTATGGTGCAAAACATCATAATTTAAAGTGATAAGAATGGTTGGAAGTACACTGCAAGTTAGTTTGGCTATTGCACTTTGAGCAAATCATCAATAATCAATATTACAGAATGCAAATCCCACAATTTGTGCACAATCAGCCTTTATACCCTTCATGAACTATTCTACATAAACTTAAAAGATACTAGTACTGCTTGCAGTGCAAAAATGATTTTAAAAAACATTCAACATTTATCTGTTATAAATATATTAAACAGTTTTAGGCCATTGACTCTTTGAATAAACTATGTAGCACTAAGTATCTCAGTCTTATCATGTTTGATAATGCAAATGTAATGGAAAGCTAATTTCAGGGTTGCACATGATAACATATGTACTTTGAACTCCACCATGGCATTACCCAAAGCAATGGAGCATAAGAGATAAAGTTACTGCCTCACTCATACCTGTATTAAAAAGATGTCCCTCATCAACACCTGATAATTGTTTAAAGGACATTGTACAATGTTTCCAAAATAAAACCTTAGGCAATACGTAGACTTAATCATTAGATTATTCCCAATTAATTATCAATAAACTGTTAGTTAACTTTATCAATTTGTTGAAGTTAGAATTAAATATCATCTATCCTCATGAATTCACCATTTCTTGTGTCAGTGGACAGGACTAAGTGATGTATTTTCCTTTATAAAAATACAATACTGCACCCAATGGATATCTGAAATAAAATAGAATGCTGGAAAAACTCAGGTCAGGCAGCATCTGAACTTACTATTTCAAGTCTCAATGACCCTTTAAATTAGTAAGATCATTGATCAGAAACTTCATTTATACACACATCTTCTAATCTTAAAAATATTGTTTCATACAAGTCAAAATACTCACCAATTGAAATTATTAAGTCTCTTCTCAGGACAAAACCGACAAGTCGCTGGGATTCTTTTGATACTATTACAGGGAATCCACTATAGGTTGTTTCATTAATAATTGCCTCCACATCTTCTACCTTCATACCATCCTGAGTGAGACTTGTCAGAGGAGAGTCATTACGCCGAGGTCTCATAACATCCATTGCTAATGTCTTATGAGTAAATTCTTCCTTTGCCTCCAGGAATGGATAACCGTTCAGTCGAATATGTGCTTCATATATGCCCTCTCGTCCAATTGCATCAGCCACCCATTTACTGGTCATTACGGCAGCCATTAATGGGACGATATATTCAAGTCCACCCGTTAGTTCAAACATGATAACCACTAATGATATCGTCATCCTGGTCACACCACCTGCAGAAACAGGATTCGAGAGATTAAACAGGATACATAGCAGGCAATTTCAGATCTTTTTTCCTGCACAGTAACCATTCAAGATGACCAGTATAATTGTTCAACTCAACTGCTGGTCATTCTTTACACCAGTTTGGAATATAGAAAATTTGACACATCATCTTCTGAATAGGTAGATAATCTACTGATTGATCCTCAGACACACACACTCCATATCATACACCTACAATCTGTGTCACTATCACCCTTTATTTTTCTTCAGGAATTATTCTATATAAACCCAAGTTACTAGAAGTTTACATTACGCTGCAATTCAAAAATTAATCATAGCAGAACATTCAGTACTCTTGAGCAATATTGAGCAATTAATCTATGATTTCATAGACTGCTTAAACAACTAATGCATCATTGTCACCCATAACATTAGTACATACACCATAACATGATTTAAAACTAAAAATAAAATTGCCTGTAATCATCAATTTTTCCCATTTTACAATTCTTTGCACGTGTTCCAAAAGCAATCATCTCTGTACTTAGTTTATAAACACTTTCAATTAATGCTAGTACTAGTTATCCAACTTCATATTTTTCCCCTCATTTTTTCACTTGTTTACCTACAGTTTGTTTTTTATTAAATGTCTGGCAGAAAATTAACACAACTTTAATTGATTTTACAGGAGTTGCAAGAACAAAATATCCTGTCATTTTGTGGAGTTGGGATCTTGACTGAGTAGAGAGCTTAAAAAAAGCCATATGTTTAAGCGTCTCTCTCTTCACTCAGCTTTATTTCTCCCTCTGAACGGAATCGCTCTTCTCCTCTACAGAATAAATTTCTTCTATCCCCATTATTCAAAGAGGAATTAATTATTTTATTATGTTCTTTTAAAACTACTTTGAGTTTAGAATTTTAAAAAGAGTCAATAATTTTAATGACCTCTGTTAAAGCTAACCATTTCAAACTTTACGGCAAAGCACAAAATTGTTTTGCAGACAAGAAAGGTTAGGAATAGCGTACACACAAAGTGCACTGCAGATGCCGTGGTCAAATCAACACGTACAAACAAGCTGGATGAACTCAGCAGGTTGGGCAGCATCCGTTGAAACGAGCAGTCAACGTTTCGGGCCGAGACTCTTCGTCAGGACTGAAGGAGGGGGCAGGGGCCCTATAAAGAAAGTGGGAGGAGGGTGGAAGGTGCCAGGTGAAAAACCAATCAGAGGAAAGATCAAGGGATGGGGAGGGGAAGTAGGGAGGGGATAGGCAGGAGAGGTGAAGAAGGAATGTAAGGGGAAAGCACTATGGGTAGTAGAAGGCAGAATCATGAGAGAGGTGATAGGCAACTAGAAGAGGAGGCAGAGTGAAAGTGGGATGGGAGAGGGAGGGAATTACCGGAAGTTGGAGAATTCGATGTTCGTACCAAGGGGTTGGAAACTACCTAGACGGTATATGAGATGTTGCTCCTCCAACCTGAGTTTGGCCTCATCATGGCAGTAGAGGAGACCATGCATGGACATATCCGAATGGGAATGTGAAGCAGAGTTGAAGTGGGTGGCAACCGGGAGATCCTGTCTGTTGTGGCGGATGGAGCGGAGGTGCTCGACGAAGCGGTCCCCCAATCTGCGTCTGGTCTCGTCGATGTAGAGGAGGCCGCACCAGGAGCACCTTCTTCACGTCTCCTGCCTATCCCCTCCCTGCTTCCCCTCCCGCACCCCTTGATCTTTCCTCTGATTGGCTTTTCACCTGGCACTTTCCACCCTACCCCCACCTTCTTTATAGGGCCCCTGCCCCCTCCTTCTTCAGTCCTGACGAAGGGTCTTGGCCTGAAAGGTTGACTGCTCGTTTCAACAGATGCTGCCCGACCTGCTGAGTTCATCCAGCTTGTTTGTACGTGTTGATTAGGAATAGTGTGTTGGACCAGATCAGTTGAAGAGAGATAAAATAGAGAAAAGTAGAAAAGTGATTAATTGGCTCAGAACTTCAGCATATCTATGATGATACAAATTCAATTAGAGAAACTATAACAAATAAACATTTGTATTATTACCATGTGCAGAACGTACAATTCCTTAATGAGGTTAGGGGAGAAAAAAACCAGAGGACATGGGTTAAGGGTGAAGGGGGAAAGTTTAAAGGGAACATTAGGGGGTCTTCTTCACACAGAGAGTGGTGGGAGTGTGGAATGAGCTGCCAGATGAACTGGTAAATGCGGGCTCACTTTTAACATTTAAGAAAAACTTGGACAGGTACATGGATGAGAGGGGTATGGAGGGATATGATCCAGGTGCAGGTCAGTGGGACTAGGCAGAAAAATGGTTCGGCACAGCCAAGAGGGGCCAAAAGGCCTGTTGCTGTGCTGTAATGTTCTATGGCTCTTCTGATATCTAAACACTGTCGTGAAGTTTTTGTTTGCACATTGTTTTGCAGGCACGTACAGAACTAATTTGTTCCACTAGGAGTGTACATTGAGACCTTTAACTGAACTAATGTTACTCTATCTCTGAGTTATACAATTATGAATCTCAGTTCCAAATGATTATTTAAGTCACTTAATTGAATGATTTTCTAGTGAGGGTCCAAAGAAGCTCAGCTGCTTTACAAAAACAAATCAAATAAGATTCAGACTATCTGTGATAAATTCCCAAAGCATTTTCTGAAGAGTACAGCATTCCTTAAATTAAAAGGAAGATAGTGGTAGAAGCAAATTTACAAACATTCATTTGTATGCTGGATAAATGCAAAGTTAGGACTGGGCAAGATGCAAATCAATTGCCCAGTTTCTTGATGCAGCCTGTAAAGCCTCTCCAAAAGTCTGGCATCAGCAAAAATCAGATGCTCAGAGACACCCAATTAACTAATGAACATTTCGGAAGGAAATATTGAAACCATGAACGCTTGGAAATTATGAATTGCGGACAACCTCCAGTGTCCTTTCCCAAGTAAATACATAGTCTAAAATCATTCAAAGCTGTGCTATCTGGAACAATTTTTAAGCTGGGATCATTGACACTTCCATCAAGCAACTCTACAGAAATGTACTCAGATCAAAGATTCAGTTCAGTGTGAAATGACAGGACATTTTAGCGAGTATGGGGGCAGTGTGGTCAGTCCAGAATGCAAAATATTTTAAGAAACTGCCTTTTCTTTCAAGGATTGAATGGTTTCATGGGCTCTATTACAAGTATTTTCTACCATTTATGGATGTACGACTGAAAAACTCCCAAGTCTGTATTTTTAAACAGAGCATATAATTATTTGCAGATAGCCAGATGACCCCAGTCCTTAGGCAGCATTGATATTTTACTTACAGATTATGAAAGTTCATGTAGAAAATACACAACATCCACCAATGGATCCTTCACTCTGGAAACTGAACTGGCAGTGGAAGCTAAGCACCAAACCAACAACTTAGTAAAATTTATTGTCGGTGAGTGAGAAAGACGATTAAGTGCTGATCACAACTAAAATAGCTTACTATAGTGTGAAAGATTATGGCAATCTGGCTTTGTCTCTAATTGCAGTTTAAAAATAATTGCTTTCATATTGCTTAAGTCTGTGTTGCTGTTCTTTCATTTCTATCAATATAGTTTTTATGAATTCTGAAACTAAACCTAGTTTTAAGTGTGGTGTTTTGAAATTATTTTCCATGCACGATTTGTTACAATAATCCAAAATTAAGCCATTATTTGAATTTCTAATTGCTACAAATTCTACCACAGTAATACCAAGGGAAATTATTTCACTATTAAGCAAATTGGACAGAATAACTAGGCATGTACAACATGCAAGTCAGAAGTAATAAATAATAGCTGAGATGTTTTGCCGAGGAGTTGAAACAGCTACTTGTTTTTACTTACTTAACAGTAAAGGAAAAATCAGCCTTTCTACTGGGGAATGTCAGTGCATCAAGTTTGGAGAAGAAATGTTATTATGTACCCACAAAATAATAACTTAAAAACTTTTTTTTACCTAGACACGCAGCAGCACCAACCATGGCATACAATCCAGGAGTGATGCAGTCAGCTCCAGGACTACACCAGCCTTTAAAGATGACCCAGTCATGGTGATAGTAGGCCAGTTGCTCCATTCCCACTCCCAGAAGTCTTCCAGTTATAGCACCAACTGCCATGCTTGGTATAAAAAGTCCTGAAGGAACCTGCACATGTATTAGATAAGAATTCATGATATACAGAATTAACAAAGGCTCCAGCTGCCACAGTTTCAGACTCATTTGCGTATTAAAACTAATTTTGCAATGCCACAGCAAATTTCCAGCTGGAGGCAGCAACCTTTCCATCAACTCAAAGCAAGTGATGATAACAGTGTCACTGAAGCCTGAAATCTCTAAGATAGTCAGTCACATTTGTAACCTGAATTTACCATTAACCTTCTTTGCTTTCTGCCACAGCTTCTGTTCTTAATGGATTCTACGCATGGACAGCTTAATTTAACAAAAAAAAGGAGTGGCTTTGCCATACCACATATATAAATGTATCTATTACAAAGGAGAATACATTAAATGCAGCAACCGATTTCCCAAGGTGGAAAAAGCCCTTTGAAATGGGAATGGATCGCATTATGTATGTTTCAGCTGTATCTGTAATTCACACTCTCAGCAGCAATTGTTATTTAATTTTACTAAACATTTAGAAAGAGTTTTGAGTTATGTTGACCTATGGGCTTTTGTTGCCTTATCACACTTGTGACCAAACACGGGTAATATGTGTTAGGAAGCACAATCTACAGATGTAACACTGAACTAGTGGGCATCAATAATATGGAGAAATTTACAGTTGTGGTTAACTGGCATAAAGAATGGGTTCTACAAACAATATGACTGGGATAATTTCAAGTGTTTTTTGAAGGAGGGGTATTGGAATGGACACCTGAAAAACTTCCCTTCTCTTTTGCAAATAACACCATGCGATTCTTGGGATCTGATTGATCATTAAAAAACTGTCTTGATTTAATGATCCATCCCAGAAAGAGGTCTGCGCCACTTATTCGTTAAGCAGATTGAACCCCCATAAACTGGAAAATAGTAATAGCAAGAGGCAAGAAATATCTTGTTTGCTGCCGAGTAATTCTTGCCAAAATTGCACTGATATAGCTGAAGGTTACAGCAAGATGAGTTTGTGCAATGATCCTGAATTAACACTAATTTAATACTTATTCAGTACACTGACTGAATGCAGTCAAAATCCTTTCCATCATTCATGTTATTCTGTACATGATCTGCTATACACAATTATATATTTTCAAAAGATAGGAAGGAAACTAACTTGTACACCAGTACTTTCACAGTATTTTAAAAAGTATTGTAAAAATGGTCTCCCTACCTTCATACCAAATGTGAATATTGTGATGAAGATTTTAAACACCAATGCGAGAGCCAGCTGCCATATCGTCATGTAGACACCTTTACCTGCAGCACGATCTGGTAAGTCATCGAGTGTTTTGGTACTGTTGGCATCATTAATATAGTCACATAGTGGTGAAGAGTCCAGAAGTCCACAGTCATTGAATAATTCTGAAATGAGCCCACTGGTACTCATTCTGGTATATTCATTAGGAAAAGCTATAATACCTGTGATGGCTGTCACAACAAGGACCTCGAGAACTGGGTACTTCCCCAACATGGTGGTCTTGCGCTTTTTGCACCAGGCAATGTTAGCACGTATAAAAAAAGCTCCCCACAGTCCTCCAAAGATTCCCAGAAGAACAAACGGGAATAATTCCAACAAATGCCAAGGACTGTGGAATTCTACGAAGAACAGCACAAGGCGACTATTACGAAATGGATTTATTGACCGTAATGTGAAGGCTGCAACCAGAGCAGCAAAAAATGACCTCCATAAAGTCTTCAGAGGGAAGTAATAGCTGACCTATATAAATAAAATACATAATGTCAAGTTGGAAATCTTTTTGGCACATCCCAAAATACACTAATATTTACTCCAATTTATTCCACAGAATCTGTAGCAGTTTGAAACTCTCTGTTCCAGCATTCTATAGTCCATCCACCAGCAAGATTGGAATCTGTAGTTCAAATCCATACTAATTAAATAATTCTATTTATCATCCAAAATCAACTAAGATCTGTACTAATCTGTAGCTAATTAGTCTACCAGAGCAACATCTACCTTCAGTGTTTCCTATTTAGGGAAACGATCATGTATGTGACCTGGGAGTGTCTATACTAAACAAAAACAGTTCTCCTGCTCAAAGGAAGATGATCAGAAAGCAATTTCTGCAGTCTGGATTTTCTGTAATCTGGCACCAGTTAGGTTCCAAGGGTGCCTGAACTAGAGTGTTTTGACCTGTATAAATCTCACAAAGACTTTCCCACTACAATATATCAGAGGATTACTTGCCCAAGATGAATTTAAGAAAATAAAGAAAATGAGATAGCAGATTCAGTCATCAATTCATCTATCAAAAGTTGGGTTTTAACATTTCTAATACAGAAAATGTAAAATTCATAATTCACTGAATTTGTCCCATTTAAAAGCATTACTTCTAAAATGTCCAGAAAGAAGCATACTTTACACAAGTGCAAGTTATTGTGCTGTTAAATGGAAATGTCTGGACTATCTAACAGCAGAACGCAGCAATCAGTTATGTTCTTAAGAAAGCATTCCTGTAATCCAAAAAGGTTACAGCAGCATTACTAGCATCACAGTAATCAACATTTTTCAAAAAATTACTAACTTATTCCCATAGCAACAATATTTTACTTCGCTTTCTCTAAGTTGTTTATAAAAATAAACATGTTTAAATTGTGCCTATTTTCCCCAGCAGTAAAGCTGATCAATACCTCCACCCACTAACACATACACCTTACCCCAACAACTACTGCTTTATCATTTCCTGTCAGAGTCCCCCTTACGTACGGACACTCCTGTATCTACCATCACTTTACATACGTACAATCAGTGCATACAAGTTAACTTGCGTTTTTATATTTATTGAGTTTATTATTATGTTAGAACCATAGAACATTACAGCACAGAAACAGGCCTTTTGCCCCTCTTGGTTGTGCCGAACCATTTTTCTGCCTAGTCCCACTGACCTGCACCTGGCCCATGTCCCTCCAAACCCCTCTCATCATATACATGTCCAAGTTTTTCTTCAATGTCAAAAGTGAGCCCGCATTCACCACTTCATCTGGCAGCTCATTCCACACTCCCACCACTCTCTGCTTGAAGAAGCCCCCCCCAATGTTCCCTTTAAACTTTTCCCCCTTCACCCTTAACCCATGACCTCTGGTTTTTTTCTCCCCTGGCCTCAGTGGAAAAAGCCTGCTTATATTCACACTATCTACACCCATCATAATTTTATACACCTCTATCAAATCATCCCTCATTCTCCTACGCTCCAGGAAATAAAGTCCTAACCTATTCAACCTTTCTCTGTAACTCAGTTTCTCAAGTCCCGGCAACATCCTTGTAAACCTTGTCTGCACTCTTTCAACCTTATTAATATCCTTCCTGTAATTAGGTGACCAAAACTGCACACAATACTCCAAATTCAGTCTCACCAATGTCTTATACAACCTCACCATTACATTCCAACTCTTATACTCAATACTTTGATTTATAAAGGCCAATGTACCAAAAGCTCTCTTTACAACCCTATCTACTTGTGAAGCCACTTTTAGGGAATTATGTATCTGTACTCCCAGATCCCTCTGTTCTACTGCACTCCTCAGTGTCCTACCATTTACTTTGTATGTTCTACCTTGGTTTGACCTTCAGAAGTGCAATACCTTACATTTGTCCGCATTAAACTCCATCTGCCAATCTGTGTTCTTAATCTTATTTTGTTTCTTTTTGTGCTATGTTAGATCTGGAGTAACAATTATGTCATTCCACTCTGCACTTGTATACTGGAAATGACATTAAACAATCTTGAACTTACAATTACCTGGAAATAACTATAGAAGCTAACCCAATACTGAAAAGTGAAATGTGATGAACTCTGGAATTAGCAAATTATTCACAAAGTTAATACACTCTGTAAAATTATATATTCTGTAAAGATATGGAGACATTTTTAATGATTGCATTTGGAAAATTGCAGTGAATATTATTAAAATAATTCACAGTTTTCTTTGTACATTAAAATGTAGTGAAATAGCAAAGAAATATATATTGATTCACCAGCTTGTCACCCGTGATATATTTAATATGAAATGGAAACAAGAGCATAGCTCAGTTGCAGAAACAAATTGTATTGAAATAAAATGTATTTTGTATTATTCACAGTGATTCCTGGAATCAGGGAAACGTTCAGTGGTAATATTGTTGAATCATGTACTAATTTTGGGACAAATATGATTTGCTTGACTGTAAGAGGTTACTTGCTGATGAATGACTTTGGTGACCCATTTCCTACAATGACGTACTGACAAAATCTCTTACCTCTTCGAGGCTAAATAAAACTCCTCCAATGGGGGCACCAAAAGCTACTGATACACCTGCTGCAGCAGCTGCTGATAGTACCTAGAAAATAAAGTCAGTTATGGTAACAATGTAGACAGACAGGAAAAAAAAATAGAATGCACTTCTCTGATAAATTTGACTGTATATACGGTTTCAAAGAATATTTGGTAAGTGTTCCTTAATTGACTTATTAGCAGCAGTAATTTTAAATTTATATAGCATTCTGAGTCCTTTGTCTTCCTTATTCTGCTCTAGTTAAACCCAGACAGCCTTGAGGAACAGCAACTCTTATTCAAATAGTATATTATGGCTTATAAAATTCTGTTTGATTCAATATAATTTCAGCCATAATTTCTTGTGGCTTACGTTCCTGATATTTATTAATACAAAGCATTCTATATGATTACACCACAGCTTGCAATGGCAAATGCTCTGCCCAATATTTCAAGAAATTACAGCAAGGAATGCAGCCCACTTTATCATGGAAACCAACCTCCTGTTTACACTTCCAGCTACCTCTAAAAAAAAACAACAAATATAATTAAGGACCCCTCCCACTCCAACCATTCTCTCTTCTCCCCTCTCCAAACAGGCAGAAGATACAAAAGCCTGAGAGGATGAACCACCAGACTAGAAGACAGTTATCTCAATGTCATCAGACTTTTCAAGTGATCTCTCATATGCTAAAGACAACCTCTTAACCTCCCAATCAACCACACTTTGGCCCTTGCACTTTATTTATTTGTAGCTGCAACACTATATTCTGTTCTCTTTTTACCTTCTCAAGTCACTTTTATTGTCATTTCGACTATAACTGCTATGTACAGTACACAGTAAAACTGAGACAACGTTTTTCAGGACCATGGTGTACAAAAACTAGACTGAACTACGTATAAAAAAACAGAGAAAGCTACACTAGACTACAGACCTACACAGGACTACATAAAGGATGCAAGGATGACTTGTCTAGGGAGCATGTAAAACAAAAGCTTTTCATTGTATTGCAATATGTTACAATAATAAAGCAATACACAGCATCCTCTTTATTCTTTCCACCTCTCTGCCCATTGTCTCTACCCTGAAACAATTTGTATTTCTAAATTTAGTTAGCTCTTTTAAAATGTCATTGACTTGCAGGGTTAACTCAATTTCTTCCTGTGCAGCACAACCTACTGAGTAATTACAGTATTTTCTATTCTCCTACGACTAAAGGGCCAAAACAGGCATGGTGTAGTCGCGCTGACCCCCACAGAGTGAAAGCAACACACTGAGTCGAGCAGGGTCTGGTTGAACTGTTTACTGTTTCAATCCGCGCGCTTAAGTGCCCGCTCCCAGCATCCCCTGCTCTTTGCGGGGCGGAAGTGACGTCGGCTTGCAGGCCAAGGTCTGCCCCTCACTCAGAGCCCTCTCGGCTGCCGCTGGCTGGGGACTTGCCTGCGACTGTTGGAGCTGGTTCGCTTGCCGCGTGGGTGAGTCGCCACAAGACCCCCCCCCCCCGCCCCCAGAAACACCGCTAGGAGGCGCAGAGTCCACAGCCTGCACACTGTCAGTTCTTTTAGGTGGCTGGCCTCGTCGTCGTGGGGGTGGCACCGCAACCGGGCGTTCCAGGTCTAGATGTGCCAGTTCGAGACGGTCAATGGTAAAAGTCTCTTCACGACCGCCGATGTCGAGAATGCAGGTCGTCCCATTATGGTCGCTGCGGGGGTGGTCTGTGCACACCTCGGCGAATGAAAACGTACTCGCTCTGTTGTAGGTCCTCGGGCACGAAAGAGGGTGCTGTTCCGTGATGGGACGTCGGGACTGGGGCAAGTGTTCCAAGCCACTCCCGGAGTTCAGTTAGGACTGCCATAGGTGTGTCCTCCTGGCCACGGGGTGCTGGCACAAACTCATTGGGAACTCTGAGCGGGGCACCGTAAACAAGTTAGGCCAAAAATGTGCCCAGGTCCTCCTTGGGTGCAGTGCGGATGCCAAGCAGCACCCAGGGGAGTTCGTCAACCTAGTCTGGCCCTCGGAGGCGTACCATCAGTGCCGACTTCAAGTCCGGTGGAAACGTTCCACCAGGCCGTTGGACTGCGGGTGGTAAGCAGTCGTTCGGTGGAGCTGGGTTCCGAGGAGTTGTGCCAGTGCAGACCACAAAGCCGATGTGAACTGCACACCCGTCTGAAGTGACGTGGGCTGGGAGTCTGAACCATGCCACCCAGGTGGTAATCAGGGCTCTGGCGCACGTCTCCGTGGCTGTGTCAGCGA
Source organism: Hemitrygon akajei (assembly GCF_048418815.1). Taxonomy (NCBI): domain Eukaryota; kingdom Metazoa; phylum Chordata; class Chondrichthyes; order Myliobatiformes; family Dasyatidae; genus Hemitrygon; species Hemitrygon akajei. The sequence goes on along the minus strand of NC_133133.1, from coordinate 49,430,740 downwards.
GTGGGATAGCTTCCGGCCACCTCGTGAGCCTGTCCACCATGGTGAACAGGTATCTCAATCCTCTCGAAACCGGCAGTGGGCTGACGATGTCCACGTGGACATGTTCAAACCTCCTGTGTGTCGGCTGGAAGGGTTGCAGTGGGGCCCTCACGTGCCTCTGGATTTTGGAGGTTTGACAGTGCGTGCATGTCCTGGCCCAGTGCCCGACCTGCTTGTGTAGGCTGTGCCACACAAACCTGTCTACAATCAGCCAGATGGTCGCCCGGATGGAAAGGTGGGCTAAACCGTGCAAGGTGTCCAAGCAGTCAGGACAATGGGCCGAGGTTGCCCGGTGGACACGTTGCAAAGGAGCTCCTTACCTTTGGGCCCAATGGGTATGTCTTAGATAGATAGATAGATAGATACTTTATTCATCCCCATGGGGAAATTCAACTTTTTTTCCAATGTCCCATACACTTGTTGTAGCAAAACTAATTACATACAATACTTAACTCAGTAAAAAATATGATATGCATCTAAATCACTATCTCAAAAAGCATTAATAATAGCTTTTAAAAAAAGTTATTAAGTCCTGGCGGTAGAATTGTAAAGCCTAATGGCATTGGGGAGTATTGATCTCTTCATCCTGTCTGAGGAGCATTGCATCGATAGTGACCTGTCGCTGAAACTGCTTCTCTGTCTCTGGATGGTGCTATGTAGAGGATGTTCAGAGTTATCCATAATTGACAGTAGCCTACTCAGCGCCCTTCGCTCAGCTACCGATGTTAAACTCTCCAGTACTTTGCCCACGACAGAGCCCGCCTTCCTTACCAGCTTATTAAGACGTGAGGCGTCCCTCTTCTTAATGCTTCCTCCCCAACACGCCACCACAAAGAAGAGGGCGCTCTCCACAACTGACCTATAGAACATCTTCAGCATCTCACTACAGACATTGAATGACGCCAACCTTCTTAGGAAGTACAGTCGACTCTGTGCCTTCCTGCACAAGGCATCTGTGTTGGCAGTCCAGTCTAGCTTCTCGTCTAACTGTACTCCCAGATACTTGTAGGTCTTAACCTGCTCCACACATTCTCCATTAATGATCACTGGCTCCATATGAGGCCTAGATCTCCTAAAGTCCACCACCATCTCCTTGGTCTTGGTGATATTGAGACGCAGGTAGACTTCGAAGTGGAGACCTGAGACTGCGGTTCAGTATGCCGGCATCTCGCTGTCCAGTCGTTGTGCCTTAACTAACGCCGCATAATCCACCCCCGGAGACAGAGAGTGCACTGATTGGATGGAGGTGCGTGACAGCGCGTCGGCTACCACGTTGCTCTTCCCGGAGATGTGTTTGATTGTGGTGGTAAATTCCGAGATGTACGACAGGTGGCGTTGCTGGCAGCCCAACCACGGGACCGACACTTTGGCAAACGCGAAAGTGAGGGGCTTGTGGTCTGTGAAGGCCGTGAACTCCCTCCCTTGCAGGAAATACTTGAAGTGCCGGATGGCAAGGTACAGGGCTGGCAGCTCCCTGTCGAAAGCGCTGCTTTTCAGTTCCGGGGGTCGTAGGTGCCGGCTGAAGAAAGCGAGCGGCTTCCACTGGCCTTCGATGAGCTGCTCGAGCACGCTGCCAGCTGCCGCTTCGGAGGCATCCACAGTGAGAGCAGTGGGGATGTTGACCCGGGGGCGGACCAGGAGCGTGGCGTTTGCTAGCATGTTCTTGGCTTGTTTGAAAGCCGCCATCGCCTCCTCTGTCCAGGTGACCTCTTTGACCTTGCCGGACATCAAGCCGAAAAGGGGCCACAAGATCCGGGCCGCTGAGGGCAGGAAACGGTTGTAAAAGTTAACCATCCCAACAAATTCCTGCAGGCCTTTAGCAGTGCTGGGTCTGGCAAATTGGCGGATGGTTTCAACTTTTGCCGGCAGGGGCACAGCTCCATGGCGGTCGATCCAGTATCCCAAGAGCTCGATGGCGGGTAGGCCGAACTGGCACTTGGCGGGGTTGATAGCCAGGCCGTAGTCGCTTAGGCGGTGGCAGAGCAGGCGTAAATGTGCTAACGTTCCTGGCGGGAGCGACTGGCGATAAGTATGTCAATCAGGTAGATGAACGGAAAGTCCAGATCTCACCCTACTGTGTCCATCAGGTGCTGGAACGACTGTGCCGTGTTTTTGAGCCCGAACAGCATCTTGAGGAACTCGAACAGGCCAAAGTGGGTAATGAGGGCCGTCTTGGGTACATCGTTCGGGTGGACTAGGATCTAATGATACCCTCGGACCAGGTCAATCTTTAAAAAGATGCGCACCCCGTGCAAGTTGGCCGTAAAGTTCTGGATGTGCGGTACCGGATAGCGATCGGACGTGGTGGCGTCGTTCAGCCTCCTATAATCGCCGCATGGTCTCCACCCTCCCGCGGACTTGGGCACCACATGGAGTGGGGAGGCCTACAGGCTGTCGGAACGTCGCACAATCCCCATCTCCTCCATCTTCTTGAATTCCTCTTTTGCGAGGCAGAGCTTGTCGGGCGACAGCCTGCAGGCCCGGGCATGGAGGGGAGGTCCCTGTGTGGGGATGTGGTGCATCACGCCATGCTTGGGGACTGTTGAGGAAAACTGCAGTGTGATCATAGATGGGAACTCCGATAACACTCTGGCGAACTCATTGTCGGAATATGTGACGGAGTCCAGGTGTGGGGCCGGTAGCCTGGCCTCACCGAGGGAGAAGGTCTGGAACGTCTTCGCATCAACTAATCATCGTCCCTTCAAATCTATCAGCAGGCAGTGTGCGCAGAGAAAGTCCCCACCCAGCAATGGCTGTGATACTGCGGCCAGCATAAATGTCCATGTAAAGCGGCGGGAACCGAGCTGCAAGGAGATGGTTCTTGTGCTGTAGGTGTAGATGGTGCTGCTGTTGGCTGCCGTAAGTTCTGGTCCTGTTCTTCTAGTTCGGGTATCGTGGCTCGAGGAGGGTAGAACA